>NC_135810.1:8311830-8669376 GCF_964213995.1 Mustelus asterias | reverse complement strand
ACTGATTTACCCTGCTTGCTGTGTGTGGGACTGATTTGTCCTGCTTGCTGTGTGTGTGGGACTGATTTACCCTGCTGGCTGTGTGAGCGTGGGACTGATTTGTCCTGCTGGCTGTGTGTGTGGGACTGATTTACCCTGCTGGCTGTGTGTGTGGGACTGATTTACCCTGCTGGCTGTGTGAGCGTGGGACTGATTTGTCCTGCTGGCTGTGTGTGTGGGACTGGTTTACCCTGCTGGCTGTGTGTGTGGGACTGATTTACCCTGCTGGCTGTGTGTGTGGGACTGATTTACCCTGCTGGCTGTGTGTGTGGGACTGATTTGTCCTGCTGACTGTGTGTGTGGGACTGATTTACCCTGCTGGCTGTGTGTGTGGGACTGATTTGTCCTGCTGGCTGTGTGTGAGACTGATTTACCCTGCTGGCTGTGTGAGCGTGGGACTGATTTGTCCTGCTGGCTGTGTGTGTGGGACTGATTTACCCTGCGGACTGTGTGTGTGGGACTGATTTACCCTGCTGGCTGTGTGTGTGGGACTGATTTACCCTGCTGGCTGTGTGTGTGGGACTGATTTACCCTGCTGGCTGTGTGTATGGGACTGATTTACCCTGCTGGCTGTGTGTGTGGGACTGATTTACCCTGCTGGCTGTGTGTATGGGACTGGTTTAACCTGCTGGCTGTGTGAGCGTGGGACTGATTTACCCTGCTGGCTGTGTGTATGGGACTGGTTTACCCTGCTGGCTATGTGTGTGGGACTGGTTTACCCTGCTGGCTGTGAGTGTGGGACTGATTTACCCTGCTGGCTGTGTGTGTGGGACTGATTTACCCTGCTGGCTGTGTGTGTGGGACTGATTTGTCCTGCTGGCTGTGTGTGTGGGACTGATTTACCCTGCTGGCTGTGTGTGTGGGACTGATTTGTCCTGCTGGCTGTGTGTGTGGGACTGATTTACCCTGCTGGCTGTGTGTATGGGACTGGTTTACCCTGCTGGCTGTGTGTATGGGACTGGTTTACCCTGCTGGCTGTGTGTGTGGGACTGATTTACCCTGCTGGCTGTGTGTGTGGGACTGATTTACCCTGCTGGCTGTGTGTATGGGACTGATTTACCCTGCTGGCTGTGTGTATGGGACTGGTTTACCCTGCTGGCTGTGTGTATGGGACTGATTTACCCTGCTGGCTGTGTGTATGGGACTGGTTTACCCTGCTGGCTGTGTGTATGGGACTGATTTACCCTGCTGGCTGTGTGTATGGGACTGGTTTACCCTGCTGGCTGTGTGTATGGGACTGGTTTATCCTGCTGGCTGTGTGAGCGTGGGACTGATTTACCCTGCTGGCTGTGTGTATGGGACTGGTTTACCCTGCTGGCTGTGTGTGTGGGACTGATTTGTCCTGCTGGCTGTGTGTATGGGACTGGTTTACCCTGCTGGCTGTGTGTGTGGGACTGATTTACCCTGCTGGCTGTGTGTGTGGGACTGATTTACCCTGCTGGCTGTGTGTGTGGGACTGATTTGTCCTGCTGGCTGTGTGTGTGGGACTGATTTACCCTGCTGGCTGTGTGTGTGGGACTGATTTGTCCTGCTGGCTGTGTGTGTGGGACTGATTTACCCTGCTGGCTGTGTGTATGGGACTGGTTTACCCTGCTGGCTGTGTGTATGGGACTGGTTTACCCTGCTGGCTGTGTGTGTGGGACTGATTTACCCTGCTGGCTGTGTGTGTGGGACTGATTTACCCTGCTGGCTGTGTGTATGGGACTGGTTTACCCTGCTGGCTGTGTGTATGGGACTGGTTTACCCTGCTGGCTGTGTGAGCGTGGGACTGATTTACCCTGCTGGCTGTGTGTATGGGACTGGTTTACCCTGCTGGCTATGTGTGTGGGACTGGTTTACCCTGCTGGCTGTGTGTGTGGGACTGGTTTACCCTGCTGGCTGTGTGTGTGGGACTGATTTACCCTGCTGGCTGTGTGTGTGGGACTGATTTACCCTGCTGGCTGTGTGTGTGGGACTGGTTTACCCTGCTGGCTGTGTGAGCGTGGGACTGATTTACCCTGCTGGCTGTGTGTGTGGGACTGATTTACCCTGCTGGCTGTGTGTGTGAGACTGGTTTACCCTGCTGGCTGTGTGTGTGGGACTGATTTACCCTGCTGGCTGTGTGTATGGGACTTGTTTACCCTGCTGGCTGTGTGTGGGACTGGTTTACCCTGCTGGCTGTGTGTGTGGGACTGATTTACCCTGCTGGCTGTGTGTATGGGACTGGTTTACCCTGCTGGCTGTTTGTGTGGGACTGATTTACCCTGCTGGCTGTGTGTATGGGACTGGTTTACCCTGCTGGCTGTGTGTGGGACTGGTTTACCCTGCTGGCTGTGTGTGTGTGGGACTGATTTACCCTGCTGGCTGTGTGTGTGGGACTGGTTTACCCTGCTGGCTGTGTGTGTGGGACTGATTTACCCTGCTGGCTGTGTGTATGGGACTGGTTTACCCTGCTGGCTGTGTGTGTGGGACTGGTTTACCCTGCTGGCTGTGTGTGTGGGACTGATTTACCCTGCTGGCTGTGTGTGTGGGACTGGTTTACCCTGCTGGCTATGTGTGTGGGACTGGTTTACCCTGCTGGCTGTGTGTATGGGACTGATTTACCCTGCTGGCTGTGTGTGTGGGACTGATTTGTCCTGCTGGCTGTGTGTATGGGACTGATTTACCCTGCTGGCTGTGTGTGTGGGACTGATTTACCCTGCTGGCTGTGTGTGTGGGACTGATTTACCCTGCTGGCTGTGTGTATGGGACTGATTTACCCTGCTGGCTGTGTGTATGGGACTGATTTACCCTGCTGGCTGTGTGTGTGGGACTGATTTACCCTGCTGGCTGTGTGTGTGGGACTGGTTTACCCTGCTGGCTGTGTGTATGGGACTGATTTACCCTGCTGGCTGTGTGTATGGGACTGATTTACCCTGCTGGCTGTGTGTGTGGGACTGATTTACCCTGCTGGCTGTGTGTATGGGACTGGTTTACCCTGCTGGCTGTGTGTATGGGACTGATTTACCCTGCTGGCTGTGTGTGTGGGACTGATTTACCCTGCTGGCTGTGTGTGTGGGACTGATTTACCCTGCTGGCTGTGTGTGGGACTGATTTACCCTGCTGGCTGTGTGAGCGTGGGACTGATTTGTCCTGCTGGCTGTGTGTATGGGACTGATTTACCCTGCTGGCTGTGTGTGTGGGACTGATTTACCCTGCTGGCTGTGTGTATGGGACTGATTTACCCTGGTTGCTGTGTGTGTGAGACTGATTTACCCTGCTGGCTGTGTGAGCGTGGGACTGATTTGTCCTGCTGGCTGTGTGTATGGGACTGATTTACCCTGCTGGCTGTCTGTGTGGGACTGATTTACCCTGCTGGCTGTGTGTATGGGACTGATTTACCCTGCTGGCTGTGTGTGTGAGACTGATTTACCCTGCTGGCTGTGAGCGTGGGACTGATCTACGCTGCTGGCTGTGTGTGTGGGACTGGTTTGTCCTGCTGGCTGTGTGTATGGAACTGATCTACGCTGCTCTTATGGAAGTAGATGTCTCCTCAAAAAACTGAATATCAAAAATATTGGATGACTGGTTTGCATGATGGACTGGGCTACGTTCACAACTCTTTGTAGTCTCTTGCGGTCTTGGACAGAGTAGGAGCCATACCAAGCTGTGATACATCCGGAAAGGATGCTTTCTATGGTCCATCTGTAAAAATTGGTGAGAGTTGTAGTGGACATGCTGAACTTCCTTAGCATTCTGAGAAAATAGAGGCGTTGGTGAGCTTTCTTAACTATTGCATCGGCGTGGAGGGTCCTGGGCAGATTGTTGGTGATCTCATAGAAA
This sequence comes from Mustelus asterias, assembly GCF_964213995.1. NCBI lineage: Eukaryota > Metazoa > Chordata > Chondrichthyes > Carcharhiniformes > Triakidae > Mustelus > Mustelus asterias. Next base: position 8,665,536 of record NC_135810.1, on the reverse strand, counting down.
CATAGAAATCATAGAAACCCTACAGTGCAGAAGGAGGCCATTCGGCCCATCGAGTCTGCACCGACCACAATCCCACCCAGGCCCTACCCGCTAATCCCTTTTTTTTACCCGCTAATTTACCTGCTAATCCCTCTAACCTACGCATCCCAGGACTCTAAGGGGCAATTTTTAACCTGGCCAATCAACTTAACCCACACATCTTTGGACTGTGGGAGGAAACCGGAGCACCCGGAGGAAACCCACGCAGACACGAGGAGAATGTGCAAACTCCACACAGACAGTTTCCCGAGCCGGGAATCGAACCCGGGACCCTGGAGCTGTGAAGCAGCAGTGCTAACCACTGTGCTACCGTGCCGCCCCCAAGAAACCAAGAAATGGATCACTTAGGCCAGGACTCCACCACTTTGCCTGCCAGGGAATCATCATGGGCGAGGGTCCAACAAGGGAAATCTCTGTTGACCTCAGGCTTGTCCAACCGAGGCCGTAAAATCCTGTTCTGAGTGTTTGCTTTTCTGGAAAGCAGCAGGGAAGAAACCATTATATCTGTTCTTCTGGCATTATCTACTGTTGGTCGAGCATTGTTCTGATTCAGAGTGCCCTGCTTAATTGTAAACTGTTTTATAAACACCTGAGCTCACTGCTCACAGGAACAGAGGAAAGAAAACCCTCATAAATCAACTGTGAAGTAATGGACCACTGTCACCTCACTCTTCGACTTCACTATATGGTCTAAATCCCCGATAATCTCGGTTATTTTGCTAGGATCCATTAAGGAGAAAGCACCAGAAACAACAGTGCGATATCATCAGTGAGCTGATCACACCCTATATTAATAATGGATCAGCGATTATTTCTTGATAAATTTGCAGACTGTCGCACCTTGTCATTGGTATAAAGACATCTTCTTTAACAAGCTCTCCGAGCACAAAAAAAAGTCAGAAATATTTCCTTGTAATCACTCTAATCGTGATGTACAATGGTATCACATTCAAGGATAATATTGTATTTTCAAATAGACCGGATGAACAGCAGCTGAAGCAAATAGAAACCTTCACACACAATCTTGTTTAACTTGTGTTGTTCTTTTTTACCAAGAGAGCAATATTTCCTTTCTCTAAATATGTTTCCTCTCTCTCGACTGACTTTTGTGGTAGAATTCCCAGCAGAAGGAATTTCACTTGCTATGGTGAGTGCTAGCATTTTGAGTTGATTTGATTTGATTTATCATTGTCACATGTATTAGTATACAGTGAAAAGTATTGTTTCTTGCACGCTATACAAACAAAGGCATACCGTTCATAGAGAAGGAAAATGAGAGAGTGCAGAATGTAGTGTTACAGTCATAGCTAGGGTGGAAAGAAATAACTTAATGCAAGGTAAGCCCATTCAAAAGTCTGATGGCAGCAGGGAAGAAGCTGTTCTTGAGTTGATTGGTACGTGACCTCAGACTTTTGTATCTTTTCCCCGACGGAAGAAGGTGGAAGAGAGAATGTCCGGGGTGCGTGGGGTCCTTAATTATGCTGGCTGCTTTGCCGAGGCAGCGGGAAGTGTAAACAATGTCAATGGATGGGAGGTTGGTTTGCGTGATGGTTTGAGCTCCATTGTAGTTTCTTGCGGTCTTGGGCAGAGCAGGAGCCACACCAAGCTGTGATACAACCAGAAAGAATGCTTTCTATGGTACATCTGTAAAAGTTGGTGAGAGTCGTAGTGGACAGCTTGTTGCTCAGACTATATTTGAGAAAGTAGTGAGAAAAAGTGAGTGAAAGCCTGGAATCTAATCTCTGAGTTGAGAGAATGTCTGCGAAGCTTATTGCAGTCTCCTAACTCATGATTAGATTGCTGCCATAAAATGCCTACATACTATCCATTATTCTGCACATATTGTCATGCTTTATTGAATGATTATTATAGTTTTAAATTAAAATTAAAGTAAAGTGGCTCTGTCTATGTGATATCTTTAATGGCATGGCGCATATCTGTTCTATTTGGGACTATCTCTGCTGAACATACCATGTTGTATTTCATGACGTGACTCGAATTCATAACTGGACAGGCATCCACAGAGATTGCGGCTAATGTTTTTGATCAGTACTAATAATCCTGCAAATAGATGGCTAATTCTATTTAGCAATTACTTAGGAGCCAGTTTCTAAGAGAATTACCAGAACTGGACACGCGGACTGTTCCAATTGTAAGCCACTTACGGAATATTACAATCAGTGGGGCGACCTGGTTTCATTTATATGCAAATCCTGGAGCGAAACTGTAAGCAGTCTGTTTCCTCTTGAGAGGTTTAACAATCGTGGATTCCAGCAAGGAGTTGGTTTACTGGAGGGGGGGTGGGGAAAGACAGAGAGAGAGAGAGAGAGAGAGGAATTTACACCTCGCAGGACCCTCTCCTGGAGTCGGCGCAGACCATAAAATCACAACATCGCTCACATGCCATTGTGGCCCATTCGAAGCCAAGTCGGTGCCACTATCCAGTGGAAAGATTTTGCATGTCCACGGATGGCATGGCAAACTGGGATGCTGCATTGCTAAGCCTTCATCTTTGTCTTCTTGTGACTGGCTAAGTAACTGAACTGAATATTAATTCTATAAATTAGAGCAACCCTGTTGCTTGAGGCTAGGCAGGGTGCCCCTGTGAAGAAATACTTTGCTACTTGATGTGCAAATAAATGAATTCTGCAATGAACTGTTTCAGAGGTAAATAAGAACCACTGGGTAATTTATAGTCTGTTTACAGTGACATCATTTGAGACCCATTTACATTTATAAACAGCATGTCCTATCCTTGTTCTCTTCATTTTTAATATAATTTTCCAACATTACAAACTATATAAAGTAACTCCTGCTTAACACCCTGACCACATTAAACAGCAGCAGTGGGGGATCAGCAAAAAAGCAAATACGGAATGGGGGATCAGGACATACCGTTAGAGCAGTGAGACTACCTCTCGGCCGTCACAGATTGTGGGGCATCTTTGGCTGTGTTTGGAAGCTTTTGTTCATCTCCACTCCAAGGAGCAGCAACAGAGATCAGTCACACCCATAGTGGATGAGGGTTGGGATGCTCTGACCATCTGCCACTGGTACTAGAGAAGGCTATCAGTGGAGACCCCTGCTCTTGGACTCGTGACAACAGGGAGAATTTTAGGAAGAAAAGAAGGAGGGGGGTGCGGCATGATGGCACAGTGGTTAGCACTGCTGCCTCACAGCGCCAGGGACTCAGGTTCAGTTCTGGCCTTGGATGACTGTCTGTGGAGTTGATTTGATATTTGATTTATTATTGTTACATGTCTTTTGTATACATATATACAGTGAAAAGTATTGTTTCTTGCGCTCTATACAGACAAAGCATAATACCGTACATAGAGAAATAAAGGAGAGTGTGCAGAATATGGTGTTACAGTCATAGTTAGGGTGTAGAGAAAGATCAACTTAATGCGAGGTAGGTCCATTCAAAAGTCTGATGGCAGCAAGGGGAGAAGCTGTTTTTGAATCGGTTGGTATGTGTCCTTAGACTTCTGTATCCTTTTTTCCCAATGGAAGAAGGTGGAAGAGAGAATGTCCAGAGTCCGTGTGTTCCTTGATTATGCTGGCTGCTTTGCTGAGGCAGCGGGAAGTGTAGACAGAGTCAATGGGTGAGAGACTGGTTTGACTGATGGACTGGGCTTCGTTCACCACCCTTTGTAGTTCCTTGCGTTCTTGGGCAGAGCAGGAGCCATACCAAGCTGTGATACAACCGGAAAAAATGCTTTTTATGATGCAACTGCAAAAGTTGGTGAGAATCTTAGCTGACATGCATGTTCTCCCGGTGTCTGTGGGGGTTCCCTCCAGGTGCTCTGGTTTCCTCTCGCAGTCTAAAGGTGTGCAGGTTCGGATTGATTGGCCATGCTAAATTAACCTTTTGTGTCAAGGGGATTAGCAGGATAAATATGTGGGGTTACAGGGATAGGGCCTGGATGGGATTGTTGTTGGTGCAGCCTCGATGGGCCAAATGGCCTCCTTCTGCACTGTAGCAACTCTATGATTCTTCGATGAAAAGAACTGGAACTGAAGGACATTAAGATTACAATCCAAGATTAATGGATTTTTTTAAGAAAAGGAGTTTCTCGTCTAAGACTCCCCTTTAACATTTAGAATGGATATCCTGCAGGTAGATCAAAAATACTTTTGACTTTCACTTCAATTCAATCTTGTAGTAACTAGGGATTATTTAAAATGCTGATGCTTAAGATGTTAGTCCAAATAAAATAGGGACCAGACAATAATTGGTACAGATAACACAAGCGAAATTCAGTTCCGCTGCAAGGAGAAGCATCTAAAACATTAGTCAGCACAGAACTAAGTTATCATCTAAATAAGTTCTATTATAATATTGAATTTTCCATTCATTTCTGGTTGTGCATTTTGTAATCCATATCTCACACTTTTCAAATTAGTTATCGGCTTTTTACTCCTTGTTTTTGCAAAAAGAAGTGTTTTCTGCGGTACATTTTAATATTGCCTTCATCTTCCATCAGCCTTGTGATATATATACCAGACCCCAACTCTCTCTTCAGCCTTATGAATCTCTATCTCATTCTCCTGAAGCAAAAGTCTGATGCCTTCATTCATGTTGGGGACTGGAAAATGACTGGAAGTGCTGGGTGTGCTCCTTGCAATGGTTTGAATTTAGCTTGACAGTTGAAGAACGCATGGCCTTGCCTTTGCTTATGTTTGTCGTGGACACGTTTTTGGGTCAGTTTTCATTTTATTCTGAGGTTAGTCTATATGCGCATCCAGGGAGTTGCAGAATCTGCCTCTTGAATAAGCAATCACCAGTGAAGTGGAGAGTGATTCACAAATTTCACAGTCAGTGTGCCATACTGAATTTCAGTGCTCTGTATTGTGGTGTTGTAGTTTACGATGTTGGGCGCGAGAACAGGGACTCAATACTTTGACATTGAATTGACTCTTATTAAACTCATTGTTTTATGTTCCTGAAGGTTCCTTGATTAAAAGGGGAGGGGTGGTTGGTGGGGTGGGGAATGGTGATGGAATATATGACTCAATAAACATGACAAGCATGGAAATATTCAAATAGTGCCATTTTAACACAAAAATAAATCATGAGTGAATGTCTGATATGATCCAACAATTTAACTGTTACACATCAGACATTAAAAAGGGAGTTCATGTAAAGCAATGAAAGTGTTTAAACAGATAGCAAGACTGAAGGATCACAATATTAGGATACAACATGAGTTAATTAACAAAAATGTTTGCTTTATTTGGTAAGGCTCTATTCAAAAAGTTAATTTTTGGATGGTAGCCTTTTGGTTTGATTTGATTTCATAGAATCATTGGGTGTCACAGTGGTTAGCACTGATGCCTCACAATGCCAGGGACCTGAGTTCGATTCCCAGCTTGGGTCACTGTCTGTGTGGAGTTTGCATGTTCTCACAGTGTCTGTGTGGGTTTCCTCTGGGTGCTCTGGTTTCCTCCCCCAGTCCGAAAGATGTGCTGGTTGGATGCATTGACCCAAACAAGCGGCGGAGTGTGGCGACTAGGGGAATTTCACAGTAACTTCATTGCAGTATTAATGTCAGCCTTACTTGTGACTAATAAATAAACTTTACTTTACTCATAGAATCAGCTACAGTGCCGAAGGAGGCCATTCGGCCCATCAAGCCTGCACTGACCACAATCCCACCCAAGCCCTAACCCCGTAACCCCACGTATTTACCCTGCTAATCCTCCTGACTGATTTGATTTATTATTGTCACATGTATTGGGATACAATGATAAATATTGTTTCTTGCGGGTTACATAGACAGAACATACCGTACATAGAGAAGGAAAGGAGAGAGTGCAGAATGTAGTGTTACAGTCACAGTTAGTGTGTAGAGAAAGATGAACTTAATATGAGGTAGGTCCATTCAAAAGTCTGATGGCAGCAGGGGAGAAGCTGTTCTTGAGTCGGTTGGTGCGTGACCTTAGATTTTTGTATCGTTTTCTCTACGGAAGAAGGTGGAAGAGAGTATGTCCGGGGTGTGTGGGGTCCTTGATTATGCTGGCTGCTTTTCTGAGGCAGCAGGAAGTGTAGACAGTGTCAATGGATGGGAGGTTGGTTTGCGTGATGGATTGGGCTTCTTTCATGACCCTTTATGGTTTTTTTGCAGTCTTCGACAGAGCAGGACCCATACCAAGCTGTGATACAACCAGAAAGAATGGAGCATTTTCTTGCAAATGCATACATTCCACAAACATGTCTCTGTTTTCACATAACATTTTCACACAATGACTTTGAGTGCGGCTGTTGTGGTTGGAACTGATTTCGAACGCCACACCTTGTATCCTGCACAGACATAATAAAAAGCTGGCTGAGCAATTTTCTTATGGCAGCCATTACCTTTAACTTTCCTTAGTGTCAATTGGCAAGTACCCCGTCTATTTTAATTGGTTGCAAGGGAGCAGATCACGAATATCATGGCATGTTGCATTACTAACATAATGCTGAATGATGTTGGATAAATTATCAACTATGAAGAGAGATTCTCCTCCCTTAAATGAGGGAATCATTTTGAGATCTATGTGGCTGGATGTTTAAAGTGATGTCAGGAACCCGACGCCTAGATGTACTCTGCAACTCAACACCATGCCTCCTGTTCTCGTGGAGCTACCTTTAAGTTCAAATGTTCCTATTAGAGGTACTGAGTGCCTCACTGGAGACAGAAGCTGCCTTGCTGATGTCAGCAGCAAAGCAGCCATTTTGGAGCTGCCTGTGCCTTGCCAAATAGAGCAGGCACTTATCAGAGGACCAAGAGATAAAAGTCAATGGAAGGCAGCTATAAGCACCAAGTTAAGGTGCAGCACACAACCTGGTGCTACCTGATGCACTAAATTGCATTTTGAAAACAAATACAGATAAATTTGCTTTGGCCACACATTGAACCAAAACCTGTGTATGATTGTGTATGACTGTTGGACGCACGGGAGGAAACATTGAAAATTTCCATTGCGATCGCTTAACAAACTTATAAAGAAGCTCAATGAGGTGTAAATTGGCAATGAAAAGGTTCCCCATTCCTTTCTTCCCCCCCTCCCCCAGCACTTTGAAAATTTCAAACTGGCCCAGAGGCATTGAGATCCCGAGATGGTCTTGGGGACTGTGATTTTGAAATCACCCTCACTCTGGGTCCCAACCCTATGACCATTTGGAAATCCAACCTATGGTCTCCAGCAGACAATTATACTCATTATAGATTGAGAGTAAGCTGGATTCATGAGTGTTATTGGTGTTTATATGTGTTCACACCTATACCTTTGAATCCAGCTCCTACATCAATGTATTATTATTGATCAGCAATGCTCTTCCAAGACATATCGCAAGCCTGAGACAAGTAGTCTCTTTTCTTTCACCATGTCCTGAAATCTCTATATTCTCTTGATATATATCGCTGTATGGGGAGGCGGTGGCCTAGTGGTATTATCGCTACTAATCGCTAATCGCTACTAATCTAGAAATCAGCTAATGTTCTGGGGACCCTGGTTTGAATCTCACCATGGACGTTGGTGGAATTTGAGTTCAATAAAAAGTAGTGAATTAAGAATCCATTGATGACCATGTTGATTGTCAAATTGTTGGAAAAACCCATCTGGTTCACTCATGTCCTTTAAGGAAGGAAATCTGTTATCCTTACCTGGTCTGGACTAAAGTTAAAGTTTATGAGTCACAAGTTGGCTTACATCACACTGCAATGAAGTTACTGTGAAAATCCCCGAGTTGTCACACTCCAGTGCCTGTTTGGGTACACTGAGGGAGAATTTAGCATGATCAATGCACCTAACCTGCATATCTTTGGACTGTGGGAGGAAATCAGATCACTTGGAGGAAATCCGCGCAGACACAGGGTGAACATGCAAACTCCACACAGACAGTGACCCAAGCTGGGAGTCGAACCCTGGTCCCTGGCACTGTGAGGAAGCAGTGCTAACCACTGTGCCACCATGCCATTCAACATGTGACTGCAGAGCCACAGCAATGTGGTTGATTCTCAACTGCCCTCTGAACAAGGGCAACTAGGGATGGGCAATAAATGCTGGCCCAGCCAGCGGCACCCAAGTCCCACAATTGATTAAATAAAATGTTACTTTCTCCTGATTTTGATGGCTCTGTAAAAGATGCTGGAAGACAAGTGAGGTCTGTCTTAAAAACATCAGTGAGTTTCAAAGTGCTTCTGCAAGATATTCACAATTTACACCAGTCCATGACACTTCAATAGTAAAGCTACTTTCACTTTTACCTCAACCTGTTGTTGTCACAGTACCATGCTTGATCTCAATTTTCAAGAACAATGTTAATGGTTTTCCATCAGTGGTTTATATTAGACTTATTATAATTTTCTGTACTAAATTATACACCAATTCTGCGCAGAATGTATATGTGTGAATCTTAGATACCCAAGTGCATAAAAATCATCAAATACTTCATTTGTGTCAATCTGTACAAATACTCTCACACACAAAAAAAACATGATACCCACTGTCCAACAGAGTTATTATGTGATACCAGATACCTCCCAGTGATTTTAAATTAATGCAGTGGATAGCTTCAGATAAGATCAAAACCAAGATTGAAATATTTTCTTGCACAGAGAATTGTCCAATATTCTGAACGGAATAGAATTTCAACAGTGCAGGGAGCCAAATAGTTCACTCTGTAAATAGACCGAGGTATTTATAGCATGTATTTATTGAGCTCGTATCAATAAAAAGGCTTAGCGGTGGTCATCAGAGTTTTTAATTCTTTAACGCAAACAGAATGAAAGAGCAGCTACACAAAGCACACTTGCTGATAACAACAAACTGGAGGTCATTCAGCAGAGTAAGCACAAATCTCAATCAACAATCTATTCCTCCCCAAATCCAATGTTTATTATAGAACAATGTGGACACAAAAGGAAGGCTTGGTTCATTTTAGATTTTTCATGCCAATTATAAAATAGCCAAGTTTTAAATATTTGACATTATCTGCCTCCATAATGAGATTTCTGCCTTGTAGTCAGTTCTATATGTCTATCTTTCTCTAATATCCCCATAGAATCATACATTTAGAAGGAAACCATTTGACTCATGTGACACCTCTTTGAAAGAGTTATCCAATTAGTCCTACTCACCTACTCTTTGCCCAGAGCCCTGAAGATTGATGTAAATGTGAACTTGGAGATTATAGTATTCCCATGCATCTGCTCCCCTTGTCCTTGTAGATGGTGAAGGTTGTGGATATGGGAGATGCTGCCTAAGAAATCTTGGCGAGTTGCTGCAATGCATCTTGCAGATGAAGGATACTGCAGTCACTGTGCACCGGTGCTGGAGAGGGTGAATGTTTAATGACCATAGCCACTGGTATTATTTCATGTTAGCAGCAACAGCACAGCACATTAGGGAGAAGGCTTCCCTCCCTCCCACCCACTAATCGCCTCCCCTGCAACTGGTCTGTCCTGAGGTGTCCATTTCAAATCATGGGGTGGCACGGTAGCACAGTGGTTAGCACTGCTGCTTCACAGCTCCAGGGACCTGGGTTCGATTCCCGGCTTGGGTCACTGTCTGTGTGGAGTTTGCACATTCTCCTCGTGTCTGCGTGAGTTTCCTCCGGGTGCTCCGGTTTCCTCCCACAGTCCAAAGATGTGCGGGTTAGGTTGATTGGCCATGCTAAAATTGCCCCTTAGTGTCCTGAGATGCGTAGGTTAGAGGAATTAGCGGGTAAATGTGTAGGGATATGGGGGTAGGGCCTGGGTGGGATTGTGGTCGGTGCAGACTCAATGGGCCAGATGGCCTCTTTCTGCACTGTAGGGTTTCTATGATTCTATGATTCTATGACCCAGGTTCAATTCCAGCCTTGGGTCACTGTCTGTGTGGAGTTTGCACATTTTCCCCGTGTCTGCGTGGGTTTCCTCCAGTTTCCTCCCACAGTCCAAAGATGTGCAGGTTAGGTTGATTGGCCATCCTAAATTAACCCTCATGTCAGGGGGATTAACAGGTAAATATGAGGGATTACGGGAATGGGGCCTGGGTGGGATTGTGGTCAGTGCAGAATCTATGGGCCGAATGGCCTCCTTCTGCAATGTAGATTCTATGATTCAATGAAATGGGCACTTCGGGACTGGGACCACCAGTCAGATCAGTCAAGTTATGGGAAGCCCTCTAACTATCAAGAAACATTGTGATGTTAACATCACTGACATGGTGCATATTGCACGCTGACCATCATATTATCAGCAACAATGAGACACGAAACATGGCGACTCGGTAGAATTTGACATTAAAGGTACTGAGGCAAATTCTCCCACTTCACCCATGGCTTGGATTCTCTGGAACCACTGCAGCAAACGGAGAGTTGACTGAACACCAAATTCTCTGTTCTCGCTGGCAGTGGTGACGGAGTGAACGAAATCGGAGAATCCCGGCCAATGATTGAATTTTGGTGAAAGTGTAAGAAGATTAAACTTCCTGAATCTCTCAAAATTTACATTCTAAAAATAGAACTAATCACAGCCATAAATGTTTTCTTACAAACATCATTGAACCTCCACCTTGGTCACTCATCTATATTACCGTTTGTCAAGGCTAACAATCTCAGGGAGCTGCTGAGTGGCACTGCACTGTCAGAGGCGCCAACCTTTGGATGCGAGACTAAACCGAGGCCCTATCTACCCTTGAGGTGAACACAAGAGATGCCATGGCTCTTTCTAAGGAAGAGTGGAGGGGTGATGGTGTAGTTGTGTGCAGAGTCTCTAAGGGAGAAGTGCGGGTGAAATTTTTCACGCAGAGAGTGATGGGTGCCTGGAACGCGCTGCCAGAGGAGGTGGTGGAAGCAGGTACATTAGCAACATTTATGAGGCATCTGAATGCGTACATGAAGAGGGACGGAATAGAGGGATACAGACGGGGAAAGGGCAGAATGTTTATTTTAAATTTAGTTAGGGCCTCATGATCTGCATGGGCTTGGAGGGCCGAAGGACCTGTCCCTGAGCTGTGATTTTCTTTGTTCTTTGTCTCCTCACCAATATTTATCCCTCACTCAACATCACAAATCAGATATTCTGGCCATTATGACATTGTTGTTTATGGGAGATTGTGCTGTTTACTGATTGGCTGTGGTGATTCCTGCATGACAACAACACATCAACAGTTTGGGACAAGCTGCAGTTGCAAAAGGGCACTATGCAAATGCAAGTCTCTCATCCTTTCTTTCTTTGAATTTAAATATATAGCTGACTGAGAAGGTTTCCCATGGTGTTTTTCATGCTACATTGATTGGGTTATGTGCTGTGATTATATTATGACAGGGAAAGTATAATGTTCTTTTACTCATCTGCAATAAAGTGGGATTCTTGATGTTTGATGAAACCACAAGACCATCAGGTAGAGGAGCAGAATTAGGCCATTTGGCCCATCAAGTCTGCTCTGCCATTCAATCATGGCTGATGGTTTCTCCACCCCATTCTCCCACCTTTTCCCTGTAACCTTTTCTCCCCTTACCAATCAAGAACCTATCTATCTCTCTCTTAACACACTCAATAACCTGGCCTCCACAGCCTTCTGCAGCAATGGATTCCATAGATTCGCCACCTTCTGGCTGAAGAAATTCCTCCTCATCTCAGTTCTAAAGGGTCGTCCCTTTATTCTGAGACTGTACCCTTGGATCCTAGTCTTACCTACTAATGGTAACACCTTCCCCACGTCCACTCTATTCAGGCCTTTCAGTTAAGTTTCAATGAGATCCCCCCTCATCCTTCTAAACTCCATTGAGTACGGATGGACAAAATGTTGCTCAATTGTAGAAAAAAAAACTAACAAGTTATCAATAAAAGTCTTCCACCAAAATCTTACTATTTTTTCCTTCCAAAGGCCTTCTTTTTCTGATGAAGGATGTTGTATTTTCCTCTTGTCCATTCTGGAAGTTTGGTTTATTCAACTGGGTCCTCCATCCCTACTATTTTTCATTTGGGGCTGGTGCTTGAGTAGATACAGGATTTCTGGCCACCTTGGCCAGGGCGACACTGCTGCTTCACAGCTCCAGGGACCTGGGTTCGATTCCCGGCTTGGGTCACTGTCTGTGTGGAGTTTGCACATTCTCCTCATGTCTGTGTGGGTTTCCTCCGGGTGCTCCGGTTTTCTCCCACAGTCCAAAGATGTGCGGGTTAGGTTGATTGGCCATGCTAAAAAAATTGCCCTGAGTGTCCTGAGATGCGTAGGTTGGAGGGATTAGTGGGTAAATATGTAGGGATATGGGGGTAGGGCCTGGGTGGGATTGTGGTCGGTGCAGACTCGATGGGCCGATTGGCCTCTTTCTATACTGTAGGGTTCCTATGATGATTTCTTGCCCACCATCATTGACCCTTGCCTGACCTTTCTGTCCTTCCGAGCAGAAGTGACTGCTTTCCTCCTCCGATTAGCCCAAAACGTCATATTTGACTTGTTCCCCGCAGCCATGATCTGTGTGTTGCTGTCCCAAAAAACCAAAGGAGAGGTTGGGAGGGGTGGGGGAAGGTGCGGGGGGGTGGGGGGGGGTGGGTGGGGTGGGGGGGGGGGGTGCGTGGGTGCGGTTAGTGGTGTCTGCGGGGGGTGCGGTGTCTGCAGGGGGTGCACTGCTATGGGAAGTCATGAAGAAGATTATTGCTGGAGCCTCAATTGTAACAGGAAGCATTTTAATCTTTCTGCCACGGACTGGGATTTACAGTGGTGCCAATCTGTATTCATGAGAGAGTTTATTGAAGTATTTCATGAATCTTTCCTTGAACAGCAAAGTGAGGGGGCCAGCAGCAGTTTGAAGACGAGATTGGATTTGCTGCTAATTAATGAGGAGCAAGTCATGAACGCTGTTAAGGAAATGAAACATCTTTGGGGTGTGGCGCTCATAAATTTGTTACTTTTCAGGTTGTATTGAAAACAGGGCAAGATAATAAAAAATCCTATGAAGAAATTGGATTTCGGGCGAGGAAACTTTGAGTTGATGAAATGCATGACAGGAATACAATGAAAATATCTGTTTAAAGGGAAGGAGCTAATGTTTCCCTTGCAGAGGCAGAAGCAAGTTGAGGATAAATGAGAGAAAGATTGACGTCGATAGAAGGAGAAGTTGTGGAAGACAATAGGGGGAAAGAAATGGCCCATGGCATTTACAAATGAGGCTTGAAGCAGAGGGCAACAAATGATTTCGAAAGGGAATTGAATAAAAACTTGAGGGAAATGAAATTGCAGGGGCTACAGGGAAAGGAGCAGGGGAATGGGACTGAGTGTATTGTTCCAAGAGATTCAGCCTGGATATTTTTTTTTACTCAATCGTGGGACATGGGTATCACTGGTTGGGCCAGCATTTATTGCCCATCTGTCGTTGTCTGAGGGCAGTTGAGAGTCAACCACATTGCTATGGCTCTGGAGTCACACGTAGGCCAGACCAGGTAAAGACTGCAGATTTCCTTCCCTGAAGGACATCAGTGAACCAGATGGGTTTTTCCAACAATTGTAATGGGCCAAATGGCCTGCTTCTGTGCCATAATGATCTTATGACTCCATAGGAAGCATCAAGATAGTGAGAAAGGCAAAGTCAAGCAAGAGCAAGTCAAACTCATAGAATTCCTACAGTACAGAAGAAGGTCATTCGGCCCATCGAGTCTGCACCGACCACAATCCCATCCAGGCCCTAATCATCCTGACACTAGGATCAATTTAGCATGGCCGACCAACCTAACCCACATATCTTTGGACTGTGGGAGGAAACCAGGTGCTCCAGTTAGGTTGATTACACGCAGACACGGGGGGAACGTGCAAACTTCGCAGACAGTGACTCGAAGCTGGAATTGAACCCAGGCCCCTGGCGCTGTGAAGCAGCAGTGCTAACCACTGTGCCACCGTACCGCCCTGTGTTTGGGGAATTGCAATTATTTACATCATGCCTCAAAATGATGACAGGCCCTGTGACCAGAACTGTGTATAGTTCTGGTCACCCTATTATAGAAAGGATATTATTAAACTAGAAAGAGTGCAGAAAAGATTTACTAGGATGCTACCGGGACTTGATGGTTTGAGTTAAAAGAAGAGGTTGGATAGACTGGGACTTTTTTCTCTGGAGCAGACGAGGCTGAAGGGTGATCTTATAGAGGTCTATAAAATAATGAGGGGCATAGATCAGCTAGATAGTCAATATATTTTCCCAAAGATAGGGGAGTCTAAAACTAGAGGGAATCGGTTTAAGGTGAGAGGGGAGAGATACAAAAGTGGCTTGAGGGGCAATTTGTTCACACAGAGGGTGGTGAGTGTCTGGAAGAAGCTGCCAGAAGTAGTAGTAGAGGAGGGTACAATTTTATCTTTTAAAAAGCATTTAGACACTTAAATGGGTAAGATGGGTATAGAGGGATATGGGCCAAATGTGGGCAATTGGGACTAGCTTAGGGGTTTAAAAAAAAAGAGCGGCATGGACAAGTTGGGCCGAAGGGCCTGTTTCCAAGCTGTAAACCTCGATGACTCTATGACTCTAATGTACATATAAAGAGCCTAATTCTGGTTGACGACACTGCCCAGGTTGCCTCATGTATTACCTGTACAAATATAATGGGTAATACGATATGAGCATAATGAGAGCATGCTTCTTTCTCGCCATATTGGAAAATGCCCACAGTGTCTGCAAAGCAGGTGTTACACTATGTTTCTATCTGTATAACTATATTGCTTCTCTTATTCCCTCAAATCAAGTCACTCATATCCAGCCATCTTCTGCACTAAGTAGTGCCTCAAAACATGACTCCTACCAATGAGAACTACTCATTAAAAATATGATTTGACTATGGGGCTTCCTCTCCTTTTCTGGACACAACTTTGCATCCATTCATGTGATTGATATAACTGTTGAGCCAAATTCAACAATTCAATATCTGTGGTTAAAAACTCAGTTGTAAATGGCTATCGAGGGTAGACCTCCTTGTCTTTGTTACCTCCAGAGTTGACTATTCCAATACTCTCCTTAACAATTTGCCACCTTCCATAAACCTGAGGTCATCTAAAACTCTTAAGTCCGTGTCCTAACTCACACCAAATCCTATCCACCCATCACCCTGTGCTCACTGACCAACAAGTGTTGCAGGTTAACCTCGATTTTTCTAGCCTCATCCTTGTTTTCCGATCTCTTCATGACCATCCCCTCTTGATCTCCGCAATCTTCCCTAGTCCTATAACCCTCCAAGATCTCTGCCCTCCTCTAATTCTGGCTTTTTGAGCAATCCTCATACTAATCATTCCAGCACTGGTGGAGCAACCAAAGCCTTAAGCTCTGGAATTCTTTCCACAAATCTCTCCACGTTTCCATCTCTCCTTCTTCCTTTATGAATAAAAACCTTCCTCTTTGTTTGAAGGTTTTGAGTATCTGCTCTAACATCACCTTCCGTGGCTCAGTGTCACGTCATGCTTTATATATTTTTTTATTCATTCTTTCATGGTACACGGGCATCGCTGGCTGGCCAGCATTTATTGCCCATCCCTAGTTGCCCGAGGGCAGTTGAGAGTCAACCACATTGCTGTGGCTCTGGAGTCACATGTAGGCCAGACCATGTAAGGATGGCAGATTTCCTTCCAGAAAGGATATTAGTGACCTAGATGGGTTTTTCTGACAATTGGCAATGGTTTTATGGTCATCAATAGACTCTTAATTCCAATTTTCTTTTAATGAATTCAAATTCCACCATTTGCCATGGTAGATTCGAACCCAGGTCCCCAAGAACATTAGCTGAGTTTCTGGATTAACAGTCTAGCGATAATACCACTAGGCCATCACCTCCCCTGTGCTTCAGTGAAATACCCCAGAATGTTCCTCATGCTAAAGGCGTTATGTCAATGCACGTTGTTGTTGCGGCCATTGTGTTTTAACCTTGGAACTTGAAATGCGACTGAATTCCTCAAATAGCTCGGTGGAATTCAAATTACTTTGTCATTCAGTTGAAGCAAAGCATGAAGCAATAGTTCAGCATCGTCGCACATCACAGGAGAAGAGCAGATGAGAATGGATGTAGCACGTAACTTAGCTCATCACCTAGAAACATCCCTCAACACGGCATCCATCTCTCAAATAATACAAAGATTTTTGCCAGTGTTGATCTAACCACATTTGATTTATTATTATCCAACATATATTGGAATACAGTGAAAAGTATTGGTTCCTGCGCGCTATACAGACAAAGCATACAGTTCATAGAGTACATGGGGGAGAAGGAAAGGTGAGGGTGCAGAATAGAGTGTTGCAGTTACAGGTAGGGTGAAGAGAAAGATCAGCCTAATATATGGTAATTTATGCCCTGCCTATACTTTTATTACTCTTTGCCTAATGAATTACATCCTGTCATCACTTTGGCCAGTTAAGACATGTCTCAGTACAGTCCTGTCATGATTTAATTTGAGGTAGTGCTTAGGAATTACTTTACCTATAAGGTTTTGTGTTTTGTATCACTTTGTGTGCTCATCTCAATTCCTTCCTTCAGAGGCCAAAGAATCTAATTTTCTCCAGTCTTTTCTCGTAAATCAGTCTGTACACATTAGCATAAAGCCTCATGGACCTTTTCTGCACCCCCTCCAAGGCTTCAATGATGCCCTCTCTGCCTTTGAATGCAAAGCTGTAGAATGCATTGGAAGTGCAGTCTGACCAGAGCTATGGGGTTGGGATCTTAACGCTTGTACTTCAATTTAACAGTGCGCTGTAAATGACCAGCTCTTGCTCACAAATCTAATTTGGTTTTTTGTGCACAATTATTTTTACAACCTTTTCAAAGATGCTAGGTAAAAATAAGAAGAAAAACAGAGGAGAGATACAAAAGTGTCCAGAGGGGCAATTGTTTCACCCAGAGGGTGGTGAGTGTTTGGAACAAGCTGCCAGAGCTAGTAGCAGAGGCGGGTACAATTTTTTCTTTTAAAAACCATTTAGACAGTTACATGGGTAAGATGGGTATAGAGGGATATGGGCCAAATGCGGGCAATTGGGAATAGCTTAATGGTAAAAACTGGACAAGTTGGGATGAAGGGCCTGTTTCCATGCTGTAAACCTCAATGACTCTGTGGACGGAATTTTACTGCCACGCCTACCCCGGAATTGGGGCGGGTGAGGTTCGCAGAACAGAATTCTCCATTGGCCTTGAGCGGGATTTTACGAGCCTCGCTTGAGCGAGGTCGTAGAATCCCGGCCTACAACTCTATTGATGCGGGGGCATCTTCAGCCCAGTCCAAACCATCTCATAGAATTGGCAGACTCGAGTAGCAGTGTAACTGCCTATTTACTTTAATAGCAGGTATCATATAAGTTCTATTTCTCTAAATTATATTTGTTTATGCTTTCCTTGTTCCTTTCTGTTGGAGTGGATTCTAACAATGTGTGATGACATTACTTAGTGTGATCCGTGCGATGGTTAGATCTCATTCATTAGGTTTAATCAAATGAACTTAGATTGGCCTAGTTCTGTCCCCCTGGTTCATTTCATTCCATTCCTCACAGTAAATGGACTGAAGTCATTGCTCTTTTAAAAGCTACCATATCTTTTGCCGTGTGTAGGCGAGGGAAAACCTTTTTAACCAATTTTCCCTGGCCTAAATCAAGCCTTGATACTTCTGTCATACTGCAAGGTTGAGAAAGTCCACTGAACTGGAAGTGTCAAGGGAAATTATTCAGGGGTTCACAGGAGTTTAATGTGCTGTGACTCACTGCACATTAATTATGTTTTGGCTGCTTTGGATCATGCTATGATATGTGATTAGAAAGAGTTTTCCTCTGCATGGCAAGTGCTAAATGCACAACACTGATGAGAAGTGCCAGTGTATAATTAGAAGTTAGAATGCAGGTCTCAGTATTTACAACCAGAGAACGCATCAGGTCAAGAATGTTTGATATTGAGAGGTGATACTCCATGACGTTAGAAACACATCCATTATTTGAATGTCAACTTTCATCTGCTGGTGTTAAAGCCTGTTAATATATCTGCTCAGGGAATATTCCTTCCATTTTCTCTTCACACTTTGTAACACGTTGCAGCAAGAGGGAGATGGTGGCGCAGTGGTAATATCACTGTACTAGCAATCCAGAGGCCCAGGTTAATTCTTTGTGGGTGTGAGTTCAAATCCCACCATGGGAGCTGGTAGAATTTTAAAGGCGGCACGGTGGCACAGTGATTCGCACTGCTACCTCACAGCGCCAAGGACCTGGGTTCAATTCCAGCCTCGGATGATTGTCTGTGTGGAGTTTGTACATCCTCCCCGTCACTGCGTGGGTTTCCTCCGGGTGCTCCGGTTTCCTCCCACACTTGAAAGATGTGCAGATTAGGTTGCTTGACCATGCTAAATTGCCCCTTAGTGTCAGGGGGATTAGCAGGGTAAATATACGGGGTTACAGGGATAGGGTCTGTGTGGGATTGTTGTTGGTGCAGTCTCAATGGGCTGATTGGCCTCTGCACTGATTCTACGAAGAATGTTTTCCCCATGATGGAACAGATTATATAATTCCTGTAATTGGCCAATGGTAGAAATAATTCAAATATAATGGGCAGAATTTTCCCATCCTGCCCAACATGGAAGGCGGGATAGGACCATGCAAAGGTCCATTGACCTCGGGTGGGATTTTCTGGTGTTGGGGTGAGCGCGACAGGAAAATCCCACCCAACATGTTGTGCAATCCGATTTCCAAAGGTTGTGCCTGCGGCAACTTCATTACCACGTTCACACTGGGGTATTATGTGATCCATCAGATCCCAGTACAATGTTAGGCTTCCAGGGGGTGAAATGTACACAGTATACAACCCACCTATTAGCACAGTGCATAGAATGGCCAAAGCATTACTCCTTAAATGGACCAATGCATTTAGAAAATGGATCATTTAGAAACTTGACCTCCTGATCCTTTCAAAAAAGCTTCCTTTCTGTTCCCATCTGAGTCCCCCCCCCATTAATGTGTAAACACAGTGGGTGGGATTCACCACCCCCCCCACCCCCAACCTTCACCTGCGGCAGGTTCCCCATTGGCCACCAGTGGGATCTTCTCGCCATTGTCTGTGGAATTTTGCGTGGCTTGCCCGTCCCGTCACAGGGAACTTGCCACAGGGTGGGTAACCATCGTTGTGACCTGAAGATCTCTTTGGTGGGAAGGGCTGGAAAATCCCATCCAATGGGCGCGACCTTACTTGCCGTTCATGCCATGTTGCCGCTGCAGTGAGGTTGGAGAATTTGGTGGCCAGCCAAATCCCCGTTCACTGCAGCGGGGTGGGATAATCCCACCACCGTGAACGGTGATGCAATTCTGGTCAGTGAGCTGCCAGTTTTGTGAGGGAAGGGACGTGCTTCACCTCATCACTATTTTGGCAGCAGATTTTGGGCCAATTGCCTGAACCTCTCACAGAGCATATCAGGTGGTAGTCACAATTTAAAGTTTATTTATTTGTGTCACAAATAGGCTTACATTCACACTGCAATGTAGTTACTGTGAAAACCCCCTAGTCGCCACACTCCGGTACCTGTTCGGGTACACTGAGAGAGAATTTAGCATGACCAATGCACCTGACCAGCACGTTTTTCGGACTGTGAGAGGAAACTGGAGAACCTGGACGAAACCCACGCCGACACGGGGAGAACATGCAGACTCCGTCCAGACAGTGACCCAAGCCAGAAATTGAACCCACGTCCCTGCGCTGTGGAGCAGCAGAGCTAACCACTGCGCCACCGTGCCACAATTTAACAATTGCTTCACCGAACTGACACTCACCAATTTCGGTTCAAGTCTTAAAGAAACCATACTTACATTCATCATGTACTTTTTTTTTGTTTTATTTTATAATCTATTTCATGCTGATGCTGAAGCCACTATCCTTCCGCTGCTTGTCATTCAAGAGGTGTTTAAAAGAATGGGTTATTTGGAAGCTTTTGTGAATCACTTGCAAAAAACAAACAAAATGAAATATAAAGCAATCGAAAACGCCAAAGCCAAAGGACAGAGAAAATAGTAAAAAGATAACATTTCATCTGTTATGTGCTTGACTTTTAAAGCAGTAACAGAAACGTTTGATGCATAAAAGAATGTCAACCATAACATTTAGAATTTCCAGGGAAGCAAACCCACCAAATATCAAACAAACAATAAAATTGCCCCAGAAGAAATCGAAAAATCACTGCAGAGTTATCAACTGCGTACCATTATTTCCGTCAGTCAGGTTAGTTGATTCCTCACTTGGCCGGGATCAGAAAGGCACGGCTGACATCAATGAGAAGGTTCACAATTTAAAACTTCCTCTTCTCAATTTCTATTTATATTCATGAACAACATGAACTTAAGCAGTGGATGAAAGGGTTTTCCAAGGGGGTTCCAAGAAAGATATGCAAAGGAGAGAAGCATTAACAACCTGGCATGTATCTGATCTATTAAAAAGCAACATAAAAAGATCCCATTAATCATTACCCATGGATTTTAAATCTTGAATATTTAACATAATGATAAGCACCAAATTGAAACCCTAACAGCCTACAAATACATTCTGATTTCTAACATGCCTTCCCCTGATGTAAATTCCACTTTCATCAATTCAACACATCAACTCTATTAATATAAATGTAAGTCTACTAAAAATAAATCTAATTTTTTACATCCATCTTTCCCTTCAAACTCTATATTCGTACTCCAATCAAAAAGAGATCTACAAGAACTTTGATATCACTTCAAAAGATCTTACCTTAAGATGTTCCACTATCTTGCATAAAAAAGCACCTGACAATCTGCCAGTTCACTAATTTTTTTCCCTTTAAAGAAAACTTAAGATTTGGCTAAATCTTCCTCCGAGAAGCATGGGCTTTTCTTTGAATAACGCAAGATACTGCAGATGCTAGAATCTGAAACAAAAACAGAAAATGCTAGAAAATCTCAGCAGGTCTGACAGCATCTGTGGAGAGACAGTAGAGCCAATGATATTCTTTCCTCATTCTTCTCTGACGCTTATGCCTTCAAGATGTTTTAACATGTTTCCAACAGTCTTATCATGAAATATCTTTATGAAGGAATACATTGCTGAAAAGACGTGTTGCCGAAGCTTTGCACATTGCACTCATCAGGACAAATGCAAGCATGGGGAGGTGGTGGCGTAGTGATACTCTTGCTGGACTTGTAATCCAGACCCAGGGTAATGCTCTGGGGATCGGGTTCAAATCCCACCATGGCAGATGGTGCAACTTGAGTTCAATAAAAATCTGGAACTAAAAGTCTAATGATGACCATAGAGCCATTGTCTATTGTTGTAAAAACCTATCTGGTTCACTCATGTTCTTCAGGGAAGAAAATCTGCCATCCTTACCTGGTCTGGCCTATGTGTGACTCCAGACCCACAGCATTGTGGTTGACTCTTAAATCCCCTCAGGATGGGCAATAAATGCTGGCCCAGCCAGCAATGCCCACATCCCATGAATGAGTAAAATAAAAGTCAAATTTCAAACGACCAATATAATTTATACCACAGGAGAAAAGAGCACTGATTGGTCAGCAAATTGACTCTGATTGGCCAAGGTGCGGCTACGGGCAAAGCAATGGGGAACTATAGGTTCCCCAAGCCCCCAGATAATCCAATAAGGACACAAGGTTTGAACGTATTCCTTTTGTTTGCTGAGAATGGGTCCCTATTGTACCTTTTATAGATGTACCATAGAAAGTATTCTTTCTGGCTGTATCACAGCTTGGTATGGCTCCTGTTCTGTCCAAGACCGCAAGGAACTACAAAAGGTAGTGAATGTAGTCCAATCCATCATGCAAACCAGCCTCCCATCCATTGACCCTATCTACACTTCCCGCTGCCTTGGCAAAGCAGCCAGCATAATTAAGGCCCCCACGCACCCGGACATTTTTTCTTCCACCTTCTTCCATTGGGAAAAAGATACAAAAGTCTGAGGCCACGTACTAACTGACTCAAGAACAGCTTCTTCCCTGCTGCTGTCAGACTTTTGAATGGACTTACCTCGCATTAAGTTGATCTTTCTCTACACCCTGGCTATGACTGTAACACTACATTCTGCACTCTCTAGTTTCCTTCTCTATGAACGGTATGTTTTGTCTGTATAGCGCGCAGGAAGCAATATTTTTCACAGTATGTTAATACATGTGACAATAATAAATCAAATCAAATCAAAATTCTAGCAAGTGCAAATGAACCCACATTACAAGTTCAATTGATTATCCTAAATTGGTTATTAGTGTTGCTACTCAATATTGTTCAGCTTAATTAATAATTTTAAACATGAGATTGATCGATTTTTGTTAACTAAGGATCTGGAAACATGAAGGGTTTGATGGAGATAGGGTACAGATCAGCTATAATCTCATTGAGTGGTGGACAGGATTGAGGGGCTGAATGGTCTACTCCTGTGCCTGTGTTCTGACTACATGTTTCTGAGTCAGCTCTGGTTTGACTTGAAGAGTCATACTGGACTTGAAACGTTAACTCTGTTTCTCTCTCCACAGATCTGCTGACTATTTCCAACACGTTATGCTTTTATTTGAAAAATCACTTCCTTTGTTGATTAGAAATAACAGTATAGATTGAGTACCTAGATACTTAATGCTAAGCCCACTTTTGTGATGCTCAAATAGGCATTTCAGATCCAAACATTTATTTTCTGCCTCATACTTCCTAAGCTTTTGTGCCATCTATCAATTTAAAATAAGTCTTTGTTATTTCTTTGACCACATCCCACTAATCTCTTTTAGGTTCAAAAGAAAAATCTCTGAAGACTTCAATTCCTTAAGGCGCCGTTTTAAAAAAATGTCTCTTTTTTTTATCTTCCTACAGTGATAGGTTCGATTTTCATTTGACACTTCATTTTGCTTTAAGGTTAAGGATACCTAACATTTCTTGTGACACAGGCTGATCTTGAAAGAGGGTGACAAAAAAGAAAGGGAGCGTAATAGAATTAAAAAGGAAAATGAACCAAATCCTAACATTTACTCTTTCTCTTTCAGCACTGTAGCCCGAATCTCAGTTTCTAAATTTATTCCCAATTCTAATTCTAGCCCTCATTCCCCACAGTCATTATATTTTTAAAACAATGACTCATCTATAGTTCAGAAACTGAATTCGTCAAGAAGCTATGCAATCTTATCACCTGTCTCACTTTTATCCAATTAGCCATGTTTGTGTACTGAACACGAGTGCTAAGCTCTGGCATTCCCTTGCTAAACATCCCCACTTTCTCTTTTCCTCTTTCCTCTTTCAGGTGCTGCTCGAACCCTAACTCTTTGACCAATCTTGTGGTCATTTGCGCTAATATTTGTTTGATTATGTTCCTCTGAAGTGCCTTGGGAGATGTGGGTGGTTGGCACTGCAGTCTCACAGCGTCAGGGACCCGGCTTCAATTCCGGCCTCGGGTCACTGTCTGTGTGGAGTCTGCATATTCTACCCGTGTCTGCATGGGTTTTCTCTGGGTGCTCCTGTTTCCTCCTACAGTCCAAAGATGTGCAGGTTAGGTTGATTGGCCATACTAGTGTCAGGGGGATTAGCAGGGTAAATGCGTGGAGTTACGGGAATAGGGCCTGGGTGGGATTGTGGTCAGTACAGGCTTGATGGGCCGAATGGTCTCCTCCTGCACTTTAGGGATTCTATGATTTCACATTAATGGAGCTATATAAATGCAAGGTGTTGTTGTTCCAGTCATAAATCCTCAGTTTCAACCCAATTCACACCTTAAGAAGCAATCTACTTTGTTGGGGGGGGGGGGGGGGGGGGGGGTGGGTGGGGGTGGGGGGGGGGGGAGGTGGTGGCAGGTTGGGGGTAAGCGAGGAAGATAGGGGATGGATTTTCTAGGCCAGTCAGGGTGGCATAATGGGGGGAGGTGTTATCATGAGCGAAGGTGCCGCTAACATGGCACCTCCCCGTCCCCCGCCCCCCACCCTCAAAAGGACGCTCAGCCTCTTCCTTCCTGCTTTTTCACCTCAGATATTGAGAAAGCACACTCCCCAGTTTTGTCCACATCAACCACATTGTGGTCTGAGCAGCGTAATATTGGGGTCAATGGGCTGGTTAACAAGCTCACTTGCCTATCAATGATTTTCTTTTTCAAAATGGCAGCCAAGCTGTCCGTTTGGCACCCTCTGACCTAACCTTTTATGGGAAGCTGGCATGTTGATGTCAGGGTCACAACCTGACATCTTCACACCAGGTTTTACGCATGCGTGGGATGGCAGCTGTCCTGATTGGCAAACATAAAAATCCTCGCTTATATCTTACTTTATATACTACAGCCAATACCTTAGGATATTGAGATGCCCATCCCTGTTTGTAATAAAGATGGGTCGATAAATTGCAGACGTGAATGATAAAAAGCAGAATTTTTCAGTCAGAGATTAACTTGCGGGGAGGCGATGGCCTAGTGGTATTCTCGCGAGGCTATTAATCCAGAAACTCAGCTCATGTTCTGGGGACCCGGGTTCGAATCCCACCACAGCAGCTGGTAGAATTTGAATTCAATTTTTAAAATCTGGAATTAAGAATCAACTGATGACCGATTGTCGGAAAAACCCATCTGGTTCACTGATGTGTTTAGGGAAGGAAATCTGCCGTCCTTACCTGGTCTGGCCTACATGTGACTCCGGAGTCACAGCAATGTGGTTGATTCTCAAATGCTCTCCATGGGCACTTGGGGATGGGCAATAAATGATGGCCAGCCAGCGACACCCATGTCCCATGAATGCATATATATTAAAAAATTGTACGGGACGGGGGGGGTGTTGTGATGGCAATAGCTGGTCAACACATCCACAGGAATCATGCAGAAACATGCTTGTAAAATTCAGCTCCATAATTTAAATAGCCAAAGGTTTATCTTTGTTCTTGCTGTTTTGATGGATTTAGCCAGATGGAAAAGCTTGCAGTCTTTCGATCTGTCAAGCCAAGCGAATTCCAATTATGTTAAGGTATCTTCTTCGCCTTGTCTCGCAAGGTCAGCAGCGAAACTGCATTGTGTCATTGCACTTGTGGTTATAACTGGGCTGAAGAATGTTTCTTGTTCATCTCACTGGGACAGGGCACTGCAAACGCTTATACAAACCAATTCTTCTATCCCTATTGATTTTATGATTCATAACTTATCTCTGCCACCTTACAGAGATAAAAAGTGTACGCTTCTGCATGAGATGTTCATTGGATTATATAAAATGTAAAATATCAAAAAATCCATCACTAGAAAGTAAAAACAAAACAAAATAGTGAATGTATATTCCACATAGTTCTACTAGATTCTAGTAGCTAATTGATAGTACGCAATAAAACAAGGAAAATTATTATTCAACTTAATATTGATTGCAGTTCTATCACCACAGACATGATAAATAGGAAAAAAAATCATCAATTCATTGATGGACTACCAATTTATGTTTTTTCACTATGATAATAATGAACCCACTCTCACCCCTCATGAAAATACAATGAAACTAACATACCCTCCAATACTATAACACTATTCAGTAACTTAGGAAGAAGTCTCACAACACCAGTTTAAAGACCAACAGGTTTATCTGGAATCATGAGCTTTCGGAGCACTGCTCCTTCATCAGGTGAGTGAAGGAGGAGCGCTCTGAAAGCTTGTGATTCCAAATAAACCTGTTGGACGTTAACCTGGTGTTGTGCGACTTCTTACTGCGCCCACCCAAGTCCAACGCCAGCATCGCCACATTTAGCAACTTAGTAATCGTTAGTAGCAATTCCAAATATTGAATACTCACTGTCATTTATTGTATCGCTCTGTGTCCCTGTACACTTCCTGTCTAAGTTAAGCTTACATGTACATAATCAGGGTTATGGAAAAATTGTGGCTATATCTCACCTGTGACAATTGAATCTCCGCCATTCAATATGTTTTGCCCTGCTTTCCAAGGTCAAAAATGCCCTTGCTCTGGAGATTCGGAGCATCAGACACAAGAGGACAAAGAAACAAAACCAAAATCTGTAACCAAAGGTCGAGGGATTGAAATAGGAGACCAGTGCTAGCTTGATATTGGGTTGGGGGGGGGGGTGGTGGCAGTGGGGGTACATTGGAAGCAAAATGGCAGACTGAGAGGGAGAGAAAGAACGGTGAACAATCTGATGGATAGAGTGCAAACCTGATATGGACATGGGAAAAAGAGACAAGAGTCCAAGCATGAACAAGGATGTTAGCATGGACAAGAAAGAATTGGGATTACTTCCAAAGACAATGTCCAATCATTTCCTGTATGATGAGTATTCCTTGCCACTGAGCCCATTAGAGGAATCTCGAAGCTCTGTCACTTCTCAAAACTAGAAAATGAAATCGCATTGTAGATCACAATGACCTGGGAACTGTTTCGCAATGACGATATAATAAAGACAGAAAATGCTGAGATACAATTAAGATCAAAGTGATCCAATGACATGCAGTACAATTCTGCACAAATCAGTCTGGGAAATATACCAGTGTCACGTCAAAGATTTGGAGTAGGAATCACTACAATAAAGGTGGAAAACTGACCATGTTCAATAAAATATGGAATGGACTCAAAATTGACAGAAACAAGTACCTAGTGCCCTCTGGCAATGAAAAAACATGAGGTAGCCATCTACACAAACTACAAAAACCATTTGTTTCCAAGACAGTGTATCAACAATCTTTCTGCCCCAGGACAATCCCACAGTGGAACAAGCTGCCAACGGCAATAGTCACTGCTTCATTACTGGAAATCTTCAAGACTCATCCTTAGATAATTGTCATTTAAAAGTTTTCATTACCAGGGCTACCATTTCGGCAGGTTGTGCCTGGTTTGGTTAACACTTCCCATACAAATGCTGGAATACGCAGACTAGTCTGTGATGCTGTTGACACAGCTCAAGCAGAAACAGATTTACAGATTGATTAGGCTCCAAACATGGGAGAAAGATGGTCTATTCCCACATCAATAAAAACAGAAAATGTTGGATATACTCCTTCTCGCTGGTCAGGCAGCATCTGCGGAGCATGGGGAAGGAAGTGAAGCTGTTATTTCAGGTCTGTGATTTTTTGCTAGATATTACAGGCAAACAGCTTATGGAGAAAGGAATGGTCTTCAAAGTAATTAAATGACAGGACAGATAACTGCCAGAGAGAAAAGGAGGCATGATGAGGAAAGTTAGAGAAATGAAAGCAATGCACAAGACTCAAAAGATGTGTGAATGGTTCAAACTGAATAGCAGAGGAGAAGGGAAGCAACAACAGCAACAGTGTGCATTCACAAAGCAGCTGTAAAATGTCCCAAGATGTTTCATAGGAAATAAAATTTGATACTTTTTTTTATATCTTCATTAATGAAACAAGCTGCCAGAGGTAGTAGTAGAGGCGGGTACAATTTTATCTTTTAAAACGCATTTAGATAGTTACATGGGTACAATGGGTATAGAGGGATATGGGCCAAATGTGGGCAATTGGGATTAGCTTTGGGGTTTTAAAAAAAAATAAGGGCGGCATGGACAAGTTGGGCCGAAGGGCCTGTTTCCATGCTGTAAACGCTATGACTCTATAACTATGACATGGGTGCCGCTGGCTGGGCCAGCATTCGTTGCCCATTTCTAGTTGCCCTTGAACTGAATGACTTGCCAGGCCATTTCAGAGGGCAGTTGAGAGTCAGCCACATTGCTACGGCTCTGGAGTCACATGTAGGTCAGAGCAGGTAAGGATGGCAGATTTCCTTCCCCAAAGAACATTAGTGAATCAAATGGATTTTTCCAACAATCGACAATGGTTTCATAGTCATCAGTAGATTCTTAATTCCAGATATCTTTTATTGAATTCAAATTCCACCATCTGCAGTGGTGGGATTCAAACTCGGGTCCCCAGGACATGAGTTTCTAGATTAATAGTCTGGCAAAAAACCACTAGGCCATCGCCTTGCCCCTGAGCTCCAAGATGGTATGAGGACAGGTGACTGAAAGTTTGGTCAACGAGAAACATTTTAAGCAGTACCCTAAAAAAGGAGAGAGAGAGAGAGAGAGAGGAGTTGGAATATTTCCCTTTACTGAGGGAAATAAATCTGTAATGACTTCAATCAGGCCATTGGGGTTGGCCTATTGGAATATGAACTCCCTGATTAAGGATTCAATTGATGGGCCTATCAGGGAGTTATTTCCTTGTATTTAGCCGGGAGTCTCAGTTCCTTTGGCACTCCTGAAGGTAGAATGCTGACTGATAGCACTCTGTCTACAGCTGTTGGAATTATAGCTAAAGGGATTTTGGTGAAGGGACTTTCTGCCTCCGAAGACTTATTACAAAATCAGAAGCTTTTGGGGTGAGGCAGCTACAGATGTAGTGGCCAGTGGTTCTGGTGGGAGGCCATTGACCTGAAAGGTTAAATCTCCTTCTCTCTCCACATAGGCTGCCAGACTTGTCAAGTATATCTGGCATTGTCTATTTTAACTTCAGGTTTCTAGCATCTGCGGTATTTTGCTGTTGGACTAAAGTTTTGGATGAGTTCAGTGTAAAGGGTCAGGAGACCTTTGGAAAAATGGGAAATGTGGAAAGGCAAACCAGATTTCGGTGGTCCCAGTGTGTGTGGTGGAAGATAAAGGCTGACACACAGACTCCAAGGGAATTTCAAAGGAAATTTAGCCATGGGGTGGCACCACTGCCTCACAGCGCCAGAGACTTGGGTTCAATTCCAGCCTTGGGTGACTGTCATGGAAAATGTAGCTGCTCCATAGAATCATAGAAACCCTACAGCACAGAAAGAGGCCATTCGGCCCATCGAGTCTGCACTGACCACAATCCCACCCAGGCCCTGCCCCCATACCCCTACATATTTTTACCCACTAATCCCTCTAACCTACGCATCTCAGGACACTAAGGGCAATTTTTAGTATGGCCAATCAACCTAACCCGCACGCCTTTGGACTGTGGGATGAAACCGGAGCACCCAGAGGAAACCCACGCAGACACGAGGAGAATGTGCAAACTCCACACAGACAGTGACTCAAGCCGGGAATCGAATCCAGGTCCCTGGAGCTGTGAAGCAGCAGTGCTAACCACTGTGCTACCGTGCCGCCCTCCCTGTCAATAATTTGTCACATAAGAACATAAGAACATAAGAAATAGGAGCAGGAGTAGGCCATCTAGCCCCTCGAGCCTGCCCCGCCATTCAATAAGATCATGGCTGATCTGACGTGGATCAGTCACATGCAGGATGCACACTTCATTTCTTGTGGTAGCCGAGATTTGCTTCTTAATGGAGACCAGCACTCCAGCACAAAATCATTTTACAACCAGTCTCCAATCCCCTGATGATGTACTTTTATTCTGTGGTTTCAAATTTTCAGTTGCAATAAATTTATTCTGTCTCAGTTTAAAAAAAACATTGTGCTCTGTGCTTCTGAACATTGAGCATGTCACAGAACCAACTCTCAACTTGTTCTTGCCACACTCATAAATATTCGAACTCTCTCTTTAGTGAAGTGATTTTTTTTTTGTAAACCACTGCTGCTGCCTCTGATTCAATCAAACCCTCACCAAGTCAATTCCAAAACAAAGAACAAAGAACAGTACAACACAGGAACAGGCCCTTCGACCCTCCAAGCCTGCGCCGATCACGTGTACCTATCCACATCAGGCAAGTTGTAAAGCTAATATTGAGAAATATCTTTTAAGATGGCAACTGCTAGATTAGGATTTTGCAGGATGCTGATACAAAAATGCTTATTGAAATTCTGTTCAATTTTCCCTCCTGCTAATTCACTTTGCCTCCGCCAAAGTAGCTGAGTGAAAATTTATAGACAAGGCTTCAATTGGTAGTGAATTAGCAATTCGTGCCATTGCTTGTGGACCTCCATTTCTATAAATGGCAACCAGTTTTCATATCATGGGCTGGATTTTATGTTTTTTAGCAGAGTCAGGGAATGGGAATGAAAACTGAGGGCATGGTCCCTCCCATTCTTAAGGTATCATTTAATTCTATCAAGCACTGGATGATAAATTATAGGTGAAAAGGGGAACTCCATTCCCACTCAGCATTCTAGGCCAGGACATCATGTGGCAGAGGGGTAAAATGCCACCAACTGGAACTCAGCCGTGACGAGAATTATAAAGACTCCCTGCTCCCAGAATCAGTCTTTATTGTTTACTGAGGGCTCACTGAAGATAAAATGTCATCAGGTGAGATTTACCAGCCCTGCCCACTGCTGGGATCATCTGGTCCTGTTGAAAGTCAACAGACATTGACCGGGCCATTGGATCCCCACAATGGGGCCCACCATGACGGGGGTAGAAGATCTCAACCATTGAAACAAACATGCCACCTTCCCCAACAGGTTCTGCTGGTACATTCAACCATTGGGTGGCACAGTAGCACAGTGGTTAGCACCACCAGAGGACCCTGGTTCGAATCCAGCCTTGGGTGACTGTCTATGTGAAGTTTGCACATTCTCCCCATGTCTGCTTGGGTTTCCTCGGGGTGCTCCGGTTTCCCCCCAAAGATGTTGGGGGGTCAGGTAGATTGGCCATGCTCAATTGCCCCTAAGTGTCACAGAGGTTAGTAGGATGAATGCAGGGATAGGGCCTGGGTGGGATTGTGGTTGGTGCAGGCTTAATGGGTCAAATGACCTCTTTCTGCACTGTCGGGATGATTCTATGATGTTGTAATGCCGACACAATTGCACCACACGGAATTTTTCATCAGTGCGGGTGGGATAGCGTGCCAGATTTGGCTGCATAAAATTTAGCCACACACTGTCTTTCTGTGTAAGACTCTATATGTTAGCAAGGATTGCTGTGTGCAGATCATGTCAGTGTCGTAATGTCAAGGACATTTCTCAAGTGTCTTGAAACAACATTTGGTTCACAGTAAAGTTGTGTGAACTGCAAAAACCTCTCCCAAGGTAAAAGTCACCAATGTGTTACTTAAATTAATTTCACAGGATCAACAAACTCAATGCTGATACTTTCGCTTAGCTTATGTTGACATGATCGCATGCGCAAATCTGCAATTTTCATGCCACATGCAAGTGGGGTTTTCCAAAGCTACTTCAGTTTCCTGATACACTTACCTCGTAGAATAAGGAAGTTGCATGACATTCCAAATTAATCCTAACTTGTAAACAAAACAGCTTCAAACTATGTTCACTTGTAGTGTTGCAATGGTGATAATTGCTTTGTTCTTGTTTACCTTAGAGTTGTCAGACTGAATGGAAAGAAAGACTTTTATATAATGCTTTTCACAAGCACGAGATGTCTCAAAGTGTTTTCCAATCAAGTACCTTAGAAGGGTAGTCACTGTTGTAATACAGGAAACACAACAACCAATTTTCCCACTGCAAGCTCCTGGCTCGAAATGTTGGATCTGTTCTCTCTCTGCAGATATTGTCAGACCTAGCTCGTTCCAGATACTCACCACCCTCTGTGTGAAAAAATTGCCCCTCTGGACCCTTTTGTATCTCCACCCTCTCACCTTAAACCTATGCCCTCTAGTTTTAGACTCCCCTACCTTTGGGAAAAGATGTTGACTATCTAACTGATCTATGCCCCTCATTATTTTATAGACCTCTATAAGATCACCCCTAAGCCTCCTACGCTCCAGGGAAAAGAGTCCCAGTCTATTCAGCCTCTCCTTATAACTCAAACCATCAAGTCCCGGTAGCATCTTAGTAAATCTTTTCTGCACTCTTTCTAGTTTAATAATATCCTATCTATAATAGGGTGACCAGAATTGTACACAGTATTCCAAGTGTGACCTTACCCATCTCTTGTATAGATAGTCAGAAGTTTTTTCCCAGAGTGGAAGAGTCAATTACTAGGGGGCATAGGTTTAAGGTGCGAGGGACAAGGTTTAAAGGAGATATACGAGGCAAGTTTTTTACAAGGAGGGTGGTGGGTACCTGGAACTTGCTGCTGGGGGAGATACTGGAAGCAGATATAATAGTGACTTGACAAATGCATGAATAGGATGGGAATAGAGGGATACAGTCCCTGGAAGGGTAGAGCGTTTTAGTTCAGCCGGGCAGCAAGGTCGGTGCAGGCTTGGAGGGTCGAAGGGTCTGCCCTGTGCTATAATTTTCTTTGTTCTTTGTTCTTGTACAACTTCAACAAGATGTCCCAACTCCTGTGTTCAACGTTGAGATTTTCCAACATTTTCTGTTTCAGATTCCAGCATCCGCAGCATTTTGCCTTTATTGTATAAGCAGTGTTGTGGTAATAACCAAATAGGCGGCTTTGGTGATTTTGTTTGAGAGATAAGTATTGGCCACGTATTGGGGAGCAGCTCCTTACTCAAAATAGTGCCATGGGATCTTATACACCCACCGGTTTAACATCTCAACGAAGCGACGGCATTTTCAACCCTCGAGTGTTGCACTGGAGTACCAGCTTTGATTTTTTTTGTATTCAGTCCTGATTTGAGATTTAGTTATTTCGCTGGTGTGAGATAATGAAATACAATGCATTTACTGCCATTTTTAAAATGAGCAAGTGTAATGTATGGGTCTGACTGACAGCGAAAGGTTAAAATTCAACTTCATCCTGCAATCCAAATCTGATTTACATGTTAGAGTGACAACTCAAGTGCAAAAGAAACACTGTAGACTTGAGAAAATAATTGAATAACCATCCTTAGACTGGAGGACGGGACCAATGCATTCGGCTACTAAATTTATCCAGCGATTATGTGATGATTTGCGACTCATATCGTACCAATTTCTCATCACAAGTCATAGAATCATGGAATCCCTACAGTGCAGAAGGAGGCCTTTCGGCCCATCGAGTCTGCATTAGTATACAGTGAAAAATATTGTTTCTCGCATGCTGTACAGACAACACATACCATTCATAGAGAAGGAAAGGAGAGACTGCAGCAGAATGTAGTGTTACAGTCAAAGCTAGGGTGTAAAGAAAGATCTACTTAGTGTGAGGTAGGTCCATTCAAAAATCTGATGGCAGCAGGGAAGAAGTTCTTGAGTTGGTTGTGTATGTGACCTCAGACTTTTGTATCTTTTTTCCCAACGGAAGAAGGTGGAAGAGAGTATGTCCGGGGTGTGTGGGGTCCTTAATTATGCTGGCTGTACAGGCACTGACACCAATCCCACCCAGGCCCTATCCCTATAACCCCATGTATTTACCCTGCTAATGCCCCTGACACTGAGGGGCAACTTTGCATGCCAATCAACATAACCCACACATCGTTGGACATCTCGGTTACTTACGCAGTAATAATGGTGTGTGCCATTAAAATCGCCAGTATCCGGTACCAAATAGAGAAAGTTCTTGTCAACAACCTTTTTACGAAAACAAAGAAAGTTTGAAGTCAGAAGCAGGGTGGCTTTCATTTTAACAACAAGGCTAATGAGGGGCAGTGACTCTGGAGTAAGGCCCCTCTATGTTAAGGAATGGAGGGAAAGTACGGTCCTTTAGTTATTAGAAACTGGCGCAATGTGAAAAATAACACTGCTCTCGCATCTGCAAGCTTCGTGGCTCTTCAGTTGTGGTAGATGCTTCGAAAGCTGACAGCTGTTAGTGGCTCTTGGGGCGATTTGGTATTAGTTTAATCTTCTATTCTGCACTTGGATGCTTGCGTGGAAAACAAAAGGACCCTTCATCTGAATGCTTGAATCATTTGACTGCCAGAGCACAACCAAAGTGAATGTTGAAGATCTATTTCTGTTCAAACTTTCTTTATAAATTGATTCACCTTTATTTTTCCCACTCTTGGTTTTCATTCCAAAGAAAGCATTCAGATGGCATCATGGATCAGCAGTCAGTTTTCAAATTGGCTGCTTGAATACAGTAAGAGAGACACACTGCTGCACTGATGATTGGGATAAATACATTACGATTTGAACCACTGGAATTAGGGTACATTATTATTTTTTGATGTGCCTCTCACTCCTTTAAGATTGACTTTGCCGCAAGTATTGCTCAGCCTCACATTTCAGCATTCTCCAGCTGATTTTATATTTGTGCGCACACGAGCCTATTTATTTGCAGATGAACAAAAGGCAAAGCATTCAGTCGGATCTACTGCGCAGTGATGGAGGTGCCATTGAAACTGTGTTCCCTCTTGCTTGCCACAATTGACAGTGCAGATGAATAATGAAGTGCCTCAGCAGATTTGTACCAAGATGACTTGAGCGGGGTCTGAACAGATTGCTCATCTTTCGTTGGTGGAAGGTAAATGTGCAACCTTTGCCCTGGAACGCAGCCTGGCTTTCATTTTGAATAAAAAACTGAGGCAGAATATTAACCCGAACCTTTGATTTTTTCTTTCATTGTGCACTGAATCTGTTACGTACAGTTGCTAAACTCTCTGGCACGGCACTCCAACCTATTTCTGATGAGAGACACAATATGGGTCTTTTTATTTGCACATCAACCACACTTGCAAACCAGGTCCAGCCTGAAGTCTGAGCATTATTGTACCTTTCAACATTCTCATAATGGGTTGGATTTTGTAAGAAGTTTAACAACACCAGGTTAAAGTCCAACAGGTTTATTTGGTAGCAAAAGCCACACAAGCTTTCGGAGCTCCAAGCCCCTTCTTCAGCTTGGAGCTCCGAAAGCTTGTGTGGCTTTTGCTACCAAATAAACCTGTTGGACTTTAACCTGGTGTTGTTAAACTTCTTACTGTGTTTACCCCAGTCCAACGCCGGCATCTCCACAACTTGGATTTTGTGACCAGCGGTCAGGCGACCATGGTTGCTCAAATAACAATCTGTGCGGTCCTTCTCCCAATGTTAATTTAAACTTAGGCCCAAATAAAGCAACAGTGACCTCATCGGGCAACGTAAGCCAATCACGTTATATCATTTTCACAGATGGCAAATCAGGAAATCTCACTGATTATCCTTCAACGTTTCTCCTCATTTTACAGAGAGCAATATAATTGTTTCATATTCAGTGGAAACTGAAATATCATCATCAGACTTAGAAAGAGTAAAAGACTGTGGGATATTTCTCAAAATGGAAAGCAAACAGTTTTTCCGGGTGAGCGAAGTCGTTCAGCAGTTGTTAAGACACAAATTCACCATTAAAAATCCAATTACATCTTATTAATAAGGCATTATGTTTGCAGGGTGTTTTTAACAGCAGAACTACAGTCTCAAAGTAGAGCTTCTCATCTTTTCAGTGATTTCTAAAAATGGCTGCTTGCAGCGACTCCAACACTGTGGAGGAATATATTATCACTGACATCAATTTCAGGATTTCCACAATTAGCTGGGCATGTCCCAAAGGTTGCGCCAGTTTCAGAGGATAATGACAAGGATGCTGACAAGTTTAACTACCATTACAACTGCACAGTGTGGGTGGAACTTTACCGTCTCACTTGCCACAGGAATTGGAGTGGGCGAGGGGCAGACTGTGCAAAGGTCCGCTGACCTCGGGCGGGATTTTGCAGTGAGGGCACGAGCGAGGTCTTAAAATCCTGCCCTGTGTGTGAAATGCCCCTGCTTCGGGCTGATAATCCACTGTGGAGTTGGGTCCTCACTCCTTTTCAATATTTCTGATCCCCTTTGGGTTGGTCAATGATTAACTGATCTCGTATGGCACTGATCAAAATGGACAAAAGTGAATGTTTCTTTTATGATGGAAATTAAAATTAAAGATCATAAAAGTAGGCTGACCACCAATAAGGCCAACAGGAAATTCAGGAGAAAGTTATTTACTCAAAGAAAGGTCATAATGTGAAAATTGCAATCATAATGAATAGCTTAGGCAAATGGCATAGTGGCTTTTAAGGGTAAGATAAAAAGGAAAGAGAGAGGGATCGTGCGGCCTGTGGATCGGGTGAAATGGAAAAGGGCGGCAAAAGGTCCAAAGGAGCATAAATGCTGAGATGGACCAGTTGGGCCAAATGTACTGTGCTGTACGGTTTATCAGCTCAATGTAAGCCACTGGCTGGATTGGTTTAAGTGGTCTCAGAATATTAAAACACCTAATACAGAATCCTGTCACTCATATTCAGCAGTCTGTTACCTGAGCTTTCCATTAAACGCCATTGGGCTGAATTCTACATGCCCCCCCACCTCCCCCACTCCATCCCCGAGCAAGCGTGTTTCCCAAGGGGGGAGCACATAAAATAGGGTGGGCCCCGGGACACCCACCCACCCCACCACCTTCTGTCCACCTCCGAGCTCACCCCCATAATGTGGGGAGGGGTTGTCTGGCACCGAAATCAGTAGCCTGCCCGCCGTATTAGATGAAGTAATCTGGGGTTAACTAAGCATGTTATCAAGCCAATTAACCCCAATAGTACACTGCCAATGCAATGAAATGTTTGGCACGGGCAGCTGGGTGGGAGCTGACAGCCCAATCTTT
Source organism: Mustelus asterias (assembly GCF_964213995.1). Classification (NCBI taxonomy): domain Eukaryota; kingdom Metazoa; phylum Chordata; class Chondrichthyes; order Carcharhiniformes; family Triakidae; genus Mustelus; species Mustelus asterias. Next base: position 8,629,221 of record NC_135810.1, on the reverse strand, counting down.
TCATTGAAATGTTGAAAGAGCGGGCGGAAGGGGAGGGTCACTCTTTGGGGTTTGCCCTTTGCCGATCGCTTCCTTCCCTATAAACCCACTCCCTACCCAAACCCTCCTGGCTCAAGACCCCGGACTGAGATGCCCTGGGGATCCACGGGCCTTGGTCTTCTTCTTTACCTGCAGTCCCAGCAGCGGCCACTGATGCCTTCCTGGCGCCACTGTACTGATGGATCTGCTGGCCAATCCAATTGAGCGGCAGCTCCAAAGGGCGGAAATTCCTCCCCAGTGAGGGGCAGAAGTCCCACTCAGCCCTCAGTAATCTGACCCACAGAGCTTAATGGCTGGTAGGGGTGGGGAGGTGGAGGGGGGGCTTCGGCGTGTGGTATGTCAGCTCCACGCCAGCGTTGTTTCCTGGGTGATGTGCTGTCCGCCCGGGTGTTATATAGCTCATTGGGCAGGATTTTCCGGCCATGCTCACCCCAAGGCTGGAAAATCCAGTCTGAGGTAAACGGGCCTTTGCATGGTCTGTGTCCACTATGATCCCTGTGGCAGATGGGGCAATAAAATTAAGCCCATTATGTCTAATTGGTACAATACTGAGGTAAGTTGAAGATAAACTGCTTTTCAAGCTACATCGAGGCTTTTCATTAGTTCAAAAATATTTTTTGTTTTGTCATAGAACGTAGAAATGTTGAAATGTCAATTAAATTCCTTCATGAATTTGGAATGATTGCTTTCTTTCACTCTTTTTATATCCTTTACTTTAAAAGTAAAGCATAGATTTTAAGTATGCCACTAAATGAATATGTCAAAAATGTGGATGTATATATTTGAAAGGAAGTCAACTTTGAGACAGAGATGGCATTGAATGAACAAAGTAAAGCTACGTCAGAAAAATATCTTGCAACATGATGAAGAAAGTTTTGAATTAAAACAGTCTTGCTTAATGGGTTGCCTTGTTGGAAGTTGGTCTATATTTTCTTGTTGCATTTGTTCAAAGTGGGTATAAAAGGGGAAAAATCGAATCCTTTTTTAAAGCACTTTGCTCTTCAAATTGCTGCAAAGTACTGATGTCCTTTCTTTTGCCATTTATGACTGACTTGAAATATAATGAGATTTGATTCTTTCCTTAATGTATATTAGCTTCTCTTTAGCATTACAGGGGCACAGTTCACCTGAGAATAATTCAGGCTATTGCTTTGAGCGCAGCAGGAAGTATAGCTGATTGATGTGTGGCATCTGAAAGGAAGCATTCATTAAAGAGTTCTGTGTTTTGGAGATCAGACAGAAACTGATAGCAAAAATTATTGGCATGGCCACATGAATGTTTCTGGGATGAGCATCACAGCAGAGATAGAGGCCATTTGGCTCCACATTGTTGCATTTCCTACCTTTTCCTTCTACATTTTTCATTTTCAACTACTTCTTAAGTCATTTAAAAAATGTTATAATGTCTGCTTCAATAGCTGGTTGGGACAAAATATTTCTTGTTCCAACACTCTGAGCATATAAATATCTCTTTTAACTTTCATTTTCATTCCTTTAATCATAATTTATCAGTCTCTGCCTTTCTGTTGCAAACTTAATCAAGCAATGAATACAATCTTTCACTGCTTATGCTTTCAAAAACCTTTCTTAATCCTGAAAACTTCTTAACTCTAAACCTCTCAATCCCTTTCACTTTTTCATAGGAATTGTAAAATCCCTACAGTGCAGAAGGAGGCCATTCGGCCCATCGAGTCTGAACCGACCACAATTCCATCCAGACCCTATTCCCGTAATTCCACATATTTACCCTGCTAGTCCCCCTGACACTAAGGGGTAATTTAGCATGGCCAATCAACCTAACCCATACATCTTTGGACTGTGGAAGGAAACTGGAGCTCCCGGAGGAAACCCATGCAGACATGGGGAGAACGTACAAACTCCAGACAGTGACCTGAGGCTGGACTCGAACCCTGGTCCCTGGCTAACCACTGCATGACCATACCTCCCTGTTGTAGTAAATGGGAGCTCCAATGTTTCAAGCTTTTCTTCATGAACCTCCAAAAACAAACAATTTGCCAGGTTATGGGGAGAGAAGAGGAGAGTGGAGATAATTAGACAGCTCTTTCAGAAAGCCAATGCAGACACAGTGGTCTCCTTCTGTGCTATACCATTCTAACTTCTCTTTCCTAATGTTCTTCTACTTCTTCTTTGTCTTCTTCTTTGGGTTTCTCTTATTTTGCTTGTGGCGGTTTAACACCCTACTTCATTTCCTCCGCTCAGTCACCCATTGGTGTCAAGTCCAACTGACTCATTTCAGAATACAACTCCTTCATTCTGTTTTCTCACTCAAAGCATTGTGTATCTTTGGAAGTCCTTACCCCGTAGTGTGGCGGGGACTCCATCCTTGCGTATAATCCAAGAATGAGATAAATAGGTTGTTAGTCTCTCAGGAAATCAAGGGACATGGAGATTGGATAAGAAAGTGGAGTTGAGCAGAAGAACAGCCATGTTGGTACAGAATGGTGGAACAGGCTTGAGGGGCAGTCTCAGATAAAGGCAAAATACTGTAGATGCTGGAAGCTGAAACAAAAACAGAAAATGCTGGAAAATCTCAGCAGGACTGACAGCATTGTGGAGAGAGAATAGAGCCAATGTTTCGAGGCTGGATGACGAACGGTCTGACAAAGGGACATCCAGACTCAAAACGTTGGCTCTATTCTCTCCCCACAGATGCTGTCAGACCTGCTGAGATTTTTCAGCGTTTTCTGTTTTTGTCGAAGGGCTGTCCACTTCTGTGCCTATTTTTTTAATGTTCTTTTTTAATTGAAATATCGTACAACAGCCGAGTGGAGATGTTGGTGTTGCGGCAACGTCTCCAGACTTGTCATTCAGAGACTCAGGCCAATACTCTGAGAGCACAGGTTCAAATCCCCTTCCGCCGCCCCCCCCCCCCCCCCCCCCCCCGCCGCCCTCCACTCTCATGGCAATTGGTGGATTTTGAATGAGAGTCATTGAGGTTTACAGCATAGAAACAGGCCCTTCGCCCCAACTTGTCCATGCCACCCTTTTTTTTTAAACCCAATTGCTAATCCCAATTGCCCACATTTGGCCCATATCCCTTTATACCCATCATACCCATGTAACTATCTAAATGCTTTTTAAAAGATAAAATTGTACCCTCCTCTACTACTACCTCTGGCAGCTTGTTCCAGTCACTCACCATCCTCTGTGTGAAAAAATTGCCCCTCTGGACACTTTTGTATCTCTCCTCTCTCACCTTAAACATATGCCCTCTAGTTTTAGACTCCCCTACCTTTGGGAAAAGATATTGACGATCTAGCTGATCTGTGCCCCTCATTATTTTATAGACCTCTATAAGATCAGCCCTCAGCCTCCTACACTCCAGAGAAAAAAGTCCCAGTCTATCCAGCCTCTCCTTATAACTCAATCCATCAAGTCCTGGTAGCATCCTAGTAAATCTTTTCTGCACTCTTTCTAGTTTAATAATATCCTTTCTATAATAGGGTGACTAGAATTGCACACAGTATTCCAAGTGTGGCCTTACCAATGTCTTATACAACTTCAACAAGACATTCCAACTCCTGTATTCAATTAATAAGTCTGGAATTGAAAGTAAACAACTGTGAGAGTGTTGTTGTAAAAGTCCAACTGGCTCACTAGTGTTCTTCTGAGAAGGAAATCTACTGCCCTTACTCGGTCTGGCCTACATGTGACTCCAGACTCACAACAATGTGGTTGACTCTTAACTGTCCCTTGAGATGTCCTAGCAAGCTACTCAGTTCACATCCTATGAAAGAACAGGTGAAAGAAAAATAGTGAACACTGTTCTTCAGGCTGGTGATATCTTCTTCTCCAATTTAGTGTTTCATAGTTTAGTTATTGGCATCGCAAGTAGGCTTACATTAACACTGCAATGAAGTTACTGTGAAAATCCCCTCGTTGCCACACTCCGGCACCTGTTCGGGTACACTGAGGGAGAATTTAGCATTGGCCAATGCATCTAACCAGTACGTCTTTCAGACTGTGGGAGGAAACTGGAGCACCTAAAGGAATTCACACAGAAACAAGAACATGCAGACTCCACACAGACAGCGACCCAAGTCAGGAAGTGAGCCTGGGTCCCTGGTGCTGTGAGACAGCAGTGCCACTGTGCCACTGTGCTGCCCATGTTTGATTCTGATGTGAATTGGAAGTTTAAGCAGTTCTTCTCGTGGTATCTTTCCTGAGGAAATTATGTTCGGTATGTTCATTCATCTAACCTATTTAATATAGGTGTTTATGGTTTCTATCGGCACAAATTCTAATAGAGTTATTGTCGGTGTACTGGTGACTTGGAGTGGTCTTTTCCAATAATTTGTCAGAGTGTCAAGCTCTGACTGAAAATCGGTGTGTATCTCTCCAGATGCACTTCCGAGTTTTCCCCAGAGGGCCCATCCCTGGGGCTGCACCCACGCACAGATTGGCACCGCCAGGTTGGCACTGCCCAGGCATGTGCCTCTCCCCCTGGGGACTATAGTGACATTGTCATTGAGGTTGAGGAGTCTAGGTCTATACTTGATGGAGTTTAGAAGGATGAGGGGGGATCTAATTGAAACTTACAGAATACTGAGAGGCCTGGATAGAGTGGACGTGGAGAGGATGTTTCCACTAGTAGGAAAAACTAGAACCAGAGGGCACAACCTCAGGCTAAAGGGACGATCCTTTAAAACAGAGATGAGGAGGAATTTCTTCAGCCAGAGAGTGATGAATCTGTGGAACTCTTTGCCGCAGAAGGCTGTGGAGGCCAGGTCATTGAATGTCTTTAAGACAGAGATAGATAGGTTCTTGATCAATAAGGGGACCAAGGGTTATGGGGAGAAGGCAGGAGAATGGGGATGAAAATCATATCAGCCATGATTGAATCTCGGAGCAGACTTGATGGGCCGAATGGCCTAATTATGCTCCAGTATCTTATGGTCCTATGACGTCCCCGGCACAATCCCCCTGACTCTTTCACGCAGGTGTTGTGAGCCTCGTCATTTTGAATATTGAGTGAGGGGGGAATCACACGATGTGTAGGCCCTTTAATAACATGGATGTTCATTAAAAAGTATTTAAATGAGGCGCTCGCCTTTTGCGGGTGGAACCTCGCTATGTCACCGGCGATGGGTGGGGAAATTCGGGATATGAGATTTCACTGACGAGAGTCTCCCTTCCCGACTCTCGTGGGATTTTGCACCCACCTTACCACTAACGCTCGCAGTGAGTGCAGGTTGAAACTCGCCCCCTACACCTTCAATCCATTCCAGGTAGCCCCCCCCCCACCCTGCCCCCCTGCCCAACCCTCACCTCTTTCATTATATTACCTTGTTACTATGGACTCTTTAACATGAGCTAAAGCTGGAAGGGCATGGCAGGGCATCAGAAAACTGACCTTTCCCTGCGTGTTGCCAAGGCAAAAAAAATTCCAAACCCTATCGGGTTGTGGGGGGAATCTGGCAGGCGAAAGGAAAGTGGAAAGAGGGAAAAAATAATCCTTGTCAGCTGTGAGGGACCACCCTTGTCTACCTGCTGACCCACACAAGGGGGCACATTGTATGTACAAAGGTCAATTGCCTGACCTCTTGACCTGGAAACCAAAGCATAGAAACATAGAAGATAGGAGCAGAAGGAGGCCATTTGGCTCTTCGGGCCTGCTCCGCCATTCATCATGGCTGATCGTCCAACTCAATAGCCTCATCCTGCTTTCTCCCCATAACCTTTGATCCCATTCACCCCAAGTGCTCTATCCAGCCGCCTCTTGAATACACTCAATGTTTTGGCATCAACTACTTCCTGTGGTAATGAATTCCACAGGCTCACCACTCTTTGGGTGAAGAAATGTCTCCTCATCTCCGTCCTAAATGGTCTACCCCGAATCCTCAGACTGTGACCTCTGGTTCTGGACTCCCCCACCATCGGGAACATCCTTCCTGTGTCTACCCTGTCTAGTCCTGTCAAAATTTTATAATATGAGTGAGTGGTTGAAACAAAATTTGCACTTTGATTTAGACGGTGGACTTATTGCGAGCAGCTCCAGAACGTTCGACCAAAGCCGCTATCTCAGCCTTTTTACCTCCAACTAATGCTAACTATTTGAGAGAAAGGCGCTCTCATCTGTTCAGTCTTGCCGAACAAACTCCGGCTGACTGCTTTCTTAATTTCACTTCAACTGCCGAATTTAATTGATTTCAGCTAAAGGTCTGCAATAGAATGCAGGTGATTTTCTAACTGGAACTAGCCTTGTAGCTGTCTGCTTATATTCTTTTCTACCTCATCTGCTCCCAGCTTATGTCCCTCCTTATGTGCATTTCGGAGAATTATCTCCAAAGTCGGTCAGGCACAACATGTACTTTTAACCCCTTCTTATGCGGCGTTCCCGTTTCTCCCCTCTGCCTGGTGGAATCCTCCTTTCTGTCACAATCTTCACGGTTATAGTGGTGAGAAGGAGTGCTGCAGGATGCAATAAGTTTACATCGTTGTAGGACTGTATGGAATGCACAGCACAGAAACAGGCCATTTGGTGCAGCCTGTCCATGATGTTGTTTCTGCTATACAGGAGCCTCTCCCCCCGCCCCCCAATATAAGCAAAACTCCATTCCAAAATTCCTTTCTCCCTCATGTCATTTTCCAGCTTCCCCTTAAACGCGTCTTTGTTATTCATCTCAACCACTCAGTGTGGTAGGAGGTTCCACCTTCCACCACCCCTTACCACAATCTTTAGTTAGACATAACTAGAGGTGGCACAGCAGTTAGCACTGCTGCCTCATAAAGCCAGGGACCCGGGTTCATAGAATCATACAGTGCAGAAGGAGGCCAGAAGGAGTCTGCACCAACCATACTCTCACCCATGCCCTATCCCCATAAACCCCCTGCATTTACCCCAGCTAAGGGGCTATTTAGCATGGCCAATCAACCTAACCCGTACATCTTTGGACTGTGGGAGTAAACCAGAGAACTCGAAGGAAACCCATGCAGACACAGGGAGACTCCGCACAGACAGTGACCCAAACCTGGAATTGAACCCAGATCCCTGGCGCTGTGAGGCAGCAGTGCTAACCATTGTGCCACTGTGCTACTTCCACTTCAATTCAGTTCAATTCTGGCCTTGGGTGACTGTATGGAGTTTTCACTTTCTCCCTCTATCTGCGTGGGTTTCTTCCGGGTGCTCCAGTTTCCTCCCCCAGTCCAATGATGTGCAGGTTAGGTGGATTGGCCACGGGAAATGCACAGTGTTTTGGAGATGGAGCGGTGATCTTGGGGTGAGATGCTCTTTCAGTGCAGACACGATGAGCAATGTTTACAACACTTAAAAGACATTTGGACAGGAACATGAATAGCGAAGGTTTAGAGGGATATGGGCCAAACACAGGCAAATGGGACTAGTTCCGCTCAGCAAACCTGGTCGGCATGGATGAGTTGGGCTGACGGGCCTGTTTCCGTGCTGTATATCTCTATGACTCTATGGCTGAATGGCCTCTTGCTGCACCGCCGGGATTCTACGGTTCTATAATGATCTGCTCATGGGTTACAGAGCTCTCCTAGCAGTCAGTGCTGTAGTTGCTTAACTTGTGGCTTGCCTGTCACTATCGGGTTAGGCAGGAGATCCTGTGATAAACAGAGAACATGATACTAATCGACTGCAACAGGACATAGGCAGGCAATCAGAATGGACAGACAAGCGGCAGATGGAATTTAATACAGACAAGTGTGAGATGATTCATTTTGTCAGAAGGGAGAGGTAGAGGCGATATAAACGAAATGGCACAGTTGTAAAGAGGGATTGTGGGCTCAGAGGGATTTTGGGTGAATGTGCATAGATCTTTGAAGGTGGCAAGACATATTGCGAGACTACTTAGCAAAGCCTGAGGGATCTTGGGGCTATTGAGTACAAAAGCAGAAAAGTTATGTTGAACCTGTAGAAAGCTCTGGTTAGGCCACAACTAGAATATTGCATTCTGTTCTGGTCATCACACTTGAGGGAGGATGTGAGGGCCGTTGAGGGAGTGCAGTGGAGATTGACCAGAATGGTTTCAGTGATGAGGGATTTTAGTTACAAGGTTAGGTTGGGGTTGTTCCTTTTGGAGAAGATGTGATTGAAGGGAAAATTGAGAGGGGTCTACAAGATGATGACAGGTTTAAAAAGTAAAGTAAACAAGTTTATTTATTAGTCACAAGTAGGTTTACATTAACACGGCAATGAAGCTACTGTGAAAATTCCTTAGTCACCACACTCCAGTGCCTGTTCGGGTACACTGAGGGAGAATTTATCATGCCTAATCCACCTAACCAGCACACCTTTGGAGGAAACTGGAGCACCCGGAGGAAACCCACGCAGACACAGGGAGAATGTTCAGACTCCGCACAGTGACCCAAGCTGGGAATCGAACCCGAATCCCTGGCGCTGTGAGGCAGCAGTGCTAACCGCTGTGCCACTGCTGCCTCAAAAGCTGTTCCTATTAGCTAATGTATAGATTTAAGATATTGGATGGGAGATGCAGGGAAGATGTGAGGAATAACTTTTTCATGCTGTCAGTGGTAATAAACGGTATGTTTTGTCTGTATAGCGCGCAAGAAACAATACTTTTCACTGTATTCCAATACACGTGACAATAATAAATCTATTTATCTAATTCACTCTCCCAAATGTGCATCCCCCCTCCCAGTCGAGAGCTCTGGAGAAGGAGGGAGTGAGGGAGCCGTGAGTTACAAAGAGGGAATGGAAAGATCGACAAGGGAAGCAGTGAGCAGAAGGTTCTGGGTTGGGAAGTGGCAATTATGAGGAGCGAAGTGGAGGGAAGTGGCGATTGTGGCGAGCGGGAAGTGGTGAGTTGGAGTGTCCAGAGTGAAGTAGTGAGGGGAAGGACTGGAGAGGGTAGCAACAAACAGGAGGGAGAAAGAAGGTGGAAGATCAGGAAAGTCGGAGGGCAGAGAGGCGATGAGCTAAGTAGTTAATAAGCTTAGTAATGAATAACTAACTACTAAGTAGTTAGTTATGAAGAGTTAGTGTGGTAAATTTAGTTGGACAAATTTGGCCAGTTAGGTTCAAGGCAGCCAATAGGTTTTAATGTAAATATTACAGTTCAGGAATGTAATCCATCCTTATTGCATGATTTCTTGTGGGAAAGCGATTTCCATTTAGCTCATTTTTGTTTAGCACATCATTTTTTAGCAACAAATTAAGTGTGCTAAAGCTGCACTTAACCTGCACCTTCTATTCCTTCCAATCACACATACAGTAACCAGTGCATTAACTCCTCGCCGTTTTACTTTGAGGAGCATGGCAGAACAATATCAAGCACAGACAAATGGCACACACCTGAACCATTCCAACAAACTGGCACACTCAGTTTCATCAGCACTGCAAAGCTGACTGCAGCATGAAATTCTGTGATGTTCTTCTAAAGGGATCTGTTAGAAGGAAAACAGTGTCTGAAATTGCACTGCCATCTCCTTTGACTGCTAATATAACCTCTGCATTCACAGATAGAATAGATTATTACAGTTTATTGGGGTAGGCTGCCTGTATCTTGCCACTGCAGGAAAATATGGCACTCCCTTTGCATCAATAGTCCCTATAACTTCATTGCCTGTCCTCCAACCACCAATAGATAGCTCAGATATGATGAATAAACATATATTACTTCAATATTTCAGCAGTCAATTAATACATCAGAGGATATAATAGTTACATGGTGTAATCTTCCAGCCAGTCTGCATTTTGAATAGTGTATTTGCTTCTCGCTGTCAGGGAACTAGAACAAGTTCAAGCAAGGGAGGCGGTGCAGCCATAAGCCTCTCCACTTGCCTGGATGGGTGCAACTCCAACAACACTCAAGAAGCTCAACACCCATCCAGGACAATGCAGTTTGCGTTTCCATCCACCACATTCACTCCCACCATTACACAGTTGTACAACTGTACAACGAACGGGCTGTACAATCAATAAGTTACACTGCAACAACTCATCAAGGTTCCTTCAACAGCAGCTTCCAAACCCACAATCTTTACCACCGAGAAGGACAAGTTGTAGCAGTTGCAGGAGAACACCACGCTCTGGAGGTTCTCCTCTGAGTCACGCACCATCTTGACTTGGAAATATTTCACCTTTTCTTCACTGTGGGTCAAAATCCTGGAACTCCCTCCCTAACAGCACTGTGGGTGGACTGCAGCGGTTCAAAAAGGCTGCTGACCACTATCTGCTCAAGGATAATTAGGTATGGGCAATAAATGCTGGACTAAGCATCAACTCCCACATCCCATGAATGAATGAAAACTAGGCTTATCCCTAATACCAGGGTTGTGAGTCCTGCAGAAAGACTGAAGGAAAGTTATTGTTGGGTTGTGAAAGAGGTGACTGAGAGACGTCTAGGTCAGAATATTCCGGTCGTTCACGCCAGTGGGATTATCTGGTCCAGCTGGCAGCTCACCCCTGCCCGCGGGTTTTCTGCCAGCGTAGGGTGACATCAATGGGTGATGTCAATTCCTTCATTCTTCTGAATTCCAAAGAATATAGTCCCAGTCTACTCAGTCTCTCCTCATAAACCAATGCTCTCAACTCCAGAATCAACCTGGTGAATCTCTTCTGCACCCCCTCCAGTGCCAGTATATCCTTTCCCAAGTAAGGAGACCAAAACTGCACACAGTACCCCAGGTGTGGCCTCACCAGCACCTTATACAGCTGCAACATAACCTCCCTGCTTTTAAATTCCATCTCTCGAGCAATAAAGAACAAAATTTCATTTGCCTTCTTAATTACCTGCTGCACCCGCAAACCAACTTTTTGTGATTCATGCACAAGGATACCCAAGTCCCTCTGATCAGCAGCATGCTGCAATTTTTTTAAAAACCATTTTTCTGTTATTCCTACCAAAATGGATTTAGCAACGTTGTACTCCATCTGCCAGACCCTTGCCCACTCACTTAAACTATCTATATCCCTTTGCAGACTTTCAGTGTCCTCTGCACACTTTGCTCTGCCACTTACCTTAGTAAGAAGTCTCACAACACCAGGTTAAAGTCCAACAGGTTTATTTGCTACCAAATAAACCTGTTGGACTTTAACCTGGTATTGTGAGACTTCTTACTGTGTTTACCCCAGTCCAATGCCGGCATCTCCACATCATGACTTATCTTAGTGTCATCTGCAAACTTTGACACACTACACTTTGTCCCCAACTCCAAATCATCTATGTAAATTGTAAACAATTGCAGTCCCAACACTGTTCCCTGAGGCACACCACTAGTCACTGATCACCAACCAGAAAAACACCCATTTATCCGCACTCGTTGCTTTCTGTTAGTTAACCAATCCTCTATCCATGCTAATACATTATCCGTAATGCCGTGCACCTTTATCTTATGCAGTAGCCTTTTGTGCTTCACCTTGTTCAATGCCTTCTGGAAATCTAGATGCACTACGTCCACCAGTTCCCCATTGTTCCCCTCGCTCATAATGTCCTCAAAGAATTCCACTAAATTAGTTAAACATGACCTGCCTTTCATGAACCCATGCTGTGTCTTTCCAATGGGACAATTTATATCCAGATGTCTCGCTATTCCTTCCTTGATGATAGATTCAAGCATTTTCCCCACTACAGAAGTTAAGCTAACTGGCCTATAGTTACCCGCCTTTTGTCTACCTCCTTTTTTAAACAGTGGGTCACATTTGCTGTTTTCCAATCTGCAGGAATCACCCCAGAGTCCAGCGAATTCTGGTAAATGACCACAAGTGCATTTGCTATTTCACCCGCCATCTCTTTTAGTCCCCTGGGATGCATTCCATCAGGACCAGGAGACTTGTCCACCTTTAGCCCCATTAGCTGGCCCAACACTACTTCTTTAGTGACAATGATCGTTTCTAGGTCCTCACCTGCCATAGCCGCCTTGTCATCAATTTTTGGCATGTTATTTGTGTCTTCCACTGTGAAGACCGACTCAAAATACCTGTTCAATGCCTGAGCCATTTTCTCATTTCCAGTTATTAAATCCCCCTTCTCATTCTCTAAAGGACCAATGTTTACCTTAGCCACTCTTTTTTTATATATTTGTAGAAACTTTTGCTATCTGTTTTTATATTCTGAGCTAGTTTACTCTCATAATCTATCTTACTTTTTTTTATGGCATTTTTCATGGCTTTCTGTTGACCTTTAAAGATTTCTCAATCCTCTAGTTTCTCATTAATCTTGGCCACTGAGTATGCATTTTCTTTTGAATTGATACCCTCCTTTATTTCCTTAGATATCCATGGCTGATTATCTCTTTTCCTACTGCCCTTCCTTATCAGTGGTATATACTTTTGCTGAGCACTGTGAAAAATCACATTGAAAGAACTCCACTGTTCCTCAATTGTCCCACCATAAAGTCTTTGCTCCCCATCCACCTTAGACAACTCCTCCCTCATCCTATTATTGTCTCCTTTGTTTAGGCTAAACAAAGGAGTATAAATGTGAGAGTAGAACTAATTGACACAGGTTCATACTGAAGAAGGATATAATTAGGACAGATATCAGATATTAGGACAGAAACCCCATTTGGAGTATTGTGAGCAGTTTTGGCCCCCTATCGAAGGAAGGATGTGCTGGCCTTGGAAAGGGTCCAGAGGAGGTTCACAAGAATGATCCCTGGAATGAAGAGCTAGTCGTATGGGGAACGGTTGAGGACTCTGGGTCCGTACTCGTTGGAGTTTAGAAGGATGAAGGGGGATCTTATTGAACCTTACAGGATACTGTGAGGGGTGGACTTGGAGAGATGTTTCCACTGGTCGGAAAAATTAGTGACAATGCAGAATCGTTGAGCAGAAACTGATAACCAAATTCCACATACATGAGGACAGCCTCAGGGATCTTGGGTTCATGTCACACTATCTGTAACCCCCACGACTTGCCTGGGCTTGCAAAATCTCACTAACTGTCCTGGCTGGAGACAATACACATCTCTTTAACCTGTGCTTAACCCTCTCTGCACTCACATTGTCTGTGTCTTTAAGATTTGATTACCTGTAAAGACTCGCATTCCAACCATTATCTTGTAAATTGAGTTTGTGCCTATATGTGCCCGCCTATATGTGCCCTCTTTGTGAACACAACTCCTACTCACCTGATGAAGGGACAGTGCTCCGAAAGCTTGTGGCTTGTGCTACCAGATAAACCTGTTGGACTTTAACCTGGTGTTGTGAGACTTCTTACCAGGAAAAATTAGAACCAGAGGGCACAACCTCGGGCTAAAGGGATGATCCTTTAAAGCAGAGATGAGGAGGAATTTCTTCAGCCAGAGAGTGGTGAATTTGTGGAACTCTTTGCCGCAGAAGGCTATGGAGGCCAGCTCATTGAGTGTCTTTAAGACAGAGATAGATAGGTTCTTGATTAATAAGGTGATCGGGGTTATGGGGAAAAGGCAGGAGAATGGGGATGAGAAAAATATCTGCCATGATTGAATGGCAGAGCAAACTCGATGGGCCAAGTGGCCTAATTCTGCTCCTATGTCTTATGGTCTTATGATCTTATCAGAGTGACTGGTATGTGAAATAAACTTTGAGATAGATTTTGATTTGATTTGATTTATTATTGTCACAAGTATTAGTATACAGTGAGAAGTATTATTTCTTGCGTGCTATGCAGGCAAAGCATACCATTCATAGAGAAGGAAAGGAGAGCGCAGAATGTTGTTTTACAGTCATAACTGGGGCAGATTGATGAAAAGAACACAAATCTTGAAAAGATTTAAGAAACAGTTGGATACTGGAGTGGGCTGATATTAGGATTGGTCTAGATGGCTTGACCAAGTTACGCCAAATTTCCAATTTCAAACATAATTATCTTTTAAGTTTATTTAATAGTGTCACAAGTCAGGCTTACATTAACACTGCAATGGATGAAGGGCGGCACGGTAGCACAGTGGTTAGGGCGGCACGGTAGCACAGTGGTTAGCACTGCTGCTTCACAGCTCCAGGGACCTGGGTTCGATTCCCGGCTTGGGTCACTGTCTGTGTGGAGTTTGCACATACTCCTCGTGTCTGCGTGGGTTTCCTCCGGGTGCTCCGGTTTCCTCCCACAGTCCAAAGATGTGCGGGTTAGGTTGATTGGCCATGCTAAAAATTGCCCTTAGTGTCCTGAGATGCGTAGGTTGGAGGGATTAGTAGATAGATATGGGGGTAGGGCCTGGGTGGGATTGTGGTCGGTGCAGACTCGATGGGCCGAATGGCCTCTTTCTGTACTGTAGGGTTTCTATGATTTCTATGATCTATGAAGTTACTGTGAAAATCCCCTGGTCTCTACACTCCGCCACCTGTTCGGACACACTGAGGGAGAATTTACCATGGCCAATGCACCTAACCAGCAAGACTGTTGGAGGAAATTGGAGCATCCGAAGGAAACCCACGCAGACACGGGGAGAACGTGCAGACTCCACACAGATAGTGACCCAAGCCAGGAATCAAACCCAGGTCCCTGGCGCTGTGAGGCAGCAGTGCTAACCACTGTGCCATCATATCTTGTGATCTTTTGCTCAAATTCTCAAATGTTCAGGAAGTTTAGCAACTTTATTTGTAGTTTTCTTCTCTGACAGGTGGGTGAGATTGTGAGCCATGATTGTGATACTTACCACTCCAGATGGAAGGACGGCACAGTGCTGCCTGACTCACACCAGTCAAATCACATCTCCTGCTGCTCGTGGCTTTACTGGCAGCTACACAGTTTATTCAAAGGACATTATTTCACATAAAACTGAAATATGGCTACTATCGAATAATTAGACAGGACATTGAAAGCATGCAATCCCAAATGAAAACTTGCTGCTGCAAAGTAGATATTGCAGTATTAATTATGTATGTTGAAGAAACACTAATAAAAATAATTCCAGAGCGGGGAGGAGGGGGCTTATTTACCAGGGCATTATCACACTTCCACAGTACTTTGATAGAAAGGAATCTAAATATAAAAGTCTAATAACATGCCTGAAAGCCTATCAAATTGTCACAGAACCTCGCGAACATTTTTCATATCACTCTGTATTTTGCTATCTTGATTTAAACATCTTATATTAAAGAATTTGCAAAGAATCCAAAGGTTCTTTCTTCTGATACCCATAAGTGAGGCAAAAAGGATAATCTCATAAATATTGAGAGCAAATGCATTTTGGGCAACATTAAAAAGTGGGCAATTGTGAAACAGCCCACTTATCCTCTGAAAGGGAAGGTTTGCATTTATATGGCACCTTTCACCACTTGACACCTCAAAGTGCTTTACAGCTAATGAAGTGATTTTTAAGTGTAGTCACTGACTGTTGTAGTGAGGTCTTGTGGTTCAGTGGTAGAATCCCTATTTCTGGGCCCAAAGTTCTGGGTTCGAGTCCCACGCCAAGACTTATTGACCAGCAGGCAGTAAAGAAGACAAATGGTATATTGGCCTTCATAGCGAGAGGATTTGAGTATAGGGATAGGGACGTTTTGCTGCAATTGTTGGTGAGGCCACACCTGGAGTATTGTGTGCAATTTTGGTGTCCTTATCTGAGGAAGGATGTCCTTGCTATAGAGGGGGTACAGCGAAGGTTTACCAGGCTGATTCCTGGGATGGCAGGTCTGCCATGTGAGGTGTGACTAAGTTGGTTAGGATTCTATTCACTGGAGTTTAGAAGAGTGAGAGGGGATCTCATCGAAACTTGTAAACTTCTAACAGCGTTAGACAGGGTAGATTCAGAGAGAATGTCTCCAATGGTGGGGGGAGTCCAGCACTAGGGGTCATAGTTTGAGGATCAGGGGTAAAACTTTTAGAAATGAGGTGAGGAGAAATTTCTTCAGCCAGATGGTGGTGAATGTATGGAATTCATGACCACAGAATGTAATTGAGGCCAAAACGCTTTCTGATTTTAAGAAGGAATTAGATATAGCTCTTGGGGCTAAAGGGATCAAGGGATATAGGAAGAAGGGGGGATCAGGATATTGAATTCGATGATCAGGCATGAACAAAATGAATAGCGGAGCAGGCAAGAATGGCTGAATGGCCTACTCCTGCTTCTAGTTTCTATGTTTCTATGACCGCTAAGGCTCAACGGGCTGCTAATTAGCCCGAGAATCTTTTCACCACCTCCCTACGATTCCGCTCAATGGATAAAAGTGTTCTGATGATAGGCTTAAAAAGAAATGTGGTGATGTCTGCCTGGTTTTCGATGAGAACTGCACAGTACTCAACTGCTGTAACCCAAGGTGATAATCATGCATATTCACCCGTCAAATATAGGGTTATTTGCACCACCTAAAATGATGACATACGATTGTGTGGGGAGCACTTCCCTATTCTCACAAGTGGTGGAAGGAAATGATGTTAACTGGCTCGCAAGAGGACAAATAAGCTTTGACTCCGTGCTGCTGTCCAACAGATGAGACACTAAACAGAGGTATAGTCTTCATGTTCTAGTGACTCGGGCAGATGTTAAAGATCCCATGACACTCTTTAGAGGAGTACTGAGCACTCTTAATGCTCTGCCCAACATTCATTCCCTCAACCAACACCATCTGAAACTCATGAATTAGTCCTCCATCATACTGTTGTTTTCGGGAAAATAGTCCTATTTGCCTGCGTTCCAGAAAATTTTAGAAGTAATTTACTCAACAAAGCACCATGACATGTTTTGAAGTGAAAGCTAACATTAATTGGAAGCCAATGTCTATCATTAGGATTTTCTTTCTCTCTGAATACATTTTTTAAAGTGTAAATTCTCTGTGATTAGCCAGTCGCATATGAAACCAGGTGCATGGAAGCTGATTTCTACAACATAATGAAGTTGTAAGGATGTTTGCCAAATAGATTAACTGGATATCGCTGCGGTGTTAATATAAAACAGCGAGCTATTCATTTCTCAATCGCTAATCTGTGTGATGTTCCTGTGCATAATATCCTTTCATATTGGAGATTTTCTTCATAAAATACAAATGGTTGTTCTGCAGAGATATCACAAGATCCAGCCATAAAGATAGGGATAATTTCATTGCAAAATATACACTGATACATTTTGCGATAACAAGCATTAGTGGAAATCTGGAACCTTCTCCCCCACCTCCCACGAAAGCTGTTCAGCTTAGGGTCAATTAAAAATTTCAAAACTAAGATAGATTGGGGCAGGATCTAGGAACCCGCACTGCAGGTGAAGTTCATCCATGTCGGGAATATAGAAACATAGAAAATAGAAGCAGGAGCAGGCCATTCAGCCCTTCAAGCCTGCTCCTCCATTCATTATGATCTTCCAACTCAGTACCTGTTCCCACTTTTCCTCCATATCCTTTGATCCCCTTTGCCCCAAGAGCTATATTTAACTCATTCTTGAAAACATACAATGTTTTTTTCTGTGGTAACAAATTCCATTAACCACTCGCTGGGTAAAGAAACATTTCTTCATCTCTGTCCTAAATGGTTGACCCCTTTTCCGTAAACTGTGACCCATTTCTGGATCTCCCGCCACCAGGAATAACATTCCTGCACCTACCCCGTCTAGTCCTGTTAGAATTTTATCGGTTTTGATGAGATACCCCCTCATTCTTCTAAACTCCAGTGAATATAAATCTTAACCGACTCGGTCTCTGCTCATATGACAGACCCGCGATCTCAGGAATTAGTCTGGTAATACTTCACTGCATCCCCTTTATAGCAAGAACATCTTTCCTCAGTCCAAAATGGCACACAATATTCCAGTTGTGAGTTTGGGAAATTGTCACACCAGCAGGAGTTGGTATTTTCATCCCCTATCTGTCTTCATTTCCCTCCCCGCCCCCCCCCCCATAGCAAATTTAAAACAGAGTTGAGGAGAAACTACTTCTCCCAAAGGGTTGTGAATCTGTGGAATTTGTTACCCCAAAGCGCGGTGGATGCTGGGACAGTGAGCAAATTTAAGGAGGAGTTAGATAGATATTTAATTGGTAATGGGTTGAAAGGTTATGAGGAGTAGGCAGGAAAATGGGGATGAGGAGCATATCAGCCATGATCGAATGGCGGAGCGGACTCAAAGGGCCGAATGGCCTAATTCTGCTCCTATACCTTATGAACTTATGAACCATGCCTATGAAGTGGGCTGAGCTATTATTTATTGAGATAATTCTAGGTGTGAAGGGGGGAGCTATACAATAAATGGCAGAACCATCAGGAGTATAGACACACTGATGGATCCGGGTGTGCAAGTCCACAGACCCTTAAAGGTGGCAGCACAGGTGGAGAGGGCGGTGAAGAAGGCATATGGCATGCTTGCCTTTATTGGACGGGGCATAGAGTATAAAAGTTGGCCTATGATGTTGCAGTTATATAAAATGTTGGTTAGGCCACATTTGGGATACTGCGTCCAGTTCTGGTCGCCACACTACCAGAAGGACGTGGAGGCTTTGGAGAGAGTGCAGAAAAGGTTTACCAGGATGTTGCCTGGTATGGAGGGTATTAGCTATGAGGAGAGATTGAGTAAACTAGGGTTGTTCTCCCTGGAAAGACGGAAGTTGAGGGGCGACATAATAGAAATTTATAAAATTATGAAGGGCATAGATAGGGTGAACAGTTGGAAGCTTTTTCCCAGGTCAGAAATGACAAACACAAGGGGTCACAAGTTCAAGGTTCAATACAGATATGCGGGGGACGTATTTTACACAGAGGGTGGTGGGGGCCTGGAATGCACTACCAAGCAAGGTAGTTGAGGCAGACACGCTAGGATCATTGAAGAATTATCTGGATAGCCACATGAACCGACTGGGAATAGAGGGATACAAACGGATGGTCTAGTTAGGAACACATGATCGGTGCAGGCTTGGAGGACCGAAGGGCCTGTTCCTGTGCTGTATTGTTCTTTGTTCTTTGTTTTTTGAATCGTGAAGCGATTGTGTTCAATAATCCCATGGAGATGCAGAGAGGTAGTTATGATATGTTTGACTTAATTCAAATGATGGAATTTGGCTTCACACCATGACATGAAATAAGGACATGCCATTCCCTCCAGTGAATGCATCATCGTGCATGAGTAAAACAAGATTATCCTCTTCTAAATGCTTCTAAACTCCTCACTTCAGTGAAGACAAAAACAGATTGCTCTTGAACAAACGTGACTGCCCTTGCAGCCAACCCTTTTCAAAAGAAAATTCTACCTGTAAGTCATGTGCTGAGTAATAATGTATCAGTCTATCAGTCCATCAAAGAAATACACTGGAAGCTCCAGCATTCTGCATCCCAAGTGTGATTGGTCCAAATCCTCCTGTCCCTGGATTGTTGGAGGTGGGATGTTCGGCAGGGAATGTGCATCAGAACCCTGACACCAGACACACACATTGGTGGGAATTGTCGGTGGGAGTTGCCTGGGAAGCTTAAGCTTCCAACGCCCTTTCCCAGGGTAGAAAAGTCAAGTACTCGGGGATATAGGTTTAAGATGCCTGGGGAGAAGTTTAGAGGAGATGTGCGAGGCAAGTTTTTTACACAGAGGGTGGTGAATGTCTGGAACGCGCTGCCCGGGGAGGGGGTGGGAGCAGGTACGATAGCAGCATTTCAAGGGCATCCAGACGAATACATGAATAGGATGGGAATGGAAGGATATGGACTCCGGAAGTGCATATGGTTTTAGTTTAGACAGGCATCATGATTGGCGCAGGCTTGGAGGGCCAAAGGGTCTGTTCCTGTGCTGTACTGTTTTTTGGATTGATTGCCTGATGTCCAAGACCCTCTGTGAATGTCAATGATACTGAGCTCAGGGTGCAGACTGAGCTAGATTTACGGGACTTAACTTGATATTTACCCAGGAAATGTCACACAGTTTAATACTTGGTTGAACAGCTGGGTGACACAACTAAGCATCGCACCCGGTCTCCAGCAATCATGACCCCCCCCACCCCACCCTCTCCCGTTACCCAGGATTACCCTACCCTCTGCTACATCCCTCCCACCCCCAACCAGACATGACTGCCCACGATCCAACCAGACTAACCCCCCCCCCCCGCCCCCGGACAAACCTGAATACCCCCTCAAACCCCAACTACCCCCTGACCCGATCCAACTACCCATCCCAAGCAACCTGACTACCTCTCCCTCAGGCCTGACCATTATCCCACCGTGCCCCACCCCCACCGACCCAAACCAACTGCCCGCCAATCCAACCCAACCACATTTCCAACCACTTGACTTGCCTCCCAGCGAAACTCAACGAGCCTCCTTGCTCAACTACCCACCTCGCCCACCTACCCACCTCACCCTTCTCACCTAGCTACTCACTCACATGTCCATTCACACGCCACCCACTGACGCATCCATTCACACACGACCCACTCACGTATCCATTCACACACCCATTGACATATCCATTCACACACAACCCACATACACGTCCATTCACAAACCACCCACTCACACATCCATTCACACCCCCACTCACACATCAATTTACATATCAATTCACTGACCCACACTCATTCATTAAAAGATATGGGCTTTAAAAATTTACCTGAATATGGTAGGTACTGTGGTAAAAGGGGATATGCCCTCTCCTGTCCCAGACTCTAACATGTTGCTGGACTTATCCTCTAGGCACTGCGCTTCCCATTTCTACTTCACCTCGGATCAGAAGGTCTTAAAGAAATGGTCAATTTTCTGGTAGTGGCAATGCACTCAGCATTATGACTGACCGGAAGGTCTCGGCCATTATTTCTGATTTATGGGACCCATAAGGCACAGCAAAATCTAATTAAAAATGTTTCAATGTTGAGGGTTACAACTTGGTTGTGTATTTGAACGAGTCGTGACAAAGATCAGCAATCTCTCTTTAGCAATCAATGACTGCTCCTCAGCAAGGAAAAAGCATCTACTTTGAAACTTGCTTCCTTTCATTGAAATAATAAGAGTGAATCAGTAACCACGGAGATATATCAGAGGAGTGCTCGATGGATTGAACTGAAGTTGAGCAGGATTTTTTGCAATGAGTAGGTGTGAATGCAACACAGTTGTATTAAGAAAAATCTATAGAAGGCATTGCTTATTCCACAGATGAGATTTGCCCTGTTTTATACTGGCTACTTCCTAAGTATGTGCAAATTAAGTCCAGCAACATGTACCTGAAGACCATTTCCCATTCCTATGGACTCTGCTATGAACTCCAAAGGTCGTATCTAAGACAACAAAAGTTATTAATTCTGATGTTAAGAGTTTCCAGCACACTTTCCAAATAAATTGAAGATTTCTAGTCAATGGAGAAATAACTTAAACTGTAGGTTGTACATGTCTAAAGGTGGCACGGTGGCACAGTGGTTAGCACTGCTGCCACACAGCACCAAGGACCCGGGTTCGATTCCCGATTTGGGTCATTGTCTGTGTGGAGTTTGCACATTCTCCCTGTGTCTACGTGGGTTTCCATTGGATGCTCCGGTTTCCTCCCACAGTCCAAAGATGTGCGGATTAGATTGATTGGCCATGCTATTTTGTCACTTAGTGTCAGGGGGGCTAGTAGGGTAAATACGTGGGTTTCTGCAATAGGGCATGGGTAGGATTGTGGTCAGTGCTGACTTGATGGGCCAAACGGCTTCCTTCTGCACTGTAGGGATTCTATGAAAGATCTGCTGCCCTTCTCTGGATTCACAGCATTTGCTCTTCACTCATTAAAGTAAAGTTTCCATAGTCCCAGATGACCATTGGCTGCTCTCCCCTTTGAGGGGGAGAGATGACTGGTGGTAATTTTAACCAGAGGATCACCACACCTCCGTGAGGGGCAAGGCTGAGTTAACGGAGTCTTCATGAATAACCTCAACTGGTCCAGGAATACGAACCCATGCTGTTCATGTCGGTCCACATCACAAACCAGCTGTCCAGCCAATTGAGC
Source organism: Mustelus asterias (assembly GCF_964213995.1). NCBI lineage: Eukaryota > Metazoa > Chordata > Chondrichthyes > Carcharhiniformes > Triakidae > Mustelus > Mustelus asterias. The sequence goes on along the minus strand of NC_135810.1, from coordinate 8,607,381 downwards.
TAAGCCAACCTCCAATTACCCCAATTCACCCATTATCCTTGCACTTGTTGGCCAATGTAGGCTGCTGGTCCAGCAACATCCTAAATTTAAATATTACATTTAAATTTACTTTAAATCTCCATGATGTGGCGATGCCAGCATTGGATTGTGGTGGGCACAGTAAGAAGTCTCACAACACCAGGTTAAAGTCCAACAGGTTTATTTGGGATCACGAGCTTTCGGAGCGCTATTCCCATCACTCACCCGAGGAAGGATCAACGCTCTGAAAGCTCGTGATTCCAAATAAACCTGTTGGACTTTAACCTGGTGTTGTGAGACTTAAATATTCATGCTCACATTCAAACCCTTCCTTGCTCTCACCTTTTGCTATCCCTGCAGTCCCCTGCAAGTGCCACAATCCTCCGAGATCTTGGTACTCCTCCAATTCTGGTCACTTGCCCATCCCTCATTTTATTTGCTCCACCTTGAGTCTCCCTACTTTCCCATTCTGTACCTGTCCACTTCTCTATCCCCCACTCTATCTGTAAGGCACTCCTTAAAACTGACCTGTTTGACCAAATAATCACTTGTCCAAATACCCCGATTATATGGATCGATGCAAATGCTCGTTGGAAGTGCACTGGGTTGTTTTAAAACGGCTTTTCGAAAAATGAAAGTTGTTGTTGTAAAGAGGGAACCTTCATGGAGCTTCAACCAACCTTTGACCTCCAGCCAATTTATTGATTCCGCAAGCAGTGGTCTGACCGTTTCATTTCCTGATATTTTACCTCACGCATTGTTCAATTGACCCTGCTTCAGGATTAAGCATTCAGCCGCACCATTCCTCTGAGGGAGGTTAGCTAGGTGTTCAGTTCTGCAACAGAATATGTTTCTTTGCAAATTATTTATTTATAGTACACATTTTCTAATATGTAATGCGATCTGACATGGTAATGGCATCGTTTTGTCTGTGCGCAAGTACTTAAACTCCCAGTTTAAATTCTAAAACGATATTCATAATGCAGAGGCCTGATAGCGGTTCATGATATCCTTGACTGATTTCCAGCACTGTTTTTTGAATGGGGCTGAGAGTTGCTGAATGGGCCAGATACACCGCAACCTCGTTGTTACCTGCTTCTGAATGGTTCGATGGGGTTACGGGGATAGGTGAGATGCTCGTCGGTGCAAACTCGATGGGCCAAATGGCATCTTTCTGCACTGTTGGGATTCTATTTGCTGGCAATTTATATTGGTGTGGAGATGCCAGCGTTGGACTGGGGTGGGCACAGTAAGAAGTCTCACAACACCAGGTTAAAGCCCAACAGGGTTATTTGGAATCATGAGCTTTCGGAGCGCTGCTCCTTCATCAGGTGAGTGGAGAGGTAGGTTTCACAAACACGGCATATATAGACAGATACATAATTGCAAGATAATGGTTGGAATGCAAGTCTTTTCAGGTAATCAAGTCTTTACAGGTACAGACAGTGCGAGTGGAGAGAGGGATAATCACAGGTTAAAGAGAGTTAAAGGTTACCTCTCCACTCACCTGATGAAGGAGCAGGGTTCCGAAAGCTCGTGATTCCAGATAAACCTGTTGGACTTTAACCTGGTGTTGTAAGACTTCTTACTATGCCCATTTTATATTGGGACAATATCCTACCTGAACGTTACTGTACAAATTCAAGTTAACCATTGTTGCTGCTTCAGTCATGCTTCGACTGCTGAGCCTTACCTCAATATGCTTGGTAATCCGTGTACACACAGATGTTCAACCAACAGAGAGGACAGCAAAGGCCTGAAAATGGTTCTGCCAATCCGCATCCTGTCAGGTTAAAGCCAGGTGGAGCAGCATCTTGGAGAATTGAGTCCAAGACCTCCGTTACAGTAGTTTAAGCAAGTCTGGAGATTTTCCTATTGTGTGCGAGGCCTCAATATGGGTTGGGCTTCACAGGTTCTGGGTTCAAGTCCCACTCTCGGCCTTGAGCACAAAAATCAAGGCTGACATTCCAAATGCAGGGGACGCCGTTAAAGTTGTTGCCTTCTGGGTAAGGTGTCAAAACATCTGCTTGCTCTGGTAGGACGCTAAAGGTCTGAAGGCGAAGAAAATTAGGGGAGTTCAGTTTGGCCAATATTTATCCCTCAATCAACATCATGAAAAACAGACTATCCAGTCATTATCAGATTATTGTTTTCGGAATCCTGTCTGTGTGCACACTGGCCACTATGTTTCCTGCATTGAAATAGTGACTCCACGACTGTAAGTCTTTGAGATGTCCAGAGGTGTGCAAGGCACTATGTAAATGAAATTCCTTCATTTCTTTTACAAATGCAAGCATTAACATTTGCTGGGCAAATATCTTGTTTTCTTTTCATTTATGGGATGTGAGCATCACTGGCTGGGCCAGCATTTATTGCTCAATCCTAATTGCCCTTGAGGGGGCAGTTAAGAGTCAACCACATTGCTGCAGATCTGGAGTCACATGTAGGCCAGGCCAAGTAAGGACGGCAGATTTCCTTCCCTGAAGGACATTAGTGAACCAGATGGAACCAAAAGAGAAAATGCTGGAAAATCTCAGCAGGTCTGGCAGCATCTGTAAAGAGAGAAAAGAACTGACGTTTCGAGTCAGCTGCCAACAGGTAGTGCAAACAGGGCCTGAGGGCCAGGGCAATCAGTTGGGGGTGATTCTCAGCAGGTCAGGCAGCATTCTGCAGACAGGATTGGTGGGGGAGACCAGCGATAGGGGCTGGCCATCGGGGTGGTGGTTTTAACCAGAGGATCACCACACCTCCGTGAGGGGCAAGGCTGAATTGACGGGGTCTTCATGAATAACTTCAGCTGGTCCTGGAATACGAAGCCACACTGTTGGTGTCGGTCCAAGCAGCCAGAGGTAGTAGTAGAGGCGGGTACAATTTTATCTTTTAAAAAGCATTTAGCTAGTTACATGGGTACGATGGGTATAGAGGGATATGGGCCAAATGCGGGCAATTGGGATTAGCTTAGGGGTTTTTAAAAAAAAATAAAGGCGGCATGGACAAGTTGGGCCAAAGGGCCTGTTTCCATGCTGTAAAGCTCTATGAGTCCAGCTGACCCTTTGTCGAAATTCTGTTGTGAAGAAGATCAGGGGAGTTCTGTCTTTTTAGGACAATGGTCATCAGAAGGCTCTTAATTCAGATTTTTGTTGAATTCAAATTTCATCAGCTGCCGTGGTCGGGATTTGAACCCGAGTCACTGGATCAATGCCCTGGACCTTTGGATTGTTAATCCAATGACAATACCACTACGCCACTGCCTCCCTAATATTGATTGTGGGGATATGGGTTTTACACAGATGTAACTGATATCATGCAATGAGCTTGAAGATCTGTATAAGCGACTTATATTCATCTGTGCTGAAACTCATGATGCTGCAGCCTGACAGAAATCCTTGAGCGTTACTGAATGCTGACGTTTCCTTTCATGTGTTGATCTTCGAAAGTGCAGGTGCACAACCGGATTCCACTGAAAGCAATTTTCATGCTTGTGGGTGATCATGAGGCTAGCTGATTTGCTGAATAGCTTGTTGTGATATATTGGACAGCAGCAGCTAATGGAGCTTGGAAGAAATAACTTCAAATTGATCCAGTTGGCAGAGGGGAGCTCGATGCTTAGTGAATCGGAAAACTACATTTGCAAAAATAAGACGTCTTGAATCTTAATATGGAAGTCGATTTGTCAGAACCTTCTAACTGTGGTGTCAGTCAGGTCCAAATGGACAACTGTGGCACTTGCCTGCGAAAACATAGCAGTGGAAATCGCGACGCCTTCTCTGATCCTTCTGAGCGATGCAAGGGTTGGCAAACACGTTGAAATCTATAGAAATCTGATAACAGGCTGATATTATTTATATGTCACATTTGTTTCTTCATACAGTAATGCAGTGGTCAACTGTCTCCCAGAAACCTTAACCTTGGCCAGCGATGGAGGTGGAGGTTCTAGTGCTGAGGAGGCAGGAGTGGGAGGGTGCCATAAAGTTCCAGCTTCATATAGGATACATTTTAAAAATATGATACATAGTAACATAGTATGCTATATTTTGTACGATTTCAGGGAAGCAAGTCAAATACTGGAATGAAAGTTTGTCAGTAAGGTCAGTTTGGAGTTAGTGATGGGTCAAACAAAGAGCCCCCCCCCCCCCCCCGCCAATGGCCAGACCCAATCGCTGGCCTCCCCCACTGATCCTGTCTAAGAATGGCAGCGGGGCCCCCCACCTCCACTGATTGCCCTGGCCCTCAGGCCCTGCCCCTATTGGCCCCGGCCCATGGCCTTTGGCACTCTGGCAGGTCCCGATTGCCCCCATTCACTCCAGCAAGGTTGGGGTCAGACCGCTAGCTCCCTGAAAGTGGAGAACTATCGTACTCCCCAGTGGAGTGGACCACTCTGGCCGGGGGTGGGCGGGGGGGGAGATGCTAGCCGGCCCGGAGACTTCAATCCTGGGCCTGCTAATCACATTTAAAATATATGCTAAGGTGTATAATCACAATTTATGCGCCTTCCCACCGATTTCCGGCGTGGATGTGACGCTGCTAGTAATCCGGCGCTGGGAGATGTGAGCGGGTTGGGATGCCCAGCAACAGGGCAACCAATCGGGTATTTCTGTGACCAATCAGATTGAAGGATTAGGAACCAACCAAGGTTGAGAAGGAATAAACAAAAGTGGATGAATCTAATGTCAAAACAACTGTGAAAAATAAAAGAAGAGAAGGAAACGATGAGTGGATGGATTGAAATTGTCAAAACCTCACCAAAATAAACTTGTTGGAGTGAGATTAGAATAATGTTTGGTGCAGGAGAGAATGACAGACAAGCAATAACATTGATCATATCAATAAAAGGTATTTATTGTACTAAGTACTAGCCATAAACCCTAACCCCATGGCACGGTAGCACAGTAGTTGGCACTGCTGCCTCACAGTGCCAGGGACCTGGGTTTGATTCCCGGCTTGGGTCACTGTCTGTGTGGAATTTGCACATTGTCTGCATGGGTTTCCTCCGGGTGCTCTGGTTTCCTCCCACAGTCCAAGATGTGCAGGTTAAGTGGCTTGGCCATGCTAAATTGCCCCTTAGTGTCCGCAGATGTGTAGGTTAGGTAAATGCGTGGGGTTACGGGAATAAGGCAGGTGGATGAGGTGCACCTTCGGAGAGTAGGTGCATACTCGATGGGCCGGATGGCCTCTTTCTGTCTCGTAGGGATTCAATGGAGAATATCTGTAATGAATTTAATTCATACCTAGCATTCAAATATAGCAAGTTCACTCCATTCAAGATAGATTAATGGTGAGACGGGCTGGAACATGCTGTCTTTATGAAGTGAGTATTTTGGACAGATATTTTGAACTTTATGTTTAAATGACAGTGTTGCCCTTGCCTTGCTGCACCATTTACAATAGTGGAGAACATTATTACCCTCAGCGTTATTTTAACAGTGACGTTCTGGCCCAATGTTCTTTACTGGCACGCAAGTATTAAACCAGCTCAAATACTGTACTCAATGCCATTCACTCATGCGGCCTTTGCAAGACACGTGAAAACTGTGAGGGGAGATGGAAACGCAGGTGCAAGATAAGGTGTCAATAATACAGGTTCAGCTACATGCAATTGGAGATTTCAAGAACTTCAGTCTGATATATCTTGCAATTTGTTCTGAGTTGCAGTATAAATACTACTTCATGCACATTTCAATATGATAGACACACTCGGACTGCTTCATGCTCGGCGGTCATTTTCAAATGTTGCAGAGAAAGTATTTTTTGTCTTTGGTGATTGATCACAGCGTGAATTATTACAGATGGAAACTAAAAGACACGGTGAAGTTGAAATTCAATTATTAATTACAACACTGTTGTCTCTTTAAGACTTTGTGACTCTGAGCCTTTGAATGGCACAATGCAACTTTGATACCAGTGTCCTGGTGCGAAATTAAAATTTTAATAACGTAAAGTAATGCAGCCCATACGCTCTGTACATTGTTCCTTATCTTCTGCTACAGCTACATTGTGTCTTGAAAGCTAAAGCAAAGTCCTGCCAATGCTGGAAAGCTGACATTTGAACAGAAAGCATTTAGAAGGTTTTATTGCCGAGAGAGGCAGAGTTAATGTTTGCAGTTGATGAAATCTCATATAAACCTCTGAGAATTTGGTGTTCCTTCACTTCTAACCCCTTGCTCTTTTCCGATTTTCTTCACTTTCATTGTCAATGTCTTATCAATTACGTTGTTAAGGTTTGTTAATGTCAATTACATTGTTAAGGTTAAGTGAAGTAGGTGATGGATATTAATTATCTTTATAAATAGGAGGTAGCTGGGACACTGGGTGGAGTAGAGGCTGAACAGGTTAACACACTCCTTCAATAAAGAAATGCTCTATATCTTGGTTTCTGCTTCACCCACTGGCTTGGATCCTTTTAACAGCTGCTTCTTCAGCTTTCTAGGCCCAAGCTTTGGAATTTCCCCTTATCCGCCTGTACAGCACCCCCTCTCTCTCCTCATAGAATCCCATTCGGCTCATTAAGCCTTCACCAACAATAATCTGACCCAGGCTCTATCCCGGTAATCCCACGTATTCACCCTGCTGGTCCCCCTGACACTAAGGCGCAATTTAGCATGGCTAATCAACCAAACCCACACATCTTTGGAATGGGGAGGAAACCAGAGCACCCGGAGGAAACCCACGCAGACACAGGGAGAACGTGCAGACTCCACACAGATGGTGACCGAAGGCCGGAATTGAACCTGGATCCCTGGTGCCGTGAGGCAGTAGTGCTATCCACTGTGCCACCTCGCCGCCTATGGTTCAGGTTAAATGAAATAGGTGATGGATATTCATTGTCCTCCTTGAAGCTGTTTCTGAAAACCTATTTCTCTGACCAATCACCTAGTTAACTGTCCCCAAGCCTACTCTGTGGGCCAATGCCAACTCTTATCAGAGAACATTTCTGGAAAGTGCCTTGGGATGTTTTTCCATCTTAAAGGCTACATAAATGTGATCTATTGTTCTTGTCGACGTAAATTAATACGTACTTCCCAAATCTTAGAGCTCCATTGTTTTGACAAGTCCACCGTCAGAAGCCAGTCAATGTGAAATATTCCAATCTTTCTGGGCTCATTGTCAATTTTGCATCAAATCAAGCTGGTTTGGAATTGGGCTGTTTTGCAGGTGTCAAGAAAAGGAAAGGGTAACATTTAACTGTATATCTAGGCTAACATTGACCCCAGGTGCCATAGGTGGAATGGCAACATGCTGAGATGATATGCCACCCACTCACTATTCTGCATGGCATGAGGAACTTTGGCACCTAAATCATATGGGGATGCAGAGCACCCCCAAGTTTACTGATTACAATTAAAATCTTACTATAAAAGCCCACACTGCCCTCCTCGAATGCATAGCATGAAGAGCACAATGGCTGTTAATGCAGCAGCAGTGAAAGGGAAGTATTATTTGAGAGCATGCAATGAACAGAAAATGGGCAATTTGATTAAATGCAATTTAATTTACCAAGAACTAAAAGTTCCTGTTATGATTAGAATTCTGTGCGGACAGATAATAGGGTTTGTGTAGCCTCAACTGGCTCTACCAAATAGACAATTATGCAGCCATATCATGTTTTGGACTAAGTGCTCATATAAAACAGTTATTTTCCTCTCATCATTAGAAAGGTCCAAGGTGAAGGGAATGCTAAAAGCTAAACAGCTTCAATTCAGTTTTCAAAATTCATTGTAAGAGATCAGAATAATGGATGCATAATTCCTAAAAGGGGCCTTTTCACATCATCCCACCATGAATGTGATGTCTGGAAAAGTTAATGGTTCTTAGTTGTTCTTTTTTGGTACTTCTATTTGCAGATAGATTTTTATCATTGTCACTGTCGTCAAAAAGCTTTGACTTTTGTCCGTGGCTGGGATTCTCCGGTGCCGTTGCACTGAATGGCATTTTGGCTGGGTACCAAATTCTCCATTCAAGCTGGTAGCAGGGCAGGTACGGACAAGATCAGAGAATCCCGCCTTGTGTCTACACGTGGAGCTTGCAGGGCAATTCTGGCACACACTTTAGGAAGGATATGAAGGGGTCGGAGAGGGTAAGGTTTACCAGAATGATTCCAGGGCTTCAGTTATGAGAATAACTGGGAGAACCCAAGGTTTGTTTGCCTAAGGGAATAGGAGAGAAGACACGATGGAAGTGTTCATGGCAGGGTCTAGAGAGAGTAGATTGGGCGAAACTGTCCCTGTTAACAGAAGGGTTAAGAATCAGAGGACACGGATTTAAACTGAATGGTAAAAGAACCAAAGACCTGATTTGATTTATTATTGTCACATGTATTGGGATATAGGGAAAAGTATTGTACCTTGCATGCTATACAGACAAAGCATACTGTTCATAGAGTACGTAGGGGAGTAGGAAAGGGGAGGGTGCAGAATATAATGTTATAGTCATAGGTAGGGTGTAGAGAAAGATCAGCTTAATGCAAGGTAGATCCATTCAAAATCTGATGGCAGCAGAGAAGAATCTGTTCTTGAGTCGGTTGGTACGTGATCTCAGACTTCTGTATCTTTTTCCCGATGGTAGAAGGTGGAAGAGAGAATGTCCGGGTTGCGTGGGGTCCTTGATTATGCTGGCTGCTTTTCTGAGGCAGGGAAAGTGTAGTCAATGAATGGGAGGCTGGTTTGCGTGATGACATGAGGGGAAAGATTTTTATGCAGTGAGTAATAAGAAATAGGAGCAGGAGTAGGCCATCTAGCCCCTCGAGCCTGCCCCGCCATTCAATAAGATCATGGCTGAGTAGCTACAATCTGAAAGGGTGGTGGAAGCATTTTCATTCATGACTTCCAAATGGGAATCGGATGAGCATCTGACGGGAAGAGAAGTTGCAGGGTTATCGGGAAAGTGAAGGATCATAGAACCAGCTGAGTTGTTCTCGCATGAACTCAATGAATCAAAAAGCCCCTCCTGTGCTGTAACTGTACGATGATTCTCTGACATAGGGTAGGATTTTCCGGCCGTGTTCGCCCCGAAACCTGAAAATCCCTCCCGAGGTCAACGGACCCTTCCATGGATCGCCCCTCGCCCGCTACAGATCCCGTGGAGGGTGGAATGGGAAAGTTCCTCCCTTAGTGTTTGAGCCTTTAACACTCCAGTTGGAGTTTTAACTTGGCTCCTCATATTTTATTGGTTTTGCGAGCTTCAAACAAACTTTGAGGATTGGCGTTTTTGTTGCATCGGAAGGAAGGAAGCTGCTTACATTTCTGAAAGACTTTAGCAAAGCAGGATTGGCAAGAAGTGACAGTGTAATTTATTGAAAAGAACGGAGAGTATTTTTTGTTTCTGGTTTTCCGTATTTGAATGGGTTGCAGTTTATTTGCTGGTTGTTGGATCCTGAGGGTTGATTGTTAACATGATGAGATACCAGAAAAGAGTAAATGACATTATAAAGCAATGTGTCACCCTTATGTACAGCATATGTGTGCCTTAATATAAATCTTAGATTGTTGGATATAGCTGGAAAATCAAACTCAAATTCCCAGGAGCATGAAGCTTGTGAGCCTGGATGTTTTAAGATATCAAATCCTAAATGGAGCAGTTTTGAATCAGAAGGCACTCCGCAATGTAGTTGGCTTATTCGTAATGACTGGAAATTGCATCCAGGCCCGGAATATGAAGATGGAGAGCTGGAAAGTAATTGAATGCGAACGCTGTCCCTGTTTTGACTTAAGAACGGAGATTGGCTTTTCTGACGCTGGCTTTCACTCCCTCAGTGCGCCTGGAAGGGCTGACACTCTGAATTTCCACTTCATTTCATTCAACACCAGAACATAGATGTTGTGCGTGATGCTGAAAGTGGTTTGGGCTCAGAGCAGAATGGTAATTGTTGCTCTGTGGGTCATGTGATCGGATTGGAAAGAAAAGCGGTTGAGAAAAAATCTACATAAAATTACAGCACAGGAACGGGCCATTCAACCCAAGTGGTCGAATGTTTATGCTCCAATCAAGCCTCTTTCCAAACCATACTTACATAGAAACATGGAAACTAGAAACAGGAGTTGGCCATTCGGCCCTTCGAGCCTGCTCCACCATTCATCTTGATCATGGCTGATCATCGAATTGAATATCCTGATCCCCCCTTCCCCTCATATCCCTTGATCCCTTTGGCCCCAAGAGCTATATCTAATTTCTTCTTGAAATCAGACAACGTTTTGGCCTCAGCTACTTTCTGTACCCTCTAGGTGAAAAAATGTTTCCTCACTTCAGTTCTAAAGGTTTTATCCCTTATCCTCAAACTATGACCCCTAGTTCTGGACTCCCCCACCATTGGGAACATTCTTTCTGAATCTGCCCTGTCTAACCCTGTTAGAATTTTGTAAGTTTCTATGAGATCCCCTTCATCAATTAATTTGTGTTCCTTCTATTCCTTTCTCCCCGATGCACTATGTACTGTGCCTAGGACGGCACGGTGGTACAATGGTTAGCACTACTGCCTCACAGCACCAGGGACACGGGTTCGATTCCCGACTTGGGTGATTGTCTGTGTGGAGTCTGCACATTCTTCCCGTGTCTATGTGGGTTTCCTCGGATGCTCCGGTTTCCTCCCACAGTCCATTGGCTATGCTAAATTCTCCCTCAGTGTATCCGAACAGGTGCCGGAGTGTGGCAACTAGGGGATTTTCAGAGCAACTTCATTGCAGAGTTAATATAAGCCTACTTGTGACACTAATAAATAAACTTTAAACTTAGCTAGCTCACATCCCCTTAAATGTATCCATGTCATTCACCTCAAGTACTCATGTGGTAGCAAGTTCCACATTTTACTCACCTGATTGGAAAATAAGTTTCTCCCGTGTTCCTTACCATGTCTATTGTTGCCCAACGTTCCCTTTGAATATTGCTGAAAAAGGAGACATGCTATTGAAGGTTTTTGCATTACACTCATCAGGACAGGTTCGCCAGAATACCAAGTCTAAAGGGAATGACACTTTATACTGCTTGAGGAGAGAGTACTGTTTGGTTGGCAAGAGAATTTGTCCTGATGAGTGCAAAATGAAAAGCTTCAGCAGCAAGCTTCTATATTTACTGGTACTCAAGCTCTATATGACCATCTTCTATTGATGATTCTGGTTCTGGACTTCATGACAAGTGGAAAGACCTTCTCCACATCTACCCTCTCGAAAGCCTTCATAATTTTAAAGACCCTCTTTAGATCACCACTCAGAGGAAAGTGCCGCAGGCTTCGATCAGTCAATTATATCCTTTCAAATCTCACATGGTCCTTGTAAATGATAAAAGTACAAAGAATAACTAATAATGAGCTGATGTCCTGAAAAACCAAGAATTTTCACTCTAGGGTAGGGCAAAACAGAATTTCAAGTGATGAGGCACATATGCATATCTTTTTTGTAAGGGAAAAGTTTTTTTTGTGCAATTTGCTGTCAAAGATGCTTACATTCACTGGAGTTTTGCAGATCACAGAAGTTTTTTTTCCCCCCCACCTGTGAGATATTTAAAAAACTCGCAAATTGCGATCTTCCAATGAGATCTCCTTTCTGTGCTAATTATACCTCTGCAGTTAAAATTAAGAGCGAAATCCCTGGGGTTACAGTTTAGACTCTGATTTGAAGAAGCTACCTGAGATCTTGTCAGTGCCTTCCTGTCAGAAGAAAGATGGTTCATTTTGCAGATATGGATACTTACATTTGGTCTCTATATTTCCCACACTACAACATTGACAACACTTCAATCCACAACACCCCTAAACGGGATTATTTTGTTGCTCTTTGTGGGATCTCTCAGTGTATGGATTTGCTGCTGTGTTCTGTAACATTACAGGGTTGGCTGCTTTGTTTAAGTTTATTAATTATTGCCACAAGTGGGGAGGTGATGGCCTGGTGGTATTATTGCTGGACCGTTAATCGAGAAAACTCAGCCTATGTTCTGGGAATCCGGGTTCGAATCCCGCCAAATGGTGGAATTTGAATTCAAATAAAATATCTTGAATTAAGAATCTACTGATGACCATGAACCCATTGTTGATTGTCAGAAAAACCCATCTGATTCACTAATGTCCTTCAGGGAAGGAAATCTGCCGCCCTTACCTGCTGACCTGGCCTACATGTGACTCCAGAGCCACAGCAATGTGGTTGACTCTCAACTGTCGTTGAGCAAGTAGGGATTGGCAATAAATGCTGGCCAGTCAGTGACACCCATGTTCCACAAATTAATTTTTAAAAAGTGGGCTTACATTAACACCGCAATGAAGTTGCTGTGAAAATATCCTAGTCGTCACACTCTGGTGCCTGTTTTGGGTACACTGAGAGACAATTTAGCATTAATTTAAAGTTTATCTATTAATGTCACAAGTAGGCTTGCATTAACACTGCAATGAAGTTACTGTGAAAATCACCTAGTCACCACACTCCGGTGCCTGTTCGGGTACACTGAGGGAGAATTTAGCATAGCCAATGCACCTAACCAGCACGTCTTTCGGACTGTGGGAGGAAACCAGAGCACCCGGAGGAAACCCATGCAGACACGGGGAGAACGTGCAGACTCCACACAGACAGTGACCCAAGCCGTGAATCGCACTTTGAGGCAGCAGTGCTAACCACTGTGCCGCCATTTGGGAGGTTCTGGTGTCACCAAAGGAGCTACTTAAATGCAAGCACCTGAAGAAAACCCATGCAAACAAAACAAAAATGATTAAGTAAGGGAGCTGGAAATCCTAAGCGAAAACAGTGAAATTTGAAAGAGATCAATAGGTTAATGTTTCTGGTGTGACCCCGGTTCGGAACGGCATTCATCATTCCTGAAAGCGTTGCAATCAAAATATTAGCCTATGTTGCTCTTTGTAAGCTGACTGACCTGCTGCACCTTGCCAATATTGTCTATTAAACTATCTGTGTGGTAATAGTCGAGGGAATTTGATGTGGTGTGCTCTCCCGCAGAAGGTCACTGTTGCAAGCAGCAAGACAAAGCACGCATAAAGAAAGACCATGTTGATGCCCTGCGCCTGCAGAACGAACACGTATCAAATATTTATGGCGATAAAAATATTATTTTACTCTATTGACTGAAGCACCTATACAGTATTGATTTAAGAAACTGAGTATGAAGATGAAGACGGTTCTCCCTCGAAACCAGTGATGAGTCACATTGCGAAGGTTTACAGTGTGACTGATATAGTGCCTGTTTTAGCCAAATGCACTTTTACAGCTGCCTCTGAGCTGGATGTTCCCGTTTTTTGACAGGATTTGAAGTTGCTGAAAATTCTCAACTCAATGTACTTGGAGAAAAACGTTTTGTTTTTCAATTTCTGTCCCATTTTGCAACCAGCAGTCTTTACATTTTGAAGGAAGGATATTTATGGAGAAAACCCCTTAAAAATTCAACTGCCCTTTATGAATACCATGCGCTCTCCAAAAAGCCACTGAACCAGTAAAACATATTCTCTTTCAATTGATGCAAATGCAAGAGAAAGTTGTTCATGGTCATGTTCAGAATGTCATACATGCAGGATTCCCATTTACAGTGCAGCTGAGATGATTCCCAAAGGACAGTTAGTGAAGTTATACAGTTTTCATTTGCAAGGCGAAACAGTCACATTGACTCTGTCTACACTTCCCGCTGCCTCGGCAAAGCAGCCAGCATAATTAAGGACCCCACACACCCCGGACATTCTCTCTTCCACCTTCCTCTGTCGGGAAAAAGATACAAAAGGCTGAGGTCACGTACCAACCGATTCAAGAACAGCTTCTTCCCTGCTGCCATCAGACATTTGAATGGACCTACCTTATATTAAGTCGATCTTTCTCTACAGCCGAGCTATGACTATAACACTATATTCTGCACCTTCTCCTTTCCTTCTCTATGAACAGTATGCTTTGTCTGTATAGTTGATTTGATCTGACTTATTATCGTCACACATATTAGTATACAGCAAAAAGTATTATTTCTTGCACACTCTACAGATGGAGCATTTGTGTGGAGTTTGCACATTCTCCCCGTGTCTGCATGGGTTTCCTCTGAGTGCTCCGGGTTCCGTCCCACAGTCCAAAGATGTGCAGATTAGGTTGATTGGTCATGCTAAATTCTCCCCCAGTGCCAGGGGGATTAGCAGGGTAAGCACAAAGAACAAAGAACAAAGAAAATGACAGCACAGGAACAGGCCCTTCGGCCCTCCAAGCCTGCACTGACCATGCTGCCCGATTGAACTAAAACCCTCTACCCTTCTGGGGACCATATCCCTCTATTCCCATCCTATTTATATATTTGTCCAGACGCTCCTTAAAACTCACTGCTTCCACTACATCCCCCGGCAGCAAGTTCCAGGCACCCACCACCCTCTGTGTAAAAAACTTGCCTTGTACATTTCCTTTAAACCTTGCCCCTTGCACCTTAGACCTATGCCCCCCTTGAATCTTAAACCTAATATGGGGTTACACGGATAGGGCCTACGTGGGATTGCTTTTAGCTCAGGTTCAATGGGCTAAATGGCCTCCTTCTGCACTGCAGGAATTCTAGGATTCAAATCAAAACATCTAATTACTTAGTGTTGTTTGTGTTAAAATATGACACAGATAGGTGCAGTTTCCAACTACAACAACTGCACCTTGCATTTATATAGCACCTTTGACAGCCTGAAACATCCCAGATCGCTTCATAGGAGCATTGTCAAACAATACCTGACACCAAGCTACATAAGGCAATGTTAGGGGGTAGGTTTTAAGGAGTGCCATAAAGGTGGGAAAAGGGCAAAGAGGTTTAGGGAGGGATTTGCGGAGCTAAAGATCTAGGCTAGGTAGCTGAAAGTACGGCTGCCATTGGTGGGACAATCAATATCCGGGACATGCAAGAGGGCAGAATTGGAGTGAAGCAGAGGTTTCAGATGGATGAGGAGCTGGACAGGTTTTACAGAGAAATGAAGGGAGAAGGTTATGAAGTCTTCTGAAAGCATGCATGACAATTTTCAAATTGATGCATGGCTGGACTGGGGTGCAATGCAGGTCAGTGCACACACCCATAGCAGCAGCATGTGGCATCATCTCTTTAAACGATAATGGCTTCCACTCAAAATGTGAACAAACAGGCTGACTCCATTCTAATGAATTAGAATGCAGAATGTATGGTGATGCAAATTGGGGTTAGCCATCTTGGACTCCAAGTTCAAATCACTTTAGTCTCTGTGTTTTTTTAAAAAATGTGCTTTAAAAAGTTCATTTCAGGTTTCCAACCGATGAATTAAAAATCATTATTTGGCATAAAGAGCATTTTCATTACAACATTAACCGCGAACTTGAGACATGGCAGTCGCGATCCCTATATTCCTATATGCTTTGGAAACTTGGACAACATAAAGCAGGCACCACAAAGCACTGGAGAAGTACCATCGGTGATCCCTTTGCAAATCCAATGGCAAGAAATGTAATCAAACAGCAGTGTCCTCTCCGAGCCATCATGTCCAGCATTGTGGCAGCGATCGTACAAAATCAGCTCTGCTGGTTGGGACAGGCTGTTGGTAACCCTAATACCAGATTCCTGAAGCAACTGCTTTACTCAGAGCTCAGTCGTTTCAGGAGGACCACGGAAATGCTTTTTAGATGTCCTCAAAGCATCCTACACTAAGTCAAACATCCTCATGGACTCAAAGAAATTGCTGGATTGTGACCAACAAAAATGGATAAGATTCATTGGGGAAAGAACCAAACGCATTGAGACTTCATCGGGAACACGCAGAGATTAAGTTGATGCCTTGGAGAGAGCGCACAATCTTCCAAACAATTCATTTACCCAACCCCCCACTAAGCACCATCTGCTCCATGTGGGGCAGTGTCTATGGGTGGTGCATTGGATTTATTAGTCATCTCGTAGTCTATCAACTGGATTAGATGTTAGTCCGCAATCCTAAGGGTGTTATCTCAGAAGAAAACATATTGGAGAACGCTGGGCTAGGATGAGATTGGGAATGTATTAGTCGTTATTTCATTGTTACGAGATCAAGTTCCTGTTGCTCATGACATAACATTACTGTAAGAGTGTGTTCGTTCTGGGATGCAGTAGCATAGCTGCGAAGTTACTGGACGAGGAACGTGTAGGTATGAGTTCAAATCCCATCGTGCAGCTGGGGAATTTAAATTTAATTAATTAAGTAAATCTAGAATTAAAAGTAGTTTCAGTAATAGGGACCACAGAATTATTAGAATGTCATTAAAAACCCTTCTGGTTCACAAATGTCCTTAACTTGTCTGATCTGTATGTGATGCCACATCCATAGATGACTCTTAATTTCTCTTTGAAATCGTCTAGCATGTCATTCATTTGTATTCAAGAATGTTGCTCATCACCAAATTGAAAAGGGAAATTTGGGATGAATAATGAATGCTGGCTTTGCCCATGCATGGAGAATTAATATGGATAAAAGACAAATCCATTCTCCTTTGTGATATTGAGTGTTGGTTGTACTCTGAGGTAGTTCAACGTAGCTCAGCATTCAGCATGTAACTTTGATTGATTCCTGGGATGAAGGGGTTGTCTTATGAAGAAAGGTAAGCAGTCTGTGCTTATACTCATCGGAATTTAGAAGAATGAGAGGTGATCTTATTGAAATATAAGACTCTGAGGGGGCTTTACATACAGATGCCGAAAGGATGTTTCATGGGGAATCCAGAACTAGGGGCATAGTTTACAGCTAAGGGTTCTACCACTTCAGTTGGAGATGAGGAGGAATTTCTTCTCTCAAAGGTTGTTAATCTTTGGAATTGTCTCTCCCAGAGAGCAGTGGACATTGGGTCATTGAATATATTAAAGGCTGAGTTTG
This sequence comes from Mustelus asterias, assembly GCF_964213995.1. Taxonomy (NCBI): domain Eukaryota; kingdom Metazoa; phylum Chordata; class Chondrichthyes; order Carcharhiniformes; family Triakidae; genus Mustelus; species Mustelus asterias. Next base: position 8,590,565 of record NC_135810.1, on the reverse strand, counting down.
ATAGATATTTTTGATTGACAAGGGCGTCCAGGGTTATGGGAATCAGGCAAGAAAATGCTGTTACAGCCACCATCAGACAGCCATGACCTTACTAAATAGCAGAGCAGACTCAATGGGCCAAATGGCCTCCTCATGCTCTTACCTCTTATGACCTTAAGATCAACATAGTGTTACAGGTAATGTATTAGCATGGATAAAGGATTGGTTAACTAACAGAAAACAAAGACTGGGGGGTCAATGGGTGTTTTTCTGGTTGGCGATCAGTGACTAGTGGTGTGCCTCAGGGATCAGTGTTGGAACCGCAATTGTTTACGATTTACATCGATGATTTGGAGTTGGGGACCAAGTGTAATGTGTCAAAATTTGCAGATGACACTAAGATGAGTGGCAGAGCAAAGTCTGCAGAGGATGCTGAAAGTCTACAAAGGGATGTAGATAGTCTGAGTGAGTGGGCAAGGGTCTGGCAGATGGAGTACAATGTTGGTAAATGTGAGGTCATTCATTTTGGTAGGAATAACAGCAAAATGGCCTATTATTTAAATGGTAAAAAATTGCAACATGCTGCTTTGCAAAGAGACCTGGGTGTCCTTGTGCAAGAATTACAAGGAGTTGGTTTGCAGGTGCAGCAGGCAATTAAGAAGGCAAATGGAATTTTGTCCTTCATTGCAAGAGGGATGGAGTTTAAAAACAGCGAGGTTATGTTGCAGCTGTATAGGGTGCTGGTGAGGCCACACCTGAAGTACTGTGTACAGTTTTGGTCTCCTTACTTGAGAAAGGATATACTGACACTGGAGGGGGTGCAGAGGAGATTCACTAGATTGATTCCGGGTTGGCCTATGAGGAGAGACTGAGTAGACTGGGGCTATATTCATTGGAATTCAGAAGATTGAGGGGAAATCTTATACAAACATATAAGATTATGAAAGGAATAGATAAGAGAGAAGCAGGGAAATTGTTTCCACTGGTGGGTGAAACTAGAACTAGGGGGCATGGCCTCAAAATAAGGGGGAGCAGATTTAGGACTGAATTGAGGAGGAACTTCTTCACACAGAGGATTGTGAGTCTGTGGAATTCCCTGCCCAGTGAAGCAGTTGAGGCTACCTCATTGAATATTTTTAAGGCAAGGATAGATAAATTTTTGAACAGTAAAGGAATTAGGGACTATGGTGAGTGGGCGGGTAAGTGGAGCTGAGTCCACGAAAAGATCAGCCATGATCTTATTGAATGGTGCAGCAGGCTCGAGGGGCCAGATGGCCTACTCCTGCTCCTAATTCTTATGTTCTTATGTTCTTAACACTGATGGGCTATGGAAAGAAAAACAGCTGATTTATTTTAAAGATTACTTATTAGTGTCACAAGTAGGCTTACATTAACACTGCAATGAAGTTACTGTGAAAATCCCCGAGTCGCCACACTCTGCCACCTGTTTGGGTTCACTGAGGGAGAATGTAGCAGGCCAATGCGCCTAACTAGCACATCTTTTGGACTCTGGGAGGAAACTGGAGCACCCGGAGGAAACCTATACAGACACGGGGAGAACGTGCAGATTCCGCACAGACAGTGACCCAAGCCAGGAATCGAACCTGGGTCCCTGGCGCTGTGAGGCAGCAGTGCTAACCACCGTGCCACCCTCTTCTTTTCCCAATCCAGATTATTGGCTAACTTTTGGATACTTGATGTTTTGCCAACTAGACTCTATACTTTTTGCAGTCTTCCTGGTGCCAACCCCCCGCACCCCCCCCCCCCCCCCGCAGCCCCCCCCCCCCCCACCCCCACACACACACACATAATGTGCCCACTAAAGTTCTCATTCTGGTTTGAATAAAGCATAAAAAGTGGACATGTAAATTTGTTTTCAAGACAATGTAAATTTCCTTTCAACCTTGACTTGTGCCTGGGGAGGGAGCATTTGCACTAATATATCGGGCAGTGTGAGGTGCTGATGATGGCAGCGGAATGGAATAACTTGAATTGATCGCTTAAGAATGTCACCACCAGACAAGTGTTGGCTCAACATTGAAGTGCATTTGATGAGGCATTTTATGCCTAATTTTTAATATTGCACCAAATAAGGCCGGGTGGTAAAACAACCCCAGTTCATCGGCCCTGAGTGCAACACGTTTAACTCCATTCTCCATAACTTTCTGGATAAACATCTGCCCTGCGCCAGTGCAAATAGAAGTCATTGAAGATCCAGTCACACAGTTCACTGTTTTATTCCATTATTGTTTCAATATTATACTGTTAAAATAATTGTATCCAGTGGCAATCATGAATGAAAAGACAACACACCACTGTGTGTGTTTAACATTCTGTTTCGCTCCATACCAAAACGTTCCCGCATGCTATGGCAACCCACTGCCCCAGTGTATGTCTATCTAATTATTAGATGATTAGAACACAGTTGAGCGATATCTCTTAAGATTCCAATTAGCTGGTCAGTAACAATTTATTCCAAAGAAAGACGAATTCTGAATTTCTACAGATGCAAAAGCAAACATTCAAAGGATAAATCAGGCCAGAAGGGAACATAATTAAAGCAAAATAAACTCACCCTGAGCTATCTCCTGACTGATTTATTGAATGGCCGAGGAGCTTTTAATGTTGAATGGGATAACTCAAGATAATGAAACCACTCTGCCCTTGGCACCTGCTTTAATTAGCTGTCTGTCCCCATTTCAATAAGGAACCTATGGGACCCTTCAGCATATTCTTTCAAGCATGTAAGACAGAGCAAAATTAAAACACGCCGTGTGAACCCAAAATTAAAAGAGTTCGCTCCTGGCTTGGAATCTCACATCAGATGGAAAAACATCAGAGAATCAGTTTGAAGTCAATGGTCAGGAATGGGGAGTTTGTATTCGCATTAGCACCCGATGCATTTCATCTGTGTTCTTGCTAAGCAAGACTCCATTCCCAGAGTCGAGCCTAGTGATTTTGGGTGCTCAGTCACTTAATGGCTGGACCACGAACTGAGGTTTTGTTGCTACTGGGACTTGATGGTTTGGGTTGTAAGGAGAGGCTGGATAGATTGGGACTTTTTTTTTCCCTGGAGTGTAGGAGAATTAGGGGTGATCTTAAAGTTTATTTACTAGTACAAGTAAGGCTTATATTAACACAGCAATGAAGTTATTGTGAAATTCCCCTAGTCGCCACTGTCCGGCGCCTGTTTGGGTCAATGCACCTAACCAGTACGTCTTTCAGGATGTGGGAGGAAACCCACGCAGACACGGGGAGAACATGCAAACTCCATACAGAAAGTGACCCAAGCCGGGAGTCGAACCCGAGTGCCTGGCTCGGTGAAGCAGCAGTGCTAACCATTGTGCTACCATGCCACCCCTTATAAATCTTATAGAGGTCTATAAAATAATGAGGGGCATAGATCAGCGAGATGGTCAACATGTTTTCTCAAAGATAGGGAGTCTAAAGCTAGAGGGCATGGGTTTAAGGTGAGAGGGGAGAAATACAAAAGGGTCCAGAGGGACAATTTTTTCACACAGAGGCAGTAGTAGAGGCGGGTACAATTATGTCTTTTGAAAAGCATTTAGATACTTAAATGGGTAAGATGGATATCAAGGGATATGGGCCAAATGCGGGCAATTGGGACTACCTTAGTGGTTAAAAAAATGGCGGTATGGACAGGTTGGGCCGAAGGACCTGTTTCCATGCTGTAAACCTCTATAACCTCTATGACCCCCCAAGTGTCATGATACCCTTTTTATAATGACAGTTTTCACTGCCTGTAAACCCTGAATTTGAGCAATCGGGTTTTCATGCCAGGAGATGACCCAGAGAATATTCTGTAAAGGACGAGGTTAACTTGATGGGCCCAAACTCAGACTTAGAAGCTTACACGTCAACTTTTGACCAAGGCAGCAGTTCCTGTCCTGCTTATGTGCAAGTGATCATTGGAAGAGACTCAAGTTCATGTTGACACCCTGTGTCCAGGTTCGTTCATGAGAGAGAAAGGAATAGAAGGATATGCTGAAGCTTGTGTGGAACGTAAAAGCTAGCATAGAGAAATTGGGCAGAATGGCCTATTCCTGCAAAGACTAGCATTTATATAGTGACTCCATCATAGATCATTGAATTCTACAGTACTGAAGGAGGCCATTCGCCCCATTGAGTCTGCACCGACCACAATCCCACCCAGGGCCTATCCCCACAACCCCATGCATTTATCCTAGTTAGTCCCCTGACACTAAAGGGCAATTTAGCATGGCCTATCCACCTAACCTACACATCTTTGGACTGTGGGAGGAAACCAAAGCACTGGGGCAAAACCCACGCAGACACGGGGGGAACGTACAAACTTCATACAGACAGTGACCCAAACCGGGAATCGAACCCGGGTCCCTGGCGCTATGAGGCAGCAGTGCTAACCACTGTGCCACCGTGCTGCTCTAGAGCTAATGAATTAGTTTGAACTGTGGACGTTGTTGATTTCGGCATCCTTCCTGAAGCGTGGTGTCCAGAATTAGTACAACATGTCAGCAGGAGCTGAACCAGTGATCTATACAGGTTTTGAATAACTTCCTTGTTTTCTGTACAGGATCCCGTAAGCTTTACTAATGGCCCACCATCTTGTCCTGCAACCCATCCAAGATTGCCTAATGTGAACTTCCCTGCGTCCCTCCTGGAATTCTATTTCCAGATTGAGAACCCGCTGTCTATGTGGGGGGCGGGGGCGGGCTGGGGGGGGGCGGGGGGGGGGGGGGGGCGGGGATGGGCGGGGGGATTGGGGGAGCAAGGCGGTGAAACTGACCAATGATTTCCAAAGGAAATTGAATGGATATTTGTGGAGAAGTGAACTTGCAGGGCGACGGGAGTGGAGCAGAGGAATGGGATTGACTGAACATCTCAACAGAGAGCTGGCGTGGACTTGAGGGCCCGAATGGCTTCCTTCTGTGCTGTAATCAACTCCACGACTCCATATTGTAGGAAAGGCAGCAATCAATTTGTACACAGCAAGCTCCCACAGACAGCAATGTGATAATGACATACCTGCTCACATCGTTTTGATCGATAGATAAATATTGCCTCGGAGACGGAGGATAATTCCCCTAATCTACTTTTGGGTGTCAAGGAATCCTTTATGCTCATGCAAGAGGGCAGGTGAAGCTTTGGTTCATGTAATGGTGGCAGCGCTGCACTGTTAGTCCACACTTTTGTGCCCAAGTCCTGGAATGGGACATGAATCCACAACACGCTGACTCAGCATCCAAAGTGCGAACTACTGAGCCACAGCTAATGTTAATTTCTAGTTTAAAATGTGGCACTCTACTTGTCTGCCCTAAAAACAGCGTTCATTTGCTCAATCTTCCAATGCTTCAGTGGATAAATGTACTATCCTCTGCGGTACCGAGCTTTAACTGTGTGCTGTCAGTTTATTTCAGCTCACATGGTGATAGAATTGGGATAGTCAACCTAGTTGTGTACAGAATGGAAAAGTTGCTATTTTTTTCCTTATCTTGATTGTTGGAAGTTACAGAAGGATTCCTTGCCTCGAATGATCCACATTTTCACTGTTTTCTTTTCCCTGCTTTAGCACATTTGATAAGCTGTGTTAAAACACTTTTGTGGCCCTCCCCCTTTCCCATCTCTGTATTCTCCTCCTTCTCCCTTCATAGAATCCTACAGAAGGAGGCCATTCAGCCCATCTAGTCTGCACCGACCACAATCCCACCCCAGCCCGTATCCCCATAATCCCTTGCACTAACCCAGCTAGTCCCCCTGACACTAAGGGTCAATTTAGCATGGCCAATCCACCTAACCCGCACATCTTCGGACTGTGGGAGGAAACCGGAGCACCTGGAGGAAACCCACGCAGACATGGGGAGAACGTGCAAACTTTGCAAACGTGCAAACTCCACACGGACAGTGACCCAAGCCGGGAATTGAACCACGGTCCCTGGCATTGTGAGGCAGCAATGCTAATCACTGTGCACCGTGCCACCCTTCTCTATTCAGTCCACCATTGACAACTGTGCCTTCATCGATGTAAGCTCTGGGCTCTGGCATTCCTGCTCTTAAGACTGTCTGGGTGGGATTTTCCCATCCCGCCTGCCACGGGAATCAGAGCGGGCGGGGATGAACCATGCAGAGGTCTGTTGGCCTCGCGTGGGATTTTCCTGTCTTGGGGCGAGCACGGCTGGAAAATCCCACCCTCTGTCTCCATCATCCGATATGATCCTCCTTAAAACCTACCTCTTTGACCAAAGTTTCAGATCATTCTGTTCATATCTCTTTATACACCTCGATGTCAATTCTTGTCCGGCCACACCTCTGTGAAATACCTTGGCTGGGTTTTTCGGGTCCCGCCAGTGGGACCTGCCACAAGATTTTCGCTTGTTCAGCCTTTAGTCTACTGACTTTTGGCAGGACTGGATAACCTCGGTGATGAGCGGGGCTGGAAAATTGAACTCCTTGGGACATTTTGCCAATATTAAGTGTGCAGACAGAAAGCTGTTGCTGCTACCAACATTAAGTTCATCTTTTTTTATTCGTTCGTGGGACATGGGCATCGCTGGCTGGCCAGCATTTATTGCCCATCCCTAGTTGCCCTTGTTTAAAGGGCAGTTGAGAATCAACCACATTGCTGTGGCTCTGGAGTCACATGTAGGCCAGACTAGGTAAGGACGGCAGATTTCCTTCCCGAAAGGACATTGGTGAACCAGATGAGTTTTTCCGACAATCAACAATGGTTTCATGGTCATCAGTAGATTCTTAATTCCAGATACTTTTAAATTGAATTCTCATTCAACCTTCTGCCGTGACGGGATTTAAACTGGGTCCCCAGAACATTAGCTGAGATGAAGTCCATATACAAAGCATGACCATGGAGTAAGATAATGGAGCATTGTTGGTGTCTATAGGCATGTGTATCAGCAGGGATGGGAAACATAAGCCTCATCACGTGTAAAATGCAATTTGCGTATGACTTCTAGCTTACTCTCAAGTAGGTCTCTGGAATTCACTCCCTAAACTGTCCACCTCTATCACCTCCTGTAAGATTGTCTTTGAAACTTACCATTTTGACCAAGTTTAGGAACATAGGAACAGGAGTAGGCCATTCAGCCCCTCGAGCCCGCTCCACTATTCAATAAGACCATGGCTGATCTGTGGCCAAACTCCATGGAACCTGTCCTTGGCCCATATCTCCTGATACTTGCCACCCAATATTGCCTCATTTGGCTTGGTGTCAAATTTTGTTTTGATGTTGCTCCTGTGAACACCTCTACATTGAAGACGCGATATAAACGCAAGTTGTTGTGTTCCAGGTCGAATGTCAAATGCGATAGAACTGGTAATGTAATACAAGTGTGGTGATATACAATGTGACAATTTGATTCAAAGACTTAATTAACAGAAATTTTATAGAATCAATTTGTCATTAAGGCAGCTGACAGAGGCATGATCCTTTTACACTGAACACATTTAATCTGCTTGTTCACCCCTGTTTGATGGAAGGCTGTTAGCATAATGTGCTGCCACATGATATTTTTAGTCTCCAATTTATCATCCAGGCAATTAGCATATGTATTAGATTTTAAAAAGAACAAACTATAATCTGAAGGAATGAGGGATTAATTCACTCTAACAGATATGGTACGACATACGGTGGTGAATATTTTTGCAATGTAGAAGTTTCACCTTTTTAACAGAGCTGCTTGATGTTCAATGGTTCTGCTCACTTACAGAAGAAATAGTTTAAGATATTTGCAGTTTACAGACTTGTTTGGGCATCTGGTTTTTAATTTATTTTAAAAAAATCATTTTTGGGACACGGGAGTCTCTGGCTGGGCCAGCGAACTGAATGGTTTGCTAGGCCACCTCAGAGGACAGTTGAAAGTCAACCACATGGCTGCGGCTCTGGAGTCACATTTATTTACTTATGAGTGTCATAGTAGGCTTACATTTAACACTGCAATCAAGTTACTGTGAAAATCCCCTGGTCGCCACACTCTGGCGCCTGTTTGGATACACTGAGGGAGAATTTAGCACAAAAGCAAATTACTGCAGATGCTGGAATCTGAAGCGAAAAGAGAAAAATGCTGGAAAATCTCAGCAGGTCTGGCAGCATCTGTAAGGAGAGAAAAGAGCTGACGTTTCGAGTCCACATGACCCTTTGTCATAACAAAATTTAGCATGACCAATGCACCTAACCAGCGCATCTTTCGGACTGTGTGAGGAAACCAGAGTACCTGGAGGACACCCACGCAGACATGGGGAGAACGTGCAAACTCCGCACAGATAGTGACCCAAGCCGGGAATCAAACCTGGGTCCCTGGTGCTGTGAGACAGCAATGCTAACCACTGTACTACAATGCTGCCCAGATAAGGGCCAAACAGGTAAGGGCAGCAGATTTCCTTCCCTAAAGGACATTAGCGAACCAGATGGGTTTTTCTGGCAATCGACAATGGTTTCATGGTCATTCGTAATTCCATTTTTAAAAAATTGAACTCAAATTCCACCATCTGCTGTGGCGGGGATTCAAACCCAGGCCCCCAGAACATTAGCAGAGTTTCTGGATTAATAGTCTAGCGATAATACCACTAGGCCATCATCTCCCTCGAATAAAAGTAATAATAAAGCGGGTGGGGGCGGACCATGCAAAGATCTGTTGACTTTGTGCGGGAATTTTCCGCCTTGGGGTGAGCATCCTCCATAAGGAGCAATTTAGCATGGCCCATCCATCTAACCTGCACATCTTTGAACTGTGGGAAGAAACTAGAGCACCCGCACGAAACCCACACAGACACGGGGAGAACGTGCAAATTCCACATAGTGACCCAAGGCCGAAATCAAACCCGGGTCCCTGGCGCTGTGAGGCAGCAGTGCTAACCACTGTGCCACCATGCTGCCATTAAAGCCATTATTATCATTCATGATATTTCAATATTTTGACTGTAACTCTATTCAACTAATTCAGGGGTGATCAAAATGACTGTCATGTACAACTTTCTGATGAGAAAATTCAATTCTTTCAAGACTGAACCACATAGTACTGTGTTTGCATTGGGCCTACATTTTGGGATGTACATTCCCATTGTGACGCGTGTTCACCTATTTCCCTGATGCGTGAGCCACAACGGAACCTCAGCAGTTTCAGCCGAGTGGGGGAGATCTAGTCTCCCAGACCTCTCAGCAGTTTCTGTGGAGCATGGAATCAAATAATTATTGTCTGTAGCTCCTGGCTCCTCACACAGGTCATCACTTTGCACAGCGCAAGCTTGTTTTTGGCATCTGAGTCCTATTACTTGCCAGGAAAAAATGATTTGCCACTTAACAACATTCCCAATAATGAGTGGCAAAAACAAATCTAATAATGTCTGACAAAATAAAAATCTGTGGTGTAAAAACTAACTTCAGTTTTCCACAAATTATGAAACCAAACCTTATGTTAACTTGTTTCCAAAAGGCATATTTGAATATTGACTCAGTTTGCCAGCAATAATCTGAAAGCATTCTTGAAGTGATTGAATTTTGTAAAGAGGAAAATTGTTCATGACATTCACTTCAATGGGTGGCACGTGGCACAGTGGTTAGCACTGCTGCCTCACAGTGCCAGGGTCCCAGGTTCAATTCTGGCCTCGGGTTACTGTCTGTGTTGAGTTTGCACTTTCTCCCCGTGTCCGCGTGGGTTTCCTCCCACAGTCCAAAGATTAGATGAATTGGCCATGCTAAATTGACCCTAGTGTCAGGGGGGATTAACAGGGGAAATATGTGGGGTTACAGGAATAGAATCTGGGTGGGATTGTAGTTGGTACAGACTCGATGGGCTGAATAGCCTCCTTCTGCACTGGATGGATTAGCTCTGAGTTAACTGTATCGCGTTACAATTTTCTACCTGATACTGCTGCCATTTTAATGATGAACATCAATTCTTGTCAAAGAACTATGGTCGGAATTCTCTAGCCGTTCACGCCAGGGGGATTTTCCAGTCCCACCGACATGGGATGATGTCAATGGGAATTCTCAATTGACAGTGGTGGGAACAGAGAATGCCACCACTGGCAAACAGCGCGCCACCTCCCGTCAGCGGGAAACACACAGCTGGGAGGCCAGAGAATGTCACCCAACTTCTTTCGTAGTTCACACACCAAAAAAAGAGAAAGACTTGCTTTTATTTAGCATGTTTCACAACCACACATTATCCCCGAGCACTTTACAACCAATTTAACACTTTTGAACTGTAGTCGCTGTTGTTAATGCAGTAACCAATTTGTGCAAGCAAGCTCCCACCAGCAGCAATGTGATAATGACGTGACAATCCGCCTTTTGATTAAGGGATAAGTATTAACCAAAACACAGGGAAGTCATCCCTACTCCTCTTCAAAATAGTACCATGGAATCTTCATTGTCCACTTGAGAAGGGCCCCAGTTTAACATTACATCTGAAAGACAGCATCTCTGACAGTGAGGTACTCCCTCTGTACTGCACTGCAGTGTTAGCCTTGGTTGTTGTGCTCAAGTCCTTGAAGCCACCACCTTCTAATTTAGAGGCAAGCGCACTACCAACTGAACCATGGCTGGCCCTCAAGTGTCACGTACAAACATTACACAAATTCGGGTTGATCATCTCGGGTCCTGGTAGAAGAGACTAGTGACAGAGTTGATGCTTGGGATTTAATTTTTGAAAACTCCCTTGATTCGGGGAAGGTTGCATTTGAAGAGAGGGAGGTAGAAAGTGGGTAACTGCAGGCCAGTTAGCTTAACATCTGTGAGAGGGAAAATGTTGGAAGCTATCATAAAATACATTATTGCAGGATAACTTCAAGCTAATCAGGCGGATTCAACATGGTTTTGTGCAACAGAAATTATGTTCAACCAACATATTGGAGTTCTTTAGGAAGTAATAGGTGCTTTGGATAAAGGGGAACTGGTGGATGCACTGTACTTAGATTTCCAGTAGACATTTAATAAAAGGTGACATCAAAAGTTATTGCAGAAAATAAGAGCTCATGATGTCGGAGGGTTACATGTTGTCATGGATCGAAGATTGGTTGGCTAACAGGAAGCAGAAAGTAGGCATTAATGTATCTTTTTCCGGTTGATAAGAGTAACGAGTGGTGTACCACAGAGACCTCACCTTTTTGCAATTTACGTAAATGACTGGGGGAAGAAATGAGTGAGATGGTTGCCTAATTTGCTGATGACCAAAGATAAGTAGGAAAATAAGTTGTGAAGAAGTAATAAAGAGGCCATAAAAAAATACCATAAGGCTAAGTGAGTCGGCAAAGATCTGGCAAATGGAGCATAATGTGGGCAAATGTGAAAGAACAAAAGAGAAGCATATTATCTAAATGGTGAGTGATTGCAAAGCTCTGAGATGCACAGGGACCTGGGTGTCTAAGTGTATGAACCACAAAAGGCTAGTGTACAAGTAAAGCAAGTAATTAAGAAAGCTAATAGAACGTTATCATTCACTGCAAGGAGATTTAGATACATAGGGGATTTTTACAGTAACTACATTGCAGTGTTAATATAAGCCTACCTGTGACTAAAAAATAAACTTTAACTTTACTTTAAAAATACGGAGGTTATTCTTCAATTATGCAGAGCACATCTGGAGTACTGTGTACTGCATTGATCACCTTATTTAAGGAAGGATTAGAAAGAACCGCTTTGGAAGCAGTTTGGAGAAGATTCACTAGGCTAACATCTGGAATGAATGGATCGTCTTATGAGGAAAGGTTGGCGAGGCTAGGCTTGTATCCACTGGAGTCTAGAAGAGTAAGAGGCAAATTGATTGAAACACATGAGATTTTGAGGGGTCCTGACAAGGTGGATGTTGAGAGAATGTTTCCTCCTGTGGAACAGTCCAGAACTAGGGGTTTAAAAAAAAAAGTGGTTGCCCACTAATATGGCAATGAAGCGACATTGTTTTCTCTCAGAATATCTTGAGGTTTTGGAACTCTCTTTCTGAAAAGGTGATGAATTCAGAGGGCGGGACTTTCCAGCCATGCTCACCCAATAGCTGGAAAATCCCACCCGAGATCAACGGGCTTTTGCATGGTCCATGTTCCACCCGCTAAGGTTTCCGTGGCAGGCGGGACAGGAAAACTCCACTCAGCATCTCTGAATATTTTTAAGATAGAGGTTAAAAAAAAGTGAAAGTTTATTTATTAGTCACAAGTAAGGCTTACATTAACATTGCAATGAGGTTACTGTGAAATTCACCTAGTCGCCCACTCCACCGCCTGTTTGGGTCAAAGCACCTAACCAGCACATCTTTCAGACTGTGGGAGGAAACCAGAGCACCCAGAGGGAACCCAAACAGACACAGGGAGAATGTAACACAGACAATAACCCGGGTAGCACGGTGGTTAGCACTGCTGCCTCACAGTGCCAGGGACTCGGGTTCGATTCCCGGCTTGGGTCACTGTCTGTGTGGAGTTTGCACATTTTCCCTGTGTCTGCGTGGATTTCCTCCGGGTGCTCTGGTTTCCTCCCACAGTCTGAAAGACGTGCTGGTTAGATGCATTGACCCGAACAGACGCCGGAGTGTGGCAACTCGGGGACTTTCACAGTAACTTCATTGCGGTGTTAATGTAAGCCTTACTTGTGACGCTAATAAATAAACCCAAGCTGGGAATCGAACCTGGGTTCCTGGCACTATGAGGCAGCAGTGCTAACCATTGTGCCACCATTCCGCTCCAGATTCTTGGTAGATAAGGAGGAGTGATAGGTTATCAGAGGTAAATGGGATGCAGATTTCTATCAGATTAGCCATGGTGCTATTAAATGCTGGAGCAGGCTCGAGGGGCTGAATGGCCTACACCTGCACCTTTTTTGTCTGCTTGCTGAAGAGTATTTTTTCTTTGTTTAATTTCCATTTTACCCAGAATACAAGCATAGAAGGCTATTTAAAACAGTCATGAAAAAGTATCAGAGAAATATTTCAGCAGTCTCATCCTGTCTCCACATGACATTTGGAAGCTCATCACTCATGCACTGTATAATAATTACCCACTGCATTGTGGTGAAAGAAGTTGGCATCATCCACAGAATTGAACACCCTCAGTACCTGCTGTTTTGCCATAATAAGTGAAGCATGTGGAGATGTTTGATTCATAAAACTGCTCTCTCAGTTGTGAAAGTTTGTTCTTGGTTTGTCAAAATAGAATGTGAATCAATTAAGAGAAGTCTATTCTACGCTGCTCATGAAGAAAGATATTTGTAATTAAATAACATTTTTTCTTCTGCACCTTTCCTATCTAAATGATTATTTTGAGCTCTTCTCTGCAGTGGAAAATACCTGATCCTTGTACCCTCTGGAAACCAACACCACTAAAATGGATGAATGGCTTATTTGTCTTGTTTGATGAATGTGGGAGTTTGCTGTACCAAAAAAAAAGTGCTGTGTTTGGCTGCCTTGATTGTGCTTTGAAAATAATTCATTGGTTGTGAAGCACGTTTGGGGTCAACCAAGGATGGGAAAGGTGCTACGTAATTGCAACTTTCTTCTTTATTTGGAAAGCAAAACATCAGTCACCTCCTTCAGAAAGGAAGATGCCGATTATTTTCAGTAGTTTTAAAAGATATTTGGGAAACAATTTTTTGAAAATATACATATATATCCAGATTGCCTTTTGTAATGTTCCAAAGCAGTCTAATAGTTGTTATTTTTCTTACAACATAATATCAACTGGGTTGGCACAGTGGTTAGCACTGCTGCCTCACAGTGCCAGGACCGGGGTTCCATTTCGGCATTGGGTGACTCTGTGGAGTTTGCACGTTCTCCCCGTGTCTGCATGGGTTTCATCCGGGCGCTCCAGCTTTCTCCCACAGTCCAAAGATGTGCAGGTTAGATGGATTGGCAGAGCTAAATTGCCCTTAATGTCCCAAAATGTGTAGATTAGCGGGGTAAATATGTGGGGTCATGGGGTAGAGTCGGTACAGACTCCATGGGCTGAATGGCCTCCCTCCTTCTGCACTGTCGGGATTCTATGAATTCTATGAACTTGAAAAAAAATGTAACTCATTCTCATCACACAGTATTTGACACACTCTTCAATTATAGCTTCCATGCTATAGGTGAGCAGTTTGATCACATAGAAATAGGCCATTCAACCCTACAGGTCCATGTTGTTGTTTATCAATCACTCTGTACCTCAATTCCTCTAGACGATGGCCCAGTGGTTTTATCGCGAGACTATTGATCCAGAAACTCAGCTAATGTTTTGGGGACCCGGGTTTGAATCCCACCACGGCAGATGGTGGAATTTGAATTCAGTAAAAGAATTATCTGGAATTAAGAATCTACCGATGACCATGAAACCATTGTCAATTGTCGGAAAGACCCATCTGGTTCACTGATGTCCTTTAGGAAAGAAAATCTGCCGTCCTTATCTGTTCTGGTCTATGTGTGACTCCAGAACCACAGCAATGTGTCTCTCAACTGCCCTCGGGGAACTAAGGATGGGTAATAAATGCTGGCCAACCAGTGCCACTCAGATCCCACGAATGAATAAACTTATCCCTATGAATGTATTACATCTCACCTTGAATGCACCCAATTCCTGTTTCAATACTTCCGCGTAGTAACAAGTTCCACGCTCTCTCCCTCTCTGTGCATAAGTAAATCATCATTTGTCCTGTTAGTAGCTACCTTACATTGATGCTGCCTTATTCTGGACTCACCAGCCAGTATAGATCCAACTGATCGAACTAATTCCCAAATTACGAAGTAAAAAATGGAGGTATGTATATTCTCTTATCTTTCCCAGTGGATTAAATGAACCTTAGCATGCTCTAACTTTCCTGAAAGTTGCATCCTTTCATCCTGGTAACATCCTGATAAATCTCTTATTCCATCTCCTCCAATACTTCAATATATTTTCACAGTTTGGACCAGAATTTCACAGTATTCCAAGTGTGGGCCCATTAAAGTTCCGCTTAAAAATGGCATTCATTCAGTGTTCGGTTCCACTTGAAATTCACCCTTGGTATTTTGCTTGTAATTTTTTCTGGCCTTATCAACTTGTGTTACTGCTTTTAACAATTTATGTATTCCTTACCCCCAATTTATTTTTCTTAAATTTCAAGGAATAACTGCCTCCTTATTCCTCCTACCAGTTAATAGTATATATTGAATTTCATTTGCAATCTATCCACCCACTCTGCAAGCCTACTTTATCTTCCTATATTTTGGTGCAGTCCTCCACATTGCTCCTGAATTTGGTGTTTATCTGCAAACGTTAACACTATCGCTCCAATTTCTGAGCCCAAATCACCTGGTGTGTATGCTGGGCAACAGTCGTCCATACATGGGTCCCTATGGGACACCATTCGTAATTTCTATTGCACTAAGAAACATTAGCAGCTATATAAAACCTTGGTTAGGCCACATTTGGAGTATTGCATACAGTTCTGGTCGCCACACTACCAGAAGGACGTGGAAGCTTTGGAGAGAATGCGAAGAAGGTTCACTGGGATGTTACCTGGTCTCGCAGGTGGTCTATGAGGAGAGGTTGAATAAACTAGGATTGTTTTCACTGGAAAGACGGAGGCTGAGGGGAGACCTGATAGAGATCTACAAAATTATGAGAGGCACAGACAGGATGGATTGTCAGAGGCTTTTCCCAGGGTGGAAGTATCAATTACAAGGGGGCACAGGTTCAAGGTGAGAGGGGGAAAGTTTAAGGGAGATGTGCGGGGGAAGTTTTTCAAGCAGAGAGTGGTGGGTGCCTGGAACATGCTGCCAGAGGAGGTGGTGGAAGCAGACACATTAGCAACATTTAAGAGGCACCTGGATGGGTCCAGGAATAAGGAGGGAATAGAGGGATACAGACCAAGGATGGGCAGAAGGTTATTTTTAGTTTAGTTAGGGCATCATGATCAGCACGGGCTTGGAGGACCGAAGGGCCTGTTCCTGTGCTGTACTTTTCTTTGTCCTTTGTTATTTTTCAACCCTTCATCATAGAATCATAGAATCACTTCAGTGCAGAAAGAGGCCATTCGAACCATCGAGTCTGCACCGACCACAATCCCACCCAGGCCCATTTCTCGTAACCTCTCATATTAACCCTGCTAATTCCCCTGACACTAATGTTAATTTAGCATGGCTAGTCAACCTAACCCATGCATTATTGGACTCTGGGAGGAAACCGGAGCATCTGGAGGAAACCCACGCATACATAGGGAGAAGATGCAAACTCCACACAGACAGTGACCCGAGGCTGGAATTGAACCCGGGTCCTTGGCGCTGAGGCAGCAGTGCTAACCACTGTGCCACCGTGACACCACTTTTGTTTATCCTTAATTTTTGTTTTCTGTTTTGCAACCATATTTCGATCCATTCAGAAACTCAGCCTTCGCCTTGGTGTGAGCCTCTCTATGCACCATTTCTAAGGCCTCCTGAGAATGCAGATATCACACCCACTGCATTATCTTTGTCCATGCACTGCATTCATTCAAAAATTCAATAAAGTTGATGGAAATGATCTTCCTTTCAGATATCCAGGCACAACCTTTTATACCCTCCATCTCTAGATGTTAATGCTTTGTTCTCTGATTTTTCAGCAATGATTCTAGTATCTGTATTACCAATGACATTATGCAAACTGGACAATAGTTCTCTAGATTTGTTCCTGCTCTCAGCTTGAAGATAGCAATTATATTTGCTGTTTTTCAGCCCTATGGCGCTATACCATTTTTTGTTCGCTTACGATAAGCATACTGCTATCTCATCCCTGGTTTCTTTGAGTTGAAAAGGTGGAAGGAAGATTTGCATTTGTATCATACCTTCTACACCTCAGATGCCCCAATGTGATTCCTGGCCAATGACATACTTTTTAAAGTGTGATAATTGTTGTAATGTAGGAAACGTGAAAACCACTTTTACACTCAACAATCTCCCAGAAACAGCAATGTGATAATGACCAGATATCTACAGGTGTAATCCATCTGAATCAGGCGTCTTATCTACCTAAAGTTTGATCAGTTTATTCCAGTATCTCATTTCCTTATCTTGCAAACTTCACTTATCTATAACTTCTTTTTGCGAATGTGTTCTTATTTTCTTGTGAACTGATTGGAGTTCCCTTTTCAATAAGCCTCACTGTTGTTCAACAGGTTTATCAATATTTTTCTCCAGTTTACCCTCAACTTCCTTTGCCAAGACTTGTTTCTTTCTCCCATCTGTTGCTATGGATTTTGTACCACCTAGATTACTCTGAATTGTATTCCTAAAGCTTATTTCATTGTGAGCACTGTTCTCTCATTGTTTGCCACTTCTCATATCTGGTCCATTTCGTTGCCTTTCCTGGTCTCATAATGTTCCCTCCCTTTTTGGGCTTTCACATATTAGATCAGAATAAAGTCTTCTACACATTGCAAAAACTCCAAACTCCATCCCTGCGTCCCCACCCTCACCTTTCACTTGCCCTCCTTTCCAATCTGGTTATGAATATTTGAATTGTGTGTGACTATTATTCTGTGTTTTATTACTTTTTTCATTATTTGACTACATATTGTTCCCTATTAGTTACTCCGCAGTGCACCACTCATACTGCGATGTGTACTAGTCCCTTTCCATTCTTTATTTCAATCCATATGAATTCTGAGGGGGGATTCATTGCATGTTTCACGGAGGTGGGAGACAGCCAGCCATTGGCCGGTGGTGACATCTTCAGGTCCTTTTTTTTTATTCATTAGTGTCATAAATAGACTTACATTAACACTGCAATGAAGTTACTGTAAAGATCCCCTATCCGTCACACTCCGGCACCTGTTTGGGTTGATGCACCTAACCAGCACGTCTTTTGGATTGTGGGGAGAAACCCACGCACACATGTGGAGAACGTGCAGACTCCGTACAGACAGTCACCCAAGCCGGAAATTGATCCCGGGTCCCCCGTGCTGTGAAGCAGCAGTGCTAACCACTGTGCCACCGTACCGCCCCTGCTGTGGGCAATGGAATTTCTCCGAGTCCTCCCCCTCTTGCCAGCAAACCCGTGGTGGGGGTTCTGTCATCGGCCAATGACGGACCGCCATCTAAGTAGTCTGACAGGAGGGTTTTAACATCTCATCAAAAGAAAGCACCAAAGACAATGTGGCATTCCCTTCGTTCAACAGTGAAGTCTCAGGCTAGTTCAATGATTTGCATTTTATTTGTTATTGTCACAAGTAGGCTTACATTAACACTGCAATTAAGTTACTGTGAAATTCCCCGAGTTGCGCCTGGTACACTAAGGGAGAATTTAGCATGGCCATTGCACCTAATCAGCCTTCTTTAACTGTCACTGATTTGATACTAAACATTTCACAACTGGCAATGATGTATTCTTGATTCAGAATGGGCCTCTCTAAGAGCATAGACCTGCTGTAGAAATATTCCTTGGTCAGAACCCTGCCTGCCAATCTTTAGATGATTAAGATCAGGGCTGTATAAATAAATAGCATGCATTTAAATATCCCCTTATCCCATCATAATATGATGTTAGAAAGCTCTGCATTGCTATTATTTTTGAGACGTTGGCATTGTGATAATGTAGCTCTGTGTGGCAGTTGATTTTCACCAACAATGAGTGTGACTGGCATTTCAGTAATATTGATTGAGGGAGGAATGTTGGCCAAGGCACTGAAGGAAGTCTCTGCTCCTTTTCAAGTGGAACGGTGAGGTATTCTACATTAATCTAACCATCTAATCCAGACAGGTGGAGCCTGTATTTACTGACAGTTACTTCTGCTAGAAACAACCAACATTATTCCTGTCAGCTCAGTACAAATATTCCTTCTATTGGATGGTCATGAAGGATTTTGGGTCATGGCTGAAAGAAAGCCTTAGGTCTCTAAGGGATCTTTCGCCAGTCCCAAAGCACTTTGCAGCGTGATGCACTCCCTATTGCAATGTAGAAAACATGGCAACCAATTTGAACACAGCAAACTCCCACAGGCAGCAAGGTGATAATGACCAGTTAACCTGACTTATTATGTGTTGTTGACTGAGGCCTGAAGACCAGGGGAACCTCCTGCTCCACTACAAAAGTAATGCTGTTGCATCTTTTATGACCACCCAAGAGGCCAGACATGGCTCCAATTTAACGCCTCATCAGTAAGATAGCACCTCTGATCGTGCAGCACTCCCTCAGTACTGCATCGCAGTGGACCAGCCTAACTTATTGGCCTCAAGTCCTGGAGGAGGATTTAACCCTTCTGTGAGACATGGGAGTGCAACCAATAGACCACAACTGATAAGTGGCCAATCTGAGCCCTGGGACTGTTTCACCTGCACAGCCAAGCAAGAGAGTAATAGTGGGGGGGTTCTCTCCCATCCCGCCCGCCACAGAAATCGAAGCAGGCAGGATGGGCGGATCACACAAAGGCCCATTGACCTCAGGAGAGATTCTCCGGTTTTTGGGCACACCCGGCCAGAGAATCCCACCCAGTATTGTGTTTTGCAAGGAAGTGGGGGGCAGGGGGCAAGATCTCCAAATGAATTAAGTTAGTATACCAATCTTGGCAAAGATTTAAGGTAATTGGGCAGGAGATTTAGAGGGGATTTGAGGAAAGAATGTTTCACCCAGAGGGTGTGGGACTTTGGAACTCGCTGCCTGAATGGATGGTAGCCATGGTGTGGAGTTGCCGGTGTTGGACTGGGGTCGGCACAGTCAGTAGTCCCACAACAAAGTCCAACAGGTTTATTAATGGATGGTAGATCCGGGAACAAAGAACAAAGAAAATTACAGCACAGGAACAGGCCCTACGGCCCTCCAATCCTGCACCGACCATGCTGCCCGTCTGAACTAAAACCCTCTACCCTTCCGGGATCAGTATCCCTCTATTCCCATCCTATTCATGTAATTGTCCAGATGCCCCTTAAAAGTCATTATTGTATCCGCTTCCACTAGTTC
This sequence comes from Mustelus asterias, assembly GCF_964213995.1. Classification (NCBI taxonomy): domain Eukaryota; kingdom Metazoa; phylum Chordata; class Chondrichthyes; order Carcharhiniformes; family Triakidae; genus Mustelus; species Mustelus asterias. Next base: position 8,570,705 of record NC_135810.1, on the reverse strand, counting down.
CCTGGATCCCAGGCATCCCCCACCATCTGTGTAAAAAAACTTGCCTCGTACATCTCCTTTAAACCTTAATCCTATGCCCTCTAGTAATTGACTGTTCCACCCTGGGAAAAAGCTTCCAACTATCCATTCTGTCCATGCCCCTCATAATCTTGTGGACTTTTATCAGATCGCCCCTCAACCTTCGTCGTTCCAGTGAGAACAAACCAAGTTTCTCCAACCTCTCCTCATGGTTAATGCCCTCCATACCAGAACCTTCACAACATTTAAGAGGCATTTAGATGAGCACTTGAACCACCAGCTAAGTGCTTGATGGCCACACAGACATCATGGGCCAAAGGGCCTCTTTCTGAGCTGTAACGACTCGATAGCTCACAGCATTCTGCACGCACTTGCAACATTTCTCTGTTGTGAACAGATGTGGTTTGTCCTGATGCTTCTGTTGTGTGTTGTTTATATGGAAAACAGCTGTCTGTGGTAAACAACTGCAGGCGCTTTGCGAACTCCTGTTTGCACCTCTCTTCCATCGTAAACAGCTGGAGATAGCTGGAACCTCTTGTTCCCGAGTCCGCTATCTCGTAAACAGCTGGAGGCAGCTCAGCAGCTTCTGTTAAAGATGCCTCATTGGGGGAAACAGTTGACGCAAGTTAATTTGCTTCTGTAGTGTCCCCATTATATGGTAAGAAGCTTTGGGGTAGTTTACAACCGATGAATGACTGTGTCACATTGTCAGGATTCAAGTACATTAATCTTAATCAGGGTAATACCACAAGAAATCACATTGGGAGTGGCCAAAGGAAGCATGACTCTCCATTAATAAGACATACTGAAAACCCGTTGCAAATAGATTATTTTCACTGACATCTTCAGAACAATTATCAAACTATTTCCTCATTTTCTATTAGGTTGATTGGTTGGTATGCAGTCACACACATTTAACAACACACTCAGGCAAGAAAAAGGTGAGTAAAAGATAAACTACTGATAAAGTCATATAATTTCTGGCAAAAAGCCAGAGGGAAAAAAATACAAACACAGCCCAGATGGATAATGCCAACTAGGCCAGTGAATGTGATGGACAGTAACTTGCCTCGCAGTGGCCCAGGAGCGTCTAATTAGCTGCTGAGAAAATCCAAACATGATTTAGGTGTAGCCTTATCAAAATGATGCACCTTTGCTTTTCACGGTGGCAGCAGGGGAGAGAGAATGTGCGTTTGTGTGCAGAGTGCCCTGAAGGAAAAGAGCGATGACAGCTCTGCTATCGCGGAGGGAAGGAGCAGTTTTCTGGTGTGATAAGCAACTGGAACAAATCAGGGCCAGCCACAGCCGAATCATTCAGCCGAATGAATGAGGGGAACCTCGCTGCCGTTTCATTATTGGGCAGGATTGGAGGCTTAACTGACAGTGCAAAGATTGTCATTTCAATTGTTTGTGATGTAATTCGGAATATGCACATCATCAAGCTTGGAAAATTAAGACAATGGAAGTCATAGAATCCCTATAGTGCAAAAGGAGGCCATTCAGCCCATCAAGTCGGCACCGACCACAATTGCACCAGGCCCAATCCCCATAAACCCATGCATTTACCCTAGCTAATCCCCCTGACAATTTAGCATGGCCAATCCACCTAAGCTGCACATTTTTGGACTGGGGGAGGAAACCAGAGCACCTGGAGGAAACCCATGCAGACACAAGGAGAATGTGCAGACTCCCCACAGACAGTGACCCGAGGCCAGGAATCGAACCTGGGTCCCTGGCGCCGTGAGGCAGTAGTGCTAACCACTGTGCCATCGTTCCGTCCCTTTTGAACATATCAAGCTGCTAGACGGGAATAAGTAATCTGCACAGTATGCACTCTCACTCTGATTTTTGATTTGATTTATTATTTTGTCACATGTGTTAGGATACAGTGAGGAGTATTGTTCCTCGCATGCTAGGATGGCAAGGTGGCACAATTTCCTCCCACGGTCCGAAAGACGTGCTGGTTAGGTGCATTGGCCATGCCAAATTCTCCCTCAGTGTACCCGAACAGGCGCCGGAGTGTGGCGACTCGGGAATTTTCACAGTAACTTCATTGAAGTGTTAATGTTAATGAAGCCTACTTGTGACAATAATGAATAAACTTAAACTTTAAACTATACAGACAAAACATACCATTCATAGAGTACATTGGGGAGAAGGAAAGGAGAGGGCGCAGAATATAGTGTTACAGTCATAGCTAGGGTGTAGAGAAAGATCAACTTAATATTTGATTTATTATTGTCACATGTATTAGTATACAGTGAAAAGTATTTTTTCTTGCGTGTTATACAGACAAAGCATACCGTTCATAGAGTACATCGGGGAGAAGGAAAGGAAAGGGTGCAGAATGTAGAGTTACAATCATAGCTAGGATGTAGAGAAAGACCGCTTAGTGTGAGGTAGGTCCATTCAAAAGTCTAATGGCAGCAGGGAAGAAGCTGTTCTTGAGTCAGTTGGTACGTGACCTCAGACTTTTGTATCTTTTTCCCGATGGAAGAAGGGGAAGAGAGAATATCCGGGGTGTGGGATCCTTGATTATACTGGTTGCTTTCCTGAGACAGCGGGAAGTGTAAACAGAGTCAATGGACAAAAGGCTGGTTTGCATGATGGGCTGGGCTACATTCTCAAACCTTTGTAGTTTCTTGCTGTCTTGGTCAGAGTAGGAGCCACACCAAGCTGTGGTACATCCGGAAGGGGTGCTTGCTATGGCGCATCTGTAAAAATTGGCGAGAGTCATAGCGGACATGCCGAATTTCCTTAGCCTCCTAAGGTCTCCACAGCCTCTGGGACAGTGGAGCAAGAGAAGGGTATAATTAGAGATAGGTTGCTGAAACTTGACTATATGTACAAAGCAACGCAATTAAAAAGGAATTAAATTGCACAAGGTGATTAGACAATATAGGGAATAGTGAAGCTGAGGTTGGTCAAATTGATCTGTTTGAGTTTTAAGACATTCAATCCATCTACTTCCTCCTTTTCACACGATATAATCTTTCTGCAGCTGCGATACCAGTTGGTGCAATAAAAAACAATATCTTTGTAAAATGCTGTGAGGCATCTTTTCTCATATGTGAACCCACAAATAAAAATAAAAACACCACAATAAAATCCCTGAAGTATTAACAGGAACTGATATGGGGGAAATTCCTCCAATGTCCAGTCAATTGTGTTAACACACTCTCAGAGTTCGGCCTGAGTCATTTACTGCTGTGTCAGATTATCTCTAGTTTAAGCATTCACTGACAGACACAGGCGCCACACACCCAATCAGTCAACCCGAATGCTCTCTTGCAATGATTACAGTCAACCTTGAGAAGCACTGTAAATGGTTTTGTGGACAGCTATGATTTGATTTGATTTATTATTGTCACACGTTGTATACAGTGAAAAGTATTGTTTTTTGCGCGCTATACAGACAAAGCATACCGTTCACAGAGAAGGAAAGGCGAGAGTGCAGGATATCGTGTTAGAGTCATAGCTAGGGTGTAGAGAAAGATCAACTTAATGCAAAGTAGGTCTTTTCAAAAGTCTGATAGCAGCAGGGAAGAAGCTGTTCTTGAGTCGGTCGGTACGTGACCTCAGACTTTTGTATCTTTTTCCCAACGGAAGAAGGTGGGAAGAGAGAATGTCCGGGGTGCGTGGAGTCCTTAATTATGTTGGCTGCTTTGCCAAGGCAGCGGGAAATGTAGATAGAGTCAATGGATGGGAGGCTGGTTTGCGTGATGCATTGGGCTACATTCACGACCTTTTGAAGTTTCTTGCGGTCTTGGGCAGGGCAGGAACCATACCAAACTGTGATACAACCAGAAAGAATGTTTTCTATGGTGCATCTGTAAAAGGCATCTCTTGAATAGGAGAGAGGTTTGCGATAAGCAGTGTTATTGAGTAAGAATGAAACACCAGTAGAACTGATAAATGGCCAATTCGCAAAATAGCAGAGGGGTCCCAGATTGGTTGACTGTTACCTTGCGATGAAGTTTTTTTAATTAGAGTGCAGTTTGTTAATTCACAGAATCATAGAATCATAGAATCCTTACAGTGCAGAGGAGGCCATTCAGCCCATCAAATCCACCCTGACAACAATCCCACCCAGGCCCTCTCCCTGTAACCCCACTTATTTATGCTACTCATCCCCCTGACACTAAGGGGCAAATTTGTATGGCCAATCAACCTAACCTGCACATCTTTGGAGTGTGTCAGGGGAGTCCTCCAGTAAGGCGATATGGAAAGTTTCCCTGCAGTGGTTTAATTCACAGTAAAAAATAAAAGCAAATTACTGCAGATGCTGGAATCTGAAACCAAAAGAGAAAACGCTGGAAAATCTCAGCAGGTCTGGTGGCAGCATCTGTAAGGAGAGAAAAGAGCTGATGTTTCAAGTCCAGATGACCCTTTGGCAAAGCTAAAAGGCGTAGAAAGTGGAGATATTTATACTACAAAACATGAAAGATGAGTCATAGCCACAGAAACCAGGGGGAAGACTGCGAATGGCTGTCCAAAGAGAGAGAATAAAGCATACAAATGGCCAAACGGCAGAAAGCTGTAAGCTGTGACAGATGGAGATGTTGTGGGGGGGGGGCAATGGGACAGAGGTAGAATGTAGAAAAGAGTAAGCGGGGGGGAAAAAAGGTAAGGGAAGGGGGATAAAATGGGAGAAAGAAAGAGGTGGGGGGGGGAAGAAAAATGAAGAAAGACCATAGAGAAATAAAAGGTAAAGAACAGTAAAAAATTAAATAAAGTAGAATGAAAACAAAGGGGGCTGAGGTGGGGTAGAGCAAATCATCTGAAGCTGTTGAATTCGATGTTGGCTATGACTCATCTTTCATTCCCTCACCCTGCAGTATAAATATCTCCCACTTTCTGTGCCTTTTAGCTTTGACAAAGGGTCAGCTGGACTCGAAACGTTAGCTCTTTTCTCTCCTTGTGGATGCTGCCAGACCTGCTAAGATTTTCCAGCATTTACTCTTTTGGTTAATTCACAGTACGTTCTCTTGGCACTGATAGTCAATATTGCTGGACAGGCCCAGTAATCTCATTGTGAGATCTCTGGTCCCTAATTATTGTACCATATATCCTGTTACTAGGGGGCATAACTATAAGGTTCATGGTGGGAGATATAGGAGGGATGTCCGAGGTAGGTTCTTTACTCAGAGAGTGGTTGGGGTGTGGAATGGACTGCCTGCTGTGATAGTGGAGTCGGACACTTTAGGAACTTTCAAGCGGTTATTGGATAGGCACATGGAGCACACCAGAATGATAGGAGTGGGATAGCTTGATCTTGGTTTCGGACAAAGCTCGGCACAACATCGAGGGCCGAAGGGCCTGTACTGTGCTGTACTGTTCTATGTTCTATGTTCTATATATGTGATTAGTAAGCACCACCAAATAGCTAATGTTATCTGTTTACTGATCCAAGCACTCCTCTTGTTTTGGCCCTCTGCACCCAGTCAGACTTTATCTTCAAGGATGTAACTTATTTTATTGTAACGTTGGATGGCATGAGATTCTCCTTACTCAAACGACACCAGGGTGAGAACTTGTGGCCAGGTTTAACCGGCAGTGCTTTTTGTGAGAAAATGTGTTTTCTGCGGATGCCTCTGTTCTGCAAAGTAATACGATTGTTTTGATAAGATAGGCAGCAGAGAATACAGGTGGCACAATGTCAGGGAAATATCACCTTAACAGAAACAATGCAGCATGTATCCATTTGAAAACAGAGGGCCTTGTCAGATTAACTTATCGCTAGAGATCTGTTAATATGTATGCTTCCATGTTTGAAAGGAAAGGAAAGGAAAGAACATAGACATGTCGTAGCAGGAGTAAACAATCCCAACCCGTTGAGTCTGTTTTAACCTGTTTTTACTGTTCGGTTAAATCATGGCTGAGCAGAAAACCAGCAATGTGAAATCATTTTCAGTCTTGTCCTACCATAGATGTTGTTCTAATTTTGCATTTGTGACCTGCAAAACTCTCAAATGCAATCTGTAGCTTGAACCTCACTTCCTGCAGGTTGGTAGCGATTGGGAGGTTATTAATATCAATGAACGTTTATGGGTGGCACAGTGGCACAGTGGTTAGCACTGCTGCCTCACAGCACCAAGGGCCTGTATTCAATTCTGGCCTTGGGTCACTGTCTGTGTGGAGTTTGCATGTTCTCCCCATGTCTGCGAGGGTTTCTTCCGGGTGCTCCTGTTTCCTCCCACAATCCAAAGATGTGCGGGTTAGGTTGATTGGCCATGCTAAATTGCCATTTAGTGTCAGTGGGATTGGCAGGGTAAATATGAGGGGTTATGGGAATAGGGCCCAGCTGATTTGATTTGATTTATTATTGTCATATGTATTAACATACAGTGAAAAGTATTGTTTCTTGTGCATTATATACAAACAAAACATACCATTCATATAGAAGGAAACGAGAGAGTGCAGAAGATTGTGGTTGGTGCAAACTCGATGGACCGAATGCCCTCCTTTTGCACTGTAGGGATTCTATTCTATTCTGTGGAAGTTTGTTTTTGCTACCTGAGGTGATTGGGCTTGACGAAATGTGCTTTCACTGTTGGGAAATGGAAAGAGAGGTCAGAGATTTGCAAGACAAACTGTATTTTTGATTTGATTTGATATGATTTGATTTATTATTGTCACATGTATTAGTACACAGTGAAAAGTATTGTTTCTTGCGCGCTATACGGACAAAGCATACTGTTCATAGAGAAGGAAAGGAAAGAGTGCAGAATGTAGTGTTACAGTCATAGCTAGGGTGTAGAGAAAGATCAACTTAGTGCAAAGTAGGTCATTTCAAAAGTCTGATGGCAGCAGGGAAGAAGCTGTTCTTGAGTCAGTTGGTACGTGACCTCAGACTTTGTATCTTTTCCCCGACGGAAGAAGGTGGAAGAGAGAATGTCCGGGGTGCGTGGGGTCCTGAATTATGCTGGCTGCTTTACCGAGGCAGCGGGAGGTGTAGGTAGTGTCAATGCAGTGGGAGTAAAGTATCTTTCCCATATTCCCATCATTGGAATCGGCAGAATGAATAAACTTCCATTTATGTAGCATCTTTCATAACCAATCAATCGTAGTTCACAGCTAGTTAAGCGCTTTCAAGTGTCATCAGTACCGTAATGCAGGGGAACGATAGCAAATTTAGCAACATGGAAATGACCAGATAACTCACTTGGTTAGGTTGCAGGATAAATGGTCACCAACAAACTGGGAAAATGTCCCTGTTTGTATTTTTTAAAATAGTAAGGTAGTCTTAAGTCCAATTGAGATGGAAGAATAGAATCCCAGCTTAATATCTCACCTCATGGTGGCACAGTGGTTAGCACTGCTGCCTCACAGCACCAGGGACCCGGGTTCAATTCCTGGCTTGGGTCACTGTCTGCATGGCGTTTGCACATTTTCCTGTGGGTGGTTTACTCCGGGTGCTCCGGTTTCCTCCCACAGTCCAAAGATGTGCAGGTTAGGTGGATTGGCCATGCCAATTTGTTCCTAAAATGTGTATAGTTATGGGTGAGGGCGGATGAAAGGGCCCAGTCGATGCAGACTTGATGGGCCAAATGGCCTCCTTCTGCACTATAGGGTTCTATGAATTGCCCAGCGCTTCCAAAGTGCAGCACGGGAATGTTAATCTGGATTTGCTCAAGCATCTCGGCTGGTCTTCCAATCCATAGCTTTCGATCTGTCGCTGAGTCAAGGCAAACACCTAAACCGAAAAGTTTGATGAATATTGCTGTGCTTATTTCATATCCACGAGACTGGAGTATGTGCTGTCACATCGCAGGCTTTGAGGTTGTCAGACTTGAGACGGAGTGATGAGCTCAAATTAAATTCTTGAAACATAAGTTAGCTGTTGTTAGTAGTAATTACCATTTACATTGTGACATCAAAACAATTGACTTTATTTATTGTTTTGAAGTTGACAGACTGTTGTCATGCAGACAAGCAATTTGTGGTACAGGCCATTCTATACATCGTTGTTCTGTGTGTTACAGTTGTAAAGAGTATCTCAGTCCCCTTCCAACCAATAGATTGCTTTTCCATCGAGTATTAAAGGGTCCTTGAGCCTGTTCCACCATTCAATTAGATGGCTGATTTCTATCTTAATATATGGATTGACACTTTTGCAGGATTATTCCACATAATGTATGTGGGTGTATATTCCGCATAATGTATATGCATGAAGTGCTATTTTCTAAGTTTACATTTTACTATCATGCTGGATAATGGCTACAGCCCTTGATGATTCAATCATTTGACTGCTCTGTATGACTGCAGTTCCATGTGATTTAAACTGAGGGTGGCATGGTGGTACAGAGGTTAGCACTGCTGCCTCACAGCGGCACGGACCTGGGATTGATTCCAGCCTTGAGTGACTGTCTGTTTGCACATTCTCCCTGTATCTGCGTGTGTTTCCTCCGGGTGCTCCCACAGTCCGAAGATGTGTGGGTTAGGTTGATTGGCCATGCTAAATTGACCCTAGTGTCAAGGGGATTAGCAGAGTAAATATGAGGAGTTACGAGAATAGGGCCTGGGTGGGATTGTGGTCAGTGGAGACTCGATGGGCCGAATGCCTTCCATCTGCACTGTAGGGATTCTATGATTCTATAATTATGTGGGTTTACGGGGATAGGGCCTGGGCGGGATTGTTGTTGGTGCAAGCTTGATGGGCTAAATGGCCTCCTTCTGCACTGTATGATTCTTCGATGCTGGAGGTTCCATTACACTGCATGTTACAGGGGGCTACCACTATCTGAAAATAATCTAATTCTTAATAATAACTTTGGAGTTATAATTTAAAGCAGTGCTTTTCCAACAAATTTGGGCTTTGGTCTGCCTCAGAATGGAAGGCCTTGTGACACAGTGGGTAGCGCACCTACCACTGGACCAGAAGCTCCAGGGTCGAGGCCAACACCAGGAGATGTTGGCCACAGAAGGAGCATTCAAAGCGGCTCAACGGGTTGATAATCAGTTCGGAAAACCTTCCTGCATTTCCTCCACTATTCCCTTTATTGTATGTAAAACCGTATGGGTGTGAAGACATAGAATCGTAGAATTCTACAGTGCAGAAAGAGGCCATTCGGCCCATCGAGTCTGCACCGACCACAATCCCACCCAAGGCCCTATCCCCATAACCCCATTTACCCTCCTATTCCCCCTGACACTCAGGGGCAATTTAGCATGGCCAATCCACCTAACATGCTAACAACTGTCTCAGAATAACCAATCCCATCCTTGATTCTTATGAATTGGAAACTTGCCCCTTTTATGTCTTTTTATCTGCATTTGTTCTTACTTTGGGGGGCGGGGAGCAAGAGAACATCTAACAATAGAAAAACAAACAGAGACAAAAAAGGAATGGGGAGAGATAAAATTTGAGAGCAACCATAAAACTAAAAAAAAATAGAAGATTTAAACATCTTTTCTCAAAATGTTCAGTCAGTGTGCTGGGGTAACTGCTAAGGAAAGATCCTTTTCATATTAGATGGGAAAAATATCTACACAATACTGATCGAGCAAAATACCAATCGCTTTAGCCAGATAATCTAATTTGCTCTTGAGCTGCAGAAGCCAATCCAAGCACAAACAACAGAATTGCTGGACGTATCAAAGCTGGTGCGGTGACATAGCAACAACATCATTATCATCCTTTAACTCAATGGCACAGCAGATAAGACAGAGTTAAATAGCCACCCCTTCCAATTGAATCACTTCGTGCATCATTTCTACCTGTACAATATTGAGAAGGTGTGGGAAGAAGGGTCCTCAGAGAACATTGGGGATGATGAGCTTCAATTGGCCTCTTGTTCTGCATTTCATAGAATCATAGAATCCCTACAGTACAGGGAAGGCGATGGCCTAATGGTATTATTGCTAGAGTATTCATCCAGACACTCAGAAATTTGAGTCACTGTCTGTGTGGAGTTTGCACCTTCTCCCAGTGTCTGCGTGGGTTTCCTCCGGGTGCTCCGGTTTCCTCCCACAGTCCAAAGATGTGCGGGTTAGGTGAATTGGTCATGCTAAATTGCCCCTTAGTGTCAGGGGGACCAGCTAACGTAAATGCACGTGGTTATGGGGATAGGGCCTGGGTGGGATTGTGGTCGGTGCAGACTTGATGGGCCAAATAGTCTCCTTCTGCACTGTGGTGATTCTAAACTCAGCTCATGCTCTGGGGACCTGGGTTTGAATCCCGCCACGGCAGGTGGCGGAATTTGAATTCAATAAAAAATATCTGGAATTAAAAATCTACTGATGACCATGAAATTATTGTCGATTGTCAGAAAAATCCATCTGGTTCATTAATGTCTATAAGGGAAAGAAATCTGCCGTCCTTACCCGGTCTGACCGACATGTGACTCCAGACACACAGCAATGTGGTTGACTCTCAACTGCCCTTGGGCAACTAGGGATGGGCAATAAATGCTGGCCAGCCAGCAGCGCCCATGTCCCACGAATGATTAAAAAAAAGGCCATTCAGCCCATCAATCCCATCCAGCCCTTATCCCATAACCCCCCGTATTTACCCTGCTAATCCCCCTAACCTACACATCTTGGGACACTAAGAGGCAATTTATCATGGCCACTCGACCTAACCCGCACATCTTTTGACTGTGGGAGGAAACTGGAGCACCCAGAGGAAACTCACACAGACATAGGGAGAATGTGCAAACTCCACACAGACAGTCATCCGAGGCCGGAATTGAACCTGGGTCTTTGGCGCTATGAGGCAGCAGTGCTAACCATTTGCCACCGTGCCGCATTTGCTGGTACAAATCAAGAAGAACCGGACTTGTTGTTTGATCAATATTTTAGATCCAGATGGGGCGACTGACCTGATTTTTTCAGAATTTTTGTATCTCTCGAGTGACAGCACGTGGACCATGAGGAAAGAAGGACCTTTTGAAGCCATTTCTATTGGTTGACACTCGTTTGTGTGTTGTGATGGTGAGTGCCCTGGGAGATAAACTATGTCATATGACATCTGGCCTGGCTATCTTGAACTGAGATTAAGTTTGCAGTCATTGGGTGGGATTCTCCAGCCCCTCCTACTGGCTGGATCTTCCAGTCCCACTGAAGTCAACGGGAATTTAAATGGATTGCCACATTTGCTGTGGGGCCGGAAAGTCTCGGCGATAGAATCTTACTGCACTGAAAGAGGCCATTCGGATGTCGTATCCGTGCTATCTCCTTGAAAGATCTATCCAATTTAGCCCCCACATCCATTTTTTACTCACAAACCTACAAACTAGCTCTCTACGCGTTCATATCTAATTACCTTTGAACAATTCCAATGGAGCCTGATTCTGCTGTACTTTCACATTGTGCTCTCCTTAACAACCCCGTGTACGAGAAAAAAATCTTAATTTCTCACTAATTCTTACGGCAATTATTTTAAAACCTTGAGCTCTGTTTTCCATCCCATTTTCCAGAAGAAATAATGCATCCCCCCCTTCACTATCAATATCTCTATTTGGCCTCCACTAACCTCTCCGTCTTAAGGATAACAATCTGCCCCAAATTACCGAGCAACTTGCCAAGGCTTCTTCACCAGCAACTTCCAACCTCTGTCACTGAGAAGGAAACAATATGTGAGAACACCACCGACATCCAAGATTGTATCTAAGCCACATACCATCTTTGCTCTGAAAAATATTGCTGGTCCTTCATCATTATTGGGTTGAAGTCTTGTAATTGTCTAACTAGAAATGGCTGTGGGTCCACCTACACCACATGGACTACCACAATTCATTAAGGTGGCTCACCACCACCTTCTCAGGGGCAATTAGGGATGGACGATAAATACTGGCCTACCCAGTGATGCCCACATTCTCACAATGAATGAATGAATAAAGTTTCCAGCATCTCCAAAAAATAAATAGCAAAAGCAAAATTAAATTCTGGATCCTTTTGTAGTGTACAGTGTTATATATTTAAGTGACTGCAGATTGCTTTAAGAGCTGATCACATGTTCTGATGATAATGTCATTAGGGTGCTGCACAGGTTGGTGATTTACTTTTAGTTTGTCCTCTGTACAGGCCAGAGCTCTTAGAATAAACCTGCTGTTGTGAACTGGAATCTACATGTGAAAACATAGCTTTTTTCTTTTAGTTTAAACCCCTAACAAAGTTAGGACATTACATACACCGATGTGACTGTCAGGTCAGAAGTGAATCAGACTTTAAAAAAAAAATCTAATAGCTTATTTTATTGAAAAAACATGAAAACAATTATACGTCTTTATATATAAATATTTTAATGAATGCTACTCTATGAATGCCAGTCACGTTAATATTCTGGGTATATCATACACAGGTGAGGATAATTGATCAAAATAATTGCACACTTCAAGGGAGAAACGCTCGACGACATATTTCATCATCTAAATAGGACCAAACAAAACCACTTCCCACAGTGAGACAAGCAGAAAGCAACAAATTGCATCCTTGGCCTCAAGCATGTTTTTTAACAACAGAGGTTTTGACAATTGCTTGAGCAGTCCTCACTGCATCACTGCGCTGTGGAAATGAGCAACGCACACAAGCCAAGACATTACTTTTATTTTGCATTTCAGAGCAGAGACGCTTCCTACTTTTTTTCTCTCTGTTTGTCACACGAGCGTTAGCCAACAGTCTGCGTGCCTTAGTGATAAGCCTGCCTAGAAAGGGGAATGGCGGCTCTACTGATGCAGACTAATGAGATTTATCTGTAATAATTCTGCCAGTCACAGTTTAACTCCACTTCTGAACAAAAAACCTAATCATTGTAGCATTTGTCCCCTCCACTGCCAAGGCTCTATGTGCCAGCTCTCGCTGAGTTTTGGCAACTTTAATTATTTTGGCACAGTATGCACAATCTCATTCGAAAATCTCAGATTTGGAAGCTTTGTCGCCTTTTTTTCCCCCCCAAATGCCCACATTTTGCATTGTTTCATTCCCAAAATGCGTAATCTTGGGCTATAAAAATATTTGCAGTTGCGCGGAATTCAACACTTCAACCATGGGTGATCCCTGATAGTGCATAGAGTCGTTTCAACATCTTGAGATCCAAGCCTTGTTCTGTTTGTGGCCAAGAGAGTTGGCACTTGTTGCACCTTGCCAATACATTCACTGAAATTAGGAGATCTCTGACTGCATCTGACAACAAGCTACATTGGCACAGCTTCGAGATGAGCCTGTTCTATTTAATGCAGTAACTAAGAGGAGAGTTTCCTCACGTAGAGAGAATGTTGGCAGGAGAAAAGAGCATGAATGGTGAGGCAGCCAGATAGAATTGAATTAGTACATCCATCTAATTTTCCAGCAGTTTGTCTAACCTGCCTCAGGTAGATAAGGGTCCCAAGTGCAAGTGTTTGATGAACAGAGCAAAAAACATTGGCAACACTAATGGCGCACGTGGGCAAGAAGATGCTAGAGGAAGGGCATCTTGTGATACAATGTGTTAGTTCCATTCTATCCTCCATCCTTCAGCTCAACAATACTTTGCCGTGGTAGCTGCTGGAAGTGTGAACTGATAATGCAATCGGTGCAGACTCAATGGGTCGAAGGGCCTCTGCTGCACTGTATGATTCTATGTGGAGGGCAATAGGCATCAAGGGTCTTGGGGAGCGATGGGATCAACAGTGTCTGTGCTGAGTTTAATGGGCAATTGAACAAAAATAGGAAGTTCAGTAAACTCATGGAGAGGTGGAGAGCAAGGTGCTATTTCTTTCCAAAGCTGAGAGCCAAGCGTTGTAAATCATCCTGCAATTTGTATCGATTCACAATTTACATGATAGTTCCACCTCAAACCATTTCATGACCCATTTGTGCATTAATAGTGGCATGCACCATTCACACAGGATGATTTACTGACCAAATTCTGGTTCACTCTGGAAGCAATTTGGGGAGAAAAGCAGCATTCCCAGGTTGACCTGTCTGACATTCGTGGCTGTAAAGTCTTTAAGACTTAAAATAATTTCCTTTGCGATTTCCCAATATCGGTTCATGTGCTACCAATGCTGTTGTTTGTTTGGTCTGATGATGAGCAGTCTGTTGGCAGTCTGAATTTTGTCAGCAATGTCTTTGTAGTGTGGAAGAAATTGTTTCACTGTAAGCGCTTGTGTTGCTTGAGCATTGTTGGCTTGGATTATTCAATGAATTTTACAACAGCCTTTGTTCACTTGGTTATCAGTCATGCCCACTTGTTGCCCTCTGAAAGGATATTACTTTGGAGGCTTTATTGAGCATCTCGAGATTGTCTGGCGGTGCCTATTCATGGCGTTGTCATCTTGTTAAACTGCCAATGAAAAGGTGTCAGTTAAAACGTTCATATTAAAATTAGGCTGCTAATTGTAGGTCTTGAAAATTATTATTCCATGCAAGATTTTTAAGGTTGCAAAAATGTGATAGTTGCTCTGTTTGGCAGGGCTGAGGTGGAGGGGGCAGGGTTTGGAGGGGTAGGGGGTGAGGGTGGGGGTTGTCAGGGGGGTGGGGGAGATGGTGTGAATTGTGGATTAATTCTTGCACGTTATCATTCAGTGACCCAGCACTTAGGAGAGCACCTCTCTTGGGAAACGATGCTTAATAATCATAGTGGCCTTCTACACTGCCAGAAATGCCCCCATGGTCTCCTATTAGCTATAGATGACAGGCCAAGTATCTGCAACAGTAGACGAAAGCAATAGTGCAATCACTGAATCGCCTCTCCTTCCTCATACATCTTCCTCAGTACGCTGCACCGAAACCCGCTCCATGAAGATATGATTTTTCAAATGTCAAGGCTGAAAGGAGCCCATGGGAGACAATATTCTCATGGGCAATGTAAATGTAAATGTTACAAATCAGGTTTTTATTCCCGTTCAAAAGCATAAGTTGTTGTTTACTTGTCGAGTTACACAGCACATATCCACCAAAGACACAGTAGGACAGGTGCCTGTTTAGCTCGTACCAGCTGATGCAATGATAAATGCAAGCCACCTCAATAAATGCCAGAACCCACAGAGGATGATTTGTTTACTTTTCCAGTGCTTCTGACTGCCGTGTGTGTTGGCTACGGTGTAAACACTGCTTTTGTTTGCATCACTGGAAGACTTGATTTATCCTAGGCCCAACACAACCCTTGCATCCAAGCAGAGTACATGACTCTTCCTGTTGAAATCAGTTCTCTCACCCTGGACTGGGATACAATGTGACAGAAGTTATGTTACATAGGAACATAGAAACTAGAAGCAGGAGTAGGCCATTCAGCCCTTCGAGCCTGCTCCGCCATTCATTTTGATCATGGCTGATCATCAAATTCAATATCCTGTTCTCTCCTTCTCCCCATATCCCTTGATCCATTTAACCCCAAGAGCTATACCTATTTTTTTCTTGAAATTACACAAGGTTTTGGCCTCCACTACTTTCTGTGGTAGCGAATTCCACACATTCACCACTCTCTGAGTGAAGAAATTCCTCCTCACCTTACTCCTTATCCCTTAGCTTCAAACTATAACTCCTAGTTCTGAACTCCCCCACCATCGGGAACATTCTTTCTGAATCTACACTGTCTAATCCTGTTTGAATTTTATAAGTTTCTATGAGATCCATTCTCACTCTCCAATGCATATAAATCCTAACCGACTTAGTCTCTCCTCAAATGACAGTTCTGCCATCTCAGGAATCAGCCTGGTAAACCTTCACTGTATTCCCTCTATACCAAGGACATCCTTCCTCAGATAAGGACAGCAAAACTGCACAGTTCCATAAGGCTATAATGAGACCCCATTTAGAGTATTGTGTTCAGTTCTGAGCACACCACCTCAAGAAGGACATACATAAAATAGAAACAGAGAATCCCTACAATGCAGAAGGAGGCCTTTTGACCCATCGAGCCTGTACAGACAACAATCGTACCCAGGCCCTATCCCTGTAACCCACGTACTTACCCTGCTAGACTCCCTGACACCAAGGGGCAATTTAGCATGGCCAATCAACCTAACCTGCATATTTTTGGATTGTGGGAGGAAACCGGAGCACCCATGAGACACGGGGAGAATGTGCAAACTTCATATGGACAGTGACCAGTGGCCAGAATTGAACCCGGGTCCCTGATGCTGTAAGGCAGCAGTGCTAACCTCTCTGCCACCATGCCACCCCTTTTGTATTGTAGGGGAGATGGTGGTGTAGTGGTGATGTCACTGGATTAGTAATCTGGGCAGCCAGGCTAATACTCTGAGAACATGGGTTCAAATCCCACCACAGCAACTAGAAGAATATGAATTCAATTAATAAATCTGGAATCAAAAGTGTGTCTCAGTCATGAAGCTATCACTGATTGTCGCAAAACAAAAACACATTTGGTTCAAAATTGGCCATTCTCACAGTTCAAGGACAATTGGGATAGGCTACAGTTGCTGGCCTTGTCAGTGAGGCCCATGAATTAATTAGGGACGGTAGGGTGGCACAGTGGTTAGCACTGCTGCCACACAGTGCCAGGGACCCGGGTTCGATTCTGGCCTCGGGCTACTGCGGAGAGTTGCACGTCCTCCTCATGTCTGCACAGTTTTCCTCCAGTTCCCTCTCACACTCCAAAAATGTGCAGGTTAGGTTGATTGGCCATGCTAAATTGCCCCTTAGTGTCAGGAGGATTAGCAGGGTGAATATGCGGGGTTACGGGGACAGGGCCAGGGTTGGATTGTTTAGAGCAGGCTAGTTGGGCCGAATGGCCTCCTTCTGTACTGTAGGGATTCTATGATTTTACATTAGCTTTGACAAGGGTGCAGCGTGGATATACCACAATGATATTGACCAGAAATATTTAAATCTGTTCCTCCCCATGATGCTCCATGGTTCGTTGAGCACTTCCTGCATTTTCTGCTTTTATTTCATCAGTATGGTTTTGACTTAAACAGATAAATGAGGTTGCCTGGACATGTATTCCTTTGAGTGCAGCAGATTAAGGAAGGGGTGGTCTGATTGATCGGATAGATTGAGATAGATTGAGATGAACCTTTTTTTTTAGTGGGAGCACAAAGAACAAAAGGGACATTGAACATTAGAATTACACATAGAGAGGTATTGTCAAGAAACACTTCTTCACACAAAGATGAGTGGAAATAGGGGAGGCGATGACCCAGTGGTATTATTGCTAGACTATTAGTCCAGAAACTCAGCTAATGTTCTGGGGACCCGGGTTTGAATCCCACCACGGCAGATGGGATTAAAAAATATCTGTAATTAGGAATCTATTGATGACCATGAAACCATTGTTGATTGTCGGAAAACCCATCTGGTTCACTAATGCCCTTTAGGGAAGGAAATCTGCTGTCCTTACCCGGTCTGGCCTACATGGACTCCAGAGCCACAATGTGGTTGTCTCTCAACTGCCCTCCAAGGGCAACTAGGGATGGGGAATAAATACTGGTCAGCTATTGACACCCATGTCCCACAAGTGAATTTTTTTAAAAATCTGGAAAGCTGTCCCCCACTGAGGATGTGGATCGATGGAAAATTTCAACACTGAGGACGGCAGTTTCTCGTGAAACCGGGGTATTAAGACTTATGGAACCAAGATGGATAGAAGGAGTTAAGATACGGATCAACAATCATCTAATTGAATGGCAGAACAAGCTCGAATAACCTTTCTTGCCCACGATGTGAAGAGATGTGGGAGGTGATTTTTCAAATCCTATCTTCCTAATTTGTGCCTGAAAAATGGGCAGCCACTGGAGGAACATTCATCAATAAAGAAAGACTTATATTTGTGTAGCATTTTTCACAATGCACCAGAAGTCTCAACGTACTTTCCAGCCAATGAAATATTTGTCGCTGTTATAACATGGGAAACACGGCAGCCAATATTCTCACAGCAACATCTCACAAGCAGCCAATAGGCTGTTTTCTTGTGATGTCAATTAAGGGATAAATGTTGGCCAGGACACCGGGATAACTCTGCTGCTCTTATATGAAAGAGGGCTTTTACATCCATCCGAGTAGATAGACGTGGCCTTAGTTTGTGGTCTCATCTGAAAGATGGCACCTAAAACAATGCAACACTGCATGGCTAGCGTAGATATTTGTGGGCAATCCCTGGTGGGACTTGGACCCAGAACCTTGAGGGGTGCTATCATCTAAGCCATTATCAAGACAATACAACAACTTTTCTCAGCACCTTTGTACAAATCTGATTCATCTTTCCATACATGACTGAGTCTAAGGGTGGGATCTTACGACCTCGCTCGTCCCGAAACCATAAAATCCAGTCTGATGTCAATGGACCTTTCCATGGTCCGCCTCTCACCCGCCCCGATTCTGGTGGGGTGGCAAAGTGGTAAAATTCCGACCTAAGGGTGGGATTTTCCGGCTGCACTCGCCCCAAAACCTGAAAATCCTGCTCGAGGTCAACGGACCTTTGCATGATCCACTCCCCTCCCCCGCTATGATTCCCATGGGTGGGCGGGACGGAAAAATTCCCCCCTTTGTAACTACTATGTACAACTTTTCTTGGAATTGTGATTTAAGCTGAATTAAGAAAATCTACCTGAGAGCAAAACAAAATACGGTTGCGAAAGGAAAAGCGGTTGACGATGTGATGATGTCAGGTGACCTTTGGTCATGAGCATGCCTGACCCTTTAAAACAAATGGGAAATGTGAATTAATTTACAACACTAATGTATGATATAAACAGCATCATTGATTAACAAAGAGGTGGAAGGTTGCAAAATAACTCCACTTGAGACATCAGGAAGCCAGTAAATCAGTCGCCCTGAAGTCTCACTGCAGCGGGGAGTGAATTACATTGTGTTATTTCCTCAGTCATAGCCGGTTAATCTATTCTGGATGGCTGAATGGGGTTTATCCAGTGACAATGAATTAATACGCAATGCAAAAATAATGGTAATGAGAACATTAAAACCTAAACAGGGCGAAATTGTACAGGAAATGATTTGAAATGATGAAATTGGTTTTGAAACGGAAAAGTGGATTCTTGGCAGTGACTACTGATCTATAAATTCACCCAGCAGCACGCTCGATCAGTTTATTGCCACCATCTGATGCCTAACGCAGCATCAAAATAAAAACAGAAAATGTTGGAGATACTCAACAGGCCTGGCAGCTTCTACGGAGAGAGGAAAGCAGAGGTTGGCCGGAATTCTCCGGCCGTTCATGTCGGCGGGATTCTCCGGGACACCGGCAGTGCACCCCCGCCTGTGGGTTTTCAGCTGGCATGGGGTGACATCAGTGGGAATTTCCATTGACAGCAGTGGGACTGGAGAATCCCGCCGCTGGCAAACAACGAGCCACCTCCCACCGGCGGGAAGCACACGGCTGGGAGACTGGAGAATTGCGCCTGTTATGTTACAGGTTGCTGATCTCTCGACAGTTCGGATTCCCAGTATCTCCGGATTTCTTTTGTGTATTAGTCGTTAACTCAGTGCCGCAGATTGTATTACTGCATGTCCAGAAAGGCGACAGATTTTTCATTTAAAAATAACTTTCAGTATTCTCTGAAATTCCCAAAGAACCTTACAGCCTATGAAATAATTCTGAGGTGTTGTTATGGACAGATGTGATCTGTGGTTTGCACAGCAATGTCTCATAAACAGCAATGTGTCAAATTGACCAGAAGGTCTGCTGTTGGTTGGGGGATAAATATTGGCCTCAGCACACTAGGCGAACTAACCTGCTCTTCTTTAAATAGTACCAGGGAATCTTTTATGAGCACCCGTGAGGGCGGACTTGGTTTAATGTGTAATCAGAAAGACATCACCTCTAACCAGAGGTGCAGATCTCCTTTGTCGCACCAAAATGTCAGCCAGATCACACTTTGGCAGGTGTGGGGCTTGAGGGAACAGACATCAGTATCAGCCCCTCACATCACCCCCATGCCATCTAACTTATAATGCAATGTCATGTTCATAACGTTAAAAAGTTGCACTGAAGGTTGTTTTAAGAAGACAAGTAATTACTGCCAGATATCAATGAAATGGGGTGGCACAGTGGCACAATGGTGAACACTGCTGCCTCACAGCGCCAGGGACCCCGGTTTGATTCCCGGCTTGGGTCACTGTCTGTGTGGAGTTTGCACATTCTCCCCGTGTCTGCGTGGGTTTCCTCCGGGTGCTCTAGTTTCTTCCCACAGTCCAAAGATGTGCCGGGTTAGGTGGATTGGCCGTGCTAAATTGTCCCTTGGTGTCAGGGGGACTAGCTAGGGTAAATGCATGGGGTTGTGGGAGCGGGGACTGTATGGGATTGTGGTCGGTGCAAACTCGATGGGCCAAATGGCCTCCTTCTGCACTGTAGGATTCTATTCAATCAGCAGTAAGGATGCTACCATTAAGGAAAGGCTGACGTTGAAGACCTAGCTTGGATTCCATACAATGTGTGGCACAAAAACCGTGTCTACAACCGTACTGGTGCAGACCAGCATCTATGCTCCACAGCGAGCTGTCTCCCTCCTCTTTAACTCCATATTTCCTTCCATTTCTTTCTCCCTCCTAAGCTTACCTAGCTTCTCTTTAAATGCATCCATAATATTTACCTGAACTATTATTGTTGTACCCAGTTCTGGATTCTAACCACTCTCTGGGTAAAGAAGTTTATCTTGAAATCCCGATTGGACTCATTACTGCCTATCTTATATTAATCACCCCCAGTTTTGGTCTCCTTCAAAAGTAGTAACATTTTCCCTGTCAAACCTAGTCACAATCTTAAAGGCCTCTGTCAGGTGCCCTCTCACCCTCACTTTCCTAGAGAAAGGAGGCCCAGCCTGTTTAATCTATCCCAAGAGGTGTGTTCACTATATTCAAATGTCGAGATTAAGTTGCTGCCAACTTTTATTAGGTGAACTGTTGGTTTCTGATACCTGCAGTGGAAGTTTCCTAATCAAATGTTTATTACTTATCTCCACTGATCAGTCACAATTTTCCATTTGTGAAAGTGAGGAATGGGGCCACTAATCTGCTAGGTAACTCAACACCACTTGTGTAGACTGCTTCACAATTCTCTTAATCGACCATCCACAGCAGTAGGTTTTCAAACTAAGTAGATGATTTGATATATATCCGGTGTTAAAAGTTCCTTTGGAAAGCCCATGAGTAATATCACATTGCAGCAATTTCACACTGGTGCATGAAAGGATACCCGGGGAGAGGACCACACAGGAGCCTTCTGGTTAAAAAAAACACCTATTGAATGGCAACTCTATCTATGTGGGTTGTACAGACAGGAACATAGGGACAGGAAAATGACGTTCAATCCCTCTATTCTGTTCTGCTATTCAATTAGATCTGCATTGATTTGTATCTTGACTTCACCTAGCCATCTCTGTTCTGGAACCATTGACACCTTTGTCTAATAGTGCTGTAATATGCCTTTAAGGGATGACATCACTTGAAGTGAAATGTGGCATTTCCAGTCCTAGTTTCACTTTTGCTTTGAGCAGAGCACACGGACACAGCACACGTACACAGCTCTGATGTCTGCGAGATTTCTATCTATGTATAACTGTTCTCATGTGCCTTGTCTTAATAAACAAACTCACAACATATTTAGCAAATCCCTTACAAATGATTGGCGCCTTGTGTCTTGGACGGTAAATAAGACCAAGGTGTTATATAGTTGTAATAGCACAATATGGTGACCAGCAAAGATCAAACAGGTGCCAGCAAGATTAAGTACATGTACAGCATGGTGAACAGTCTTAGATTCATAGAATCATAGAATCCCTACAGTGCAGAAGAAGCCCATGTGGCCCATCGAACCTGCACTGACAACAATCACACCTAGGTCCTCTCCCAGTAACCTCAAGTATTTACCCTGCTCATCCCCCTGGCATTAAGGGGCAATTTACCATGGCAAATCCATCTAACCTGCACATCTTTGGAGTGTGGGAGGAAACCAGAGCACCCGGAGGAAACCCACACAGACACGGCGTAAACATGCACACTCCACACGGACAGTGACCTGAGGCTGGAATTGAACCCAGTTCCCTGGCGCTGTGAGGCAACAGTGCTAACCACTGTACCAGCGTGCCACCCTTATTGTGCCACATGGCATGAGAAGACCCTCGACACTTTTGTTAGACTGTGACAAAGTCACGTTTCATACCCCACTTTTCAGGCTATCTGTCTGCCGGGATGCCTCATAAGCTCAAAGGAACTACATTACATGCACTATACCTGGAAGTGTCTGTATCACATAAAACAAACAAAGAAAAGACATGACCATAATCTGCATTCATTGATGCAAGTGGCACATAATGAAGAATTGGTGTTCAACAGTCTGAAATGTGACATCAGTGTGCAGCGGATCAATTTCCTCAGTTCTATTTATTCCACTGCTGGCATATATCCTGATCCAAGTAAAATAGAGGATATTAAGGCCATGCCAACAGCTCAAGATAAGGATAATCTTCAAAGATGTCTAGATGGAATATTGATCACACTACTTTCTCTCTTCACTACCCCAGATCTAAAGGTCTATCTGAACGGATAATTTGCAAGGTGACATCTCTAATTCTCAAATGTAGACAGCACAAAGCAAGAGTGTTACATCTGGGTTTGGTTACATCTGGTTTGGCAGACCAGTGCATACCAATTTACCTGTACTTATCCATTCTACTCTCTGAGAAACCAGAGAGTAACTTTTAAAACTGCAAAAAAGGATGACCAATGAGCAAGGTAAAAATACAAATACAGAATTCCCAAGTTCAAAATTTGGACAGCAAGTTCATAATCAGGACCCCACAGAAGACACAAGTATTTACCCTGCTAATCCCCCTGACATTAAAGGGCAATTTAGCATGGCCAAATCACCTAACCTGCACATCTTTGGAGTGTGGGTGGAAACCGGAGCACCCGGAGGGAACCCACACAGACATGAGGAGAAAGTACAAACTCCACAAAGTCACCCAAGGCTGGAATTGAACCCGGGCCCTGGTGCTGTGAGGCAACAGTGCTAACCACTGTGCCAGCGTGCCGCCCTTATTGTGCTACATGGCATGAGAAGACCCTCGCCACTTTTGTTAGACTGTAACAAAGTCACATATCATACACTACTCGAGGTAACAAAGACATTTACTTATTCATTTGTGGGACATGGGTATCGTTGGCTGGGCCAGCATTTATTGCCCATCCCTAGTTGCCCTTGGAGGGCAGTTTGAGAGTCAACCACATTGCTGTGGCTCTGGAGTCACATGTAGGCCAGACCAGGTAAGGACGTGAGATTTCCTTCCCTAATGGACATTAGTGAACCAGATGGGTTTTTCTGACAATTGACAATGCTTTCATGGTCATCAGTAGATACTTAATTCCAGGTTTTTCTTTGATTGAATTTAAATTCCACTATCTGCCATGGCGGGATTCGAATTCAGGTCTTCAGAACATTAGCTGAGTTTCTGGATTATTAGTCAAGTGATAATACCACTCGGCCATCGCCTCTCTTTTGTTTTGAACTCTGGTCTGATGAATTAATTGCACACATTGGCACAACAGTGAACTGTAACCAAGGACAAATCAGATCCATTCTAACTCCTCAACCACTGCATCGTCCTATTTAATCTAGGAAAAGATCACAATTGCAATCAAGTACTTCTGAAGTGTAATCACGATTGCCAAAAATACAACAACCAATTTGGGCACTCTCATAAGATCAACAAGAAGACCATGCAATTATTACATTGAGTGCAAACGGTACACGTATCAGTTTATTTTATATACTCTTGCGACTTGGGGAAAGAAAAATCTCAATTTTTCTTTCGGTGTGGTGCAAAATTGCTTCCCAAACCCTCTGAAGGCTAATAAAAATGTTTGATACCTTGCAAAAAAAGGCAATGTTTTTATTACCACAGATTTTTAATAAAAGTTCTGTCATGTAAAGGGACCCATAAAGAGCCATAATCACTTTCTACATCATTTTCTAATGGTCTGCAAACCTCATAATTCTCAAGAAATCCTGTTCTAGTAGATTTGATTTACTAAACAATGATGGCAGCCAGTACGAGGTTGTTCTTGGCGGTATTCTTATTGATTGTTCATGCCACTTCTGGTGTAGACTTACATTTTAGCTTAGGTGCATGCAACTGAATGGCAACAACTATTGTTTCTGTCATTGCCACGGAGTATTTTAATATGAGTCAATATGTGAAAGATTGGGCAATTTCCTGTATGGACAAGAATTTATGCTTCCCTTTCAGACTGGGACACCCTCCACTTAAGGCCTGGTGATCTCCAGACCAGCCCACCCTCCCTTCCTGGCCTATCCCTAACATCACCACCTCCCCCGTCCCCCGTCCCCCCGTCCCCCTCATGGTGCCATAGGCCTTCCCTCCCCTCCCTACCTGGACCCCAGCACTCACCTTTCTCCCGGTTACCGGGACTGGGGTTCAGGAAACTTCGTGCAGTGCCTCTTCGGTCGCTGCAGCTTTGTTCCTCAGGGGATTGGAGAATAGCCAGCCTATCAGATTGGCCGGCAGCTGTCCAAGGTGTGACCTGAGTTAGGGATGGAGGGCCCGCCTGAGGCCAGTTGGTGCTCATTGCAGCATGAAATGGCAGGGACTCTCTTGGAGTTGGCACAGATGTGTTCCCTGCCCACTCTTTATGCCCCGGCACCCTAAAAATGAAGGCCCTTACCTTATCATGTCAGATATAACCACGGATGCTCTGATACTAAATAAGCCTGGCTGAGTATGGCAACACTCAAGAAGCTTGACATTGTGCAGAGCAAAGCAGCCCACATAATCCTGATCCTATCCACCACAATAAACATTCACTCCCTCCACCCTCTAATGCACAGTATACTTTATACAAGACGCATTGCAGCAACACACCAAGGCTCCTTTGACAATACATTTCAAACTCAAGACATCTGCTACATAGAAGGTCGAAGCATCAGGCGCAGAGGAACCCAGCCACCTGTAAACTCCCCTCCCAATCACACACCAATCTGACTTGGAAATATATCACAATTCCTTCGCTGTCACCGGGTCAAAACCCTGGAACACCCGTCCCAACAGTGTTACACCACATGAACTGCAGCGGTTCAAGATGGACCCCCACTTTCTCTGGGGCAATTAGAGGTAGACAACAAATGCTGTTCCAGCCAGACACCCCATCTCATTCAAGAATTCAATAAAATGTAATGCCAGCTCTAATCTAAGCAGCTGTTACCCAGCGCTTTACTTCTTTTGTGCTTTTGTTACATTCCTCGCATTTTGCTGATGCTTGTGGATTCACTTAAGTAGTGCATCAGTCACTTTCTTGAAAAGAGGCTATGGAAAGTTCTAATTTTTGGACTGTATTTTTTTTATCAGTCTTGGAACAGGTAGGAGGAAGGTGATTGAGTGAGGATGAGTTTTAAAGTTTATTTATTAGTGTCACAAGTAGGCTTAATGTGATTTGATTTGACATCATTCGATTTGATTTGATTTATTATTGTCACATGTATTAGTATACAGTGAAAAGTATTGTTTCTTGCATGCTATACAGACAAAACATACCATTCATAGAGAAGGAAAGGAGAGAGTGCAGAATGTAGTGTTACAGTCAGAGCTAGGGTGTAGAGAAAGATCAGCTTAGTGTGAGGTAGGTCCATTCAAAAGTCTGATGGCAGTAGGGAAGATGCTGTTCTTGAGTCGGTTCTTGAGACGTGACCTCAGACTTTTGTATCTTTTTCCCGAAGGAAGAAGGTGGAAGAGAGAATGTCCGGGGCGCATGGGGTCCTTAATTATTTTGGCTGCTTTTCCAAGGCAGCGGGAAGTGTAGACAGAGTCAGTGGTTGGGAGGCTGGTTTCCATGATGGACTGGGATTCATTCACAATCCTTTGTAGTTTCTTGCGGTCTTGGACAGAGCAGGAGCCATAACAAAGTGTGATACATTAACACTGCAATGAAGTTACTGTGAAAATCCACTAGTTGCCACACTCCGGTGCCTGTTCGGGTACACTGAGGGAGAATTTAGCATGGCCAATGCACCTAACCAGCATGTCTTTCGGGCTGTGGGAGGAAACCAGAGCACCCGGAGGAAACCCACGCAGATACAGGGAGAACCCGCAGACTCCGCACAGACAGTGACCCAAGCCGGGAATCGAACCCGGGTCCCTGGCGCTGTGAGGCAGCAGTGCTAACCACTGTGCCACCATGCCGCCCTGGGAAAGAAGATGGTAATGCTTGAAAGAGAGATGTGATAGGTATTTTAGAAGAAATGTGGCTACAGCCTGCGGTGGATTGAGTAACTTGCTCATGGAATGCTGCTAATTGTTTCCGAGTGCTCAGACAGGTGAGATGGTTTTCACTTCAGTTTGATTGATAAATGTGATAGGTCATGCATTTTGCTGTGTTTTGATGCTGTGCTGTCATGAAGCTAATCTACCTGTCACCTTATGTCAGTCAGCAAAACCAAACTGATAATTAGCAAGTCCCATTAAATGCAAACAATGGAAGTAAGATTGAGTTAAAATGACCACAAATCTATGATATCAAAACTGCAATATCACTGAGAGGTGAGGCATTCTGGATAAGATATTGATGTTATACAGGGTGTTTACTTGTACTGTACCGTACTGGGGAATTAAGGACATATTGTTTACCGACAGCATGACATCAGAAACCCTTCAGCCACTGTAATGACTTCAACCAGACAATTGAGGCTGACTTGCTTGAATATGAAGTCCCCACTTAATTGATGGTCCAATCAGGCACCTCCAGACTTTGTATTTAAACAGGAGTGTCTGTTCCTTTAAGGGCTGTTGTAGGCTGCACCCTGGATAGCATTGGAGGATCTTGTAAATAAAGGAATTCTGGTTAAGGGACTTTGGCCTCCGAGGACTTATTACAGCCACAAATCTCCCACCCCACATTGCTTCGAGCAGCACAGCCTAAGGCT
Source organism: Mustelus asterias (assembly GCF_964213995.1). NCBI lineage: Eukaryota > Metazoa > Chordata > Chondrichthyes > Carcharhiniformes > Triakidae > Mustelus > Mustelus asterias. The sequence goes on along the minus strand of NC_135810.1, from coordinate 8,543,854 downwards.
GGAATTTACATCCGCAAATCGATCAGGCTGCACCCCTGCACCAATTGGGTGCAGAATCCCCTTTGAACGTCTACTTGGCCTCCTTCCCATTGTGCGGCAACTAATTGGCCATCCAACACTTGAGTGATTGAGCTGAGGTGACAAGGGCGGATGTGAGCGGATCACTTCGTTTCTTTTCTGCCTCCCTTACTGCACTGGAAAACATAACATCCAGAAGTTTGTTCATTGATTGAGGCAATGGGCGGAATTCTCCTGCCGTTCATGCCAGTGGGGTTCTCCCGTCCCTGAATAGAGATTTGGCTGAGCGCCAAATACGCCGTCCTCTCTGGTGGTGTGGCGTGTACAGCCAGAGAATTCTGGCCACTACCTTGCACTTTTTACCAAACACTCTCCCATCTAAAGCACAAGTTGTGCTGCTTGTTGCCGTTGACACGCTGGAGGTGGTGATTGGTTCATGTATGAAGGAGTGGCATGGTGGCATAATGGTTAGCATTGCTGCCTCGCAGCGCCAGGAACCCAGGTTCAATTCCCGGCTTGGGTCACTGTCTGTGTGGAGTTTGCACATTCTCCCCATGTCTGCGTGGGTTTCCTCCGGGTGTTCGGGTTTCCTCACACAGTCCAAAGATGTGCAGGTTAGGTTGATTGGCTATGCTAAATTGACCCTTAGTGTCAGAGGGATGAGCAAGGTAAATATAAGGGGTTACAGGAATAGGGTCTGAGTGGGATGGTGTTCGATGCAGACTCATTGGGCTGAATGGCCTCCTTCTGCACTGTAGGGATTCTATGGTTCTATGAGTGCCAATCCTACAGAGTCAGGGTCTACGGTTGTGTTTTCAGACACTGATCAATTACTACATCATGCTGGAAAAACCCTGTTGCTAATCAAATGGGAAAATGTGAAATAGAATTATTGGCACTGTATTTGAATCAGTTACTTGGGTTGGAAGTTTCATGGATCCCCCTGCGGTGTCTTTGAAGTTGCTTGTGTCAGGCGATATCTGAAGACCACAGCTTCTGAAAATTTGATACTAAATCTCAATCGTAGCAGCCCTTACCAATCAGCACAAAACTGATATAAATAGGCTGGGAATGATAAAGAAAAATCATGATTCATTAATGTTTATTTATTTTTGTCACAACTAGGCTTACATTAACACTGCAATGAAGTTACTGTGAAAATCCCCTAGTCGCCACACTCCGGCGCCTGTTGGGGTAGACTGAGGGAGAATTTAGCATGGCCAATGCACCTAACCAACACGCCTTTCAGACTGTGGGAGCAAACCGGAGCACCCGGAGGAAACCCACGCAGACACGGGGAGAATGTGCAAACTCCACACAGACAGTGACCCAAGCTGGGAATCGAACCCGGGTCCCCGGCGCTGTGAGGCAACAGTGCTAACCACCATGTCACCGTGCCACCCAGAAATGTGTCCCAATATTTTTGGGAGAATCTTGAATTTAGTATTCATGATCCCACATCACATACTAACAAACTCTGTTTGCTTATGCAGGTTATTGCTCCTATGTAGATTCTGGGCAATGGTTTGTACACAAGAGGTCATTGTCTATACTACAATGCTAAACTATCTGACTTGCATCCTTGCTTTGCAGAATTTACAAATTCAGGCAAGACACTTAAAAATGTTAAATAAAACCAGAATATACTGAGAAAACTCCCCAGGCCTGGCAGCATTTGCGGAGAGAGAAACAGAGTTAATGTTTTGAGTCCGTACGAGAGTCATATCGACTTGAAACAAAGGGCACCATCTTACCTGCCATTCACGCCACGCTCCCACTGCAGCAAAGTCGGAGAATTTGGCAGCCAGCCAAATCTCCGTTCACTGAGGTGGCATGGGAAAATCCCGCCAGCATGAATGGTGCTAAGATTCCGGTCGTTAACTCTGTTTCTCCCTCCACAGATGCTGCCAGGCCTGCTGAGATTTCCCAGCATTTTCTGTTTTTTTATTGCAGATTTCCAGCATCCGCAGTATTTTGCATTTACTGAAAAATGTTCATGATTTCAGTTCACTTGGGGCTGAATGAGCTGAACCAACGCAAAAGACCAGGAACTTAAAATGTAAGTGAGCTGGGCCCCGAACCATTTATGCTTGTGTTTCACACGATCTTCCTGGTTCAAAATACAACTTGTCCAGATCAATCTGTGTCCCTGGAACCCGCCACACCCTCAGGTTGAAATTGCTTGTGAGAACGGGCGGCACGGTGGCACAGTGGTTAGCACTGCTGCCTCACAGCGCCAGGGACCCGGGTTCGATTCCGGCCTTGGCGACTGTCTGTGTGGTGTCTGCATGTTCTCCCCGAGTCTGTGTGGGTTTCCTCCGGGTGCTCCGGATTCCTCGCACGCTCCAAATATGTGCGGGTTAGGTTGATTGGCCACACTAAATTACCCCTTAGTGCCATGGGGATGAGGAGGGTAAATATGTGGAGTTACGGGGCTAGGACAGCACCTGGGTGGGATTGTTGTTGGCGCAGCCTTGATGGGCCAAATGGCCTCCTACTGTACTGTAGATTCTATGATTCTATAATTCTGCTGAATGCACTGATACAGGAAGGTTCTTGAAATCATACTCATTTTCTCAGACGCACAGACACACTTTGGATGGGATTTTCTGGCTGCACTCACCCCAAAACTGGAGAATCCCACCCAAGGTCAACAGACCTCTGCATGATCCCCCCGACCCACCCTGCCCGGTATGATTCCCGTGGCGAATGGGACGGGAAAATCCCCCGCTTTATCTTTCAAGTTGCTATCAATGAATTTTAACAATTTTACTCACAGGTGGAGGACTGGACAGACTTAATAAGAATGTCTAATTCTGCTGATAACCTCATTTCAGCCGTACTAATAAAACTGCACCAGATTACCAGGTAATGAGCCACTAGACCACAAGGGACCACAGGCATCTCAGAGACAATTGGCTCTGTAGCTTGAGGCGCACCACTCCACAATAAGCGTGGGGCAGGGTAAGCAGATTAGGCTCCCATGAACAAACACAGCTGGTATAGGAAATGAATCTACGCTGGTCGCATCATTCTATATCACACCCTAGCCATCGCGTCAAGTGATCTAACTGACATCCAATTAAGTTCATGAATAAATATTTTATAATAGAATTTCAACAAAGTGGCACGGTGGCGCAGTGGTTAGCACTGCTGCCTCACAGCGCCAGGGACCTGGGTTCTATTCCGGCCTCGGGTGATGTCTATTTGCACATTCTCCCCGTGTCTGTGTCGATTTCCTCCAGGTGCTCCGGTTTCCTCCCACAGTTCCAAAGATGTGCAGATCAGGTGGATTGGCCATGCTACATTGTTCCTTCGTGCCCAAAGATGTACAGATTAGGTGGATTGGTCATGCTAAATTGTCCCTTAGTGTCCAAAGATGTGCAGGTTAGGTGGACTGACCATGCTAAATTGTCCCTTAGTGTCCAAAGGTGTGTAGGTTAAGTGGATTAGAGGGTTAAATACATGGGGTTACGGGGATAGGGCCTGGTGTTTGTTGTCGGTGCAGGCTTGATGGGCCAAATGGCCTCCTCCTGCACTGTCGGGATTCTATGATTCCGTGATTATATCCTAATGCATTGTCCAGCGGTATTGGCTCATGGAGATATTGGGCAGGATTTTCCATCTACGTTCACCTCAAAACCGGAAAATCCCGCCCAAGGTCAACGGACCTTCCCATTGACCCCTTGCCCGCTACGATTCCCGTGGCAGGCAGAACGGGAAAATTTGCCCCTTTGTGTTAGTGGGATTATGCAAATAAATTTGAACAGAAACCAGAAGCTTAATCTGAGCAGTGAAACGTCAATCGCAGTTTGGCTGCAATTTTCCGATTGTGCTCAAAGTGGAAACTCTGCCCCATAATCTTTATCTGAGCTTAAAATGTCAACTGATTATTCATGTCTTCATTGTTGAATACACTGATGATTGCAATCCTGCACACAAGACATCCTTCACTTGGCAATAGCTGCCGCTAAAAGACAACTATTTGTGCAACAAAAATCTTCTTGAGTTTCTACCCAGTAGCAGTACAAATGGAATGCTTTCAGATACTACAGCTGAGTCAAATTATTCACTCTCATGTTCATTTGGTGGAAGTTCAGATGTGATGTGGAATACTGACGCAAGAAAAAAGTGTGTCACCCAGATGGATGCTCGCTGGGTCGGGCTACACAGAAAATGAAACCAGATACTGTTACATTCCTATTGATTAGGGTTGTCACATTTCTACCTCTTTACTGCAACCAGTGGTATGCCCCAAGCCTGAGGGAACAAAAACATAGAGTAATCACTCCACTGTCTCTGGCATTTAGTTGAGGCTTATTTTTGCAGGGAATCAGTGATTCCCCTTTCTTTAGATTTCAGCGAGCTGTCTGTTCCTCATTCAAAGTGGAAGGAAAATAGCTTGTCGCTGGCAGGTGCACACAAATGGCGGAGGCAGTTTAGCAAGCAATTTGAACATAGGACACTAAGAAACAGCACTCAACTGATCAGTTATTTTCCTATTTACCTGAATATCTTCCTCTTGTGGAGCCAATCATAGGTAACCCAATCTTCTCTGGAGTTTAGTTTAATGAAAATTGATGTGTGCCCCACTGGGGAAAGTACTGGAACCAATAATTTCTTTGTCTTCTGCATATACCATCACATCTACTTAATTTTTAACTCAATTAGCTCACATATTTAAATGCATTGCCACATCCAATTAATATCATTGTACTCCTAATTTTTTGCCTTTTCTTCTAATTTCAATAGAACGACTTGAATTAATGTCGGACTTTCCGTGACTTAAGAGCATCCCAAAGCACTTTGCAGTCAGTGAGGTATTTGCAATGTGTTGACACTCTCAAAGTGCAGCTGCCAATGTGCACTCAGAGGAGGGTCCGACAAAAACCGAATGAGATAATAATGAGATAATCTGCTTTTGCGCGGCTGATTGAGGGGTAAATATTGGCCAGGACACTGGGAGTGGACTTATTCAGATTACACCAGTGGGATTGAAGGTAGTGGCATGGGGGTCGCGGGGGGGCGGGGGAGGGGAGGGGGTGGCTCACAAAATGCAGTGTGCGGCCTACCTGGCCTCCCTGAATCATCTCCCATTTTGCAGGTGTTGTTGGAGGCCACAGGCCCGTCCGTGGGCATATTGAGGCCCCTGAGTGGAATTCACTACCACAGGAAGTAGTTGAGGCCAAAACATTGTCTGATTTCAAGAAGTCACTGGATAAAGCACTTGGGGCTATAAAGGGATCAAGGGATGTGGGGAGAAGGGGGGGGGAATCAGGATATTGAATTTGATGATCAGCCATGATCAAAATGAATGGTGGAGCAGGCTCGAAGGGCCGAATGGCCTACCCCTGCTCCTAGTTTCTATGTTTCTATTCTTAACTAATGGCCATTCAAGTGCCTCATCCCACCTCCCACTGCTATTTTACCACTAGCAGGTGAGGGGGGTGTTGGGGGAAGCACCTACCCGGTGGGTAGTTATGCAGTTTTTACTGTGAGCTGGTGACAGTCAAGGGAAGGGAACATTTCCTTGGGGGATCCCCTATGCCCATCGGAGATACCCTTCCACAAGGTCATAACCTCCCCTTTAACCATATCTAATCCAGACCCCCCCCTCCCCCCCCAACCCCTCACCCCTCCTACCACCATCACCCTCTCATACGGGACTGTCAAGCAATACCACTGACTTACCTGAAGTCCCACCTCCGTTAGCTCCTCTTCTCTGGGGAATGCCTGTAGTCCCAGTTGTGGCCACTGCTCAAACCTGGCGCTGCTGAGACTACAGCGATTGACCAGCAGTTCTCTAAGGAAGGACTTCCTAATCAGATGGGGGCAGAAACCTCGCCCTTATCCAATTAATTCCCCACTCTAATAAGCCTTCGGAGGCAGAAGTCCTTTCACCAAAATCCCTTTATTTACAATTCCAACGGCAGTACACAGAGTGCAATCAGGCAACAGTCTACCTTCGGGAGTGCCAGAGGAACTGACACTCCTGGTTAAATACAAGGAAAAGACTCCCCGATTGGCCCATCAATTGACTCCTTAATCAGGGAGTTCATATCCCAATAGGCCAACCCCAATGGCCTGATTGAAGTCATTGCACCCACTGAGTGTAAAATGGCTGCAAAGTATCAGGCATCTGCGGGGATGCTTTCTCCATCGATCCTTCGGCTGGCGGGCAGGCAAACCCTGACATTCAAATGATCCTGTCCCACGCAAAACCCCCTGTTTTTCGTCATGATAGTGCCATGTTTTTAGGTCCAGCAGAGAGAGGAGGCAAGGCCTCACTTTAACAGCTTGTCAGCAATTCTGAAGGCATAGTGCACATACAAACACACCAACTACAGCAGGGATAGGCCATTCAGTTCTCAAGCCTGTTCCTCCATTGGATGAAATCATGGCTGATCTGATTGTGGCCTGAACTCCAGTTTCCTGTCTTCCCCCCCGCACTGCTACCTCACGGCGCCAGAGACCTGGTTTCAATTCCAGCCTCAGATCACTGTCTGTGTGGAATTTGAACACTCTCCCCGTGTCTGCGTATGTTTCCTCCGGGTGCTTCGGTTTCCTCCCACAATCCAAAGATGTGTGGGTTAGGTTGATTGGCCATGCTAAATTAACCCTAGTGTAAGGGGTTCAGCAGGGTAAATATGAGGGGTTATGGGAATAGGGCCTGGGTAGGAGTGTGGTCGGTGCAGACTCGATGGGCCAAATTCCCTCCTTCCACTCTGTAGGGATTCTACGATGGAGCACACCTGAATGATAGGGAGTGGGATAGCTTGATCTTGGTTTTGGACAAAGCTCGGCACAACATCGAGGGCCGAAGGGCCTGTACTGTGCTCTACTATTCTATCTATCTATCTATGATTCTATCCATTGTAAACTTTTTATGTCCTTCTCAGAATTTACTTTCCTATCTATCTTTTTGTCAGCAAATTTGGCAAAGATATATTTGACCCTTTCATCCAAGTCACTTATATAGATTTTAAATAATTGGGGACCCAGGACTGATACTAGTGTCAGGACATTACTTACAGCTTGCCAACCCAAAAATGACCGATTTATCCCTACAGTGCAGAAGGAGGGAATTCGGCCCATCGAGTCTGCACCGACCACACTCCTACCCAGGCCCAATCCCCATAACCCCTCATATTTACCCTGCTGAACCCCTTACACTAGGGTTAATTTAGCATGGCCAATCAACCTAACCCACACATCTTTGGACTGTGGGAGGAAACCGGAGCACCCGGGGGAAACATACGCAGACACGGGGAGAGTGTTCAAATTCCACACAGATAGTGACCCGAGGCGCCATGAGGTAGCAGTGCTAACGACTGTGCCACCGTGTCACAGGTTAAGCAAGTGGGCAAAAATAAAATGGCAGATGGGGAGTATAGTCTGAGAAAATGTGAAGTAGTACGCTTTGGCAGAAAGGGAGCATAAAAGCAGAACATTATTTAAATGGAGAAAGATTGCAAAACTCTTAAGTCGAGAGGGGTCTGGCACATGAATCATAAAAATCTCTGTTTCCTGTTATCCAACCAATCCTCTATCCTTGATATAATGCTACCCCCTACACCATGAGCTCTTATTTTGTATGGTAGCTTTTGATGTGGCATTTTATTAAATGCCCTTTGGAAATCCAAGTATGTCACATTTCCAGGTTCCCCTTGTTAATTCCCCAAAGAGCACTGTTAAAATTAATCAAACATGGTTTCCCTTTCACAAAATCATGTTGATTCTGCCTAATTGTATGATGATTTTCTGAGTTGCTCTGCCATAACCTTCTTGATAACGAATTTTAGTATTCTCCCTGTGACAGATATGAGGTGATCTGGCCTGTAGACACTTGCTTCCTGTTTCCCCCCTTTCAAAGAACAAAGAACAGTACAGCACAGGAAACAGTTTTCGCCCCCAGTACTCCACTGGAGTTTGTGATTTTGTGGGAAAAGTTCGAGTCACGTGCTAGGCATTTCACAAAGACTTGATAAGAGTGCCCCAAACACATAGATTACCATCAACACATGTCACTGGAGTGCAGCTCAAACCCATAACGTTCCAGCTCAGAGGAAAGAATGCTGCTACAGAGCCGCAGCTGACAGTGATTGTATTTGATTTTAATTCTACCTTGAATTTCAATTAAATTTGAGCACAGATACTTGAAATTGTGTCCTGTCAGATCAGAGTCTTTGCTTGTTTTCTGTGCAGCAGCTTTCTTATTTTGTGGGGTAGGGGGATTAGCAGGGTTATGGGGATAAGTAGGACTTAAATAGGACAGGATTAAGTAGGACTGTTGTCGGAGTAGTCTTGATGGGCCAAAAGGCTTCCTTCTATACTGTCGGGGTCCAACGAAATCCCCATCCCCTCTGACCTTTTGGCTAAGATCAAGTGTAGTATGGAGAGGATGCTGCACTTGGTTGAGGTCATTAGGTTACATTGAAGCTTCATATGTTTCATATGAAGCAATTTTTAAAAGCGGCATCTCGGCCTTTTGGCTAAGATGCAAATGAGCTCAAGTCTTGGAGGAGGAACCTCCCCCTTCTCCAATCAGCTTGGCTCATGTAGATCAGGCCCAGGACAGGGTGATTTTGGTCGCTCGCCCTGTCTTGTCAGCCTGGATCTGAAATGTCTCAACTTGTTGAGACTCTGAATTGGATTTGATTTGATTGAATTGGAAAAGTATATTAAAAAAAATAAAAAATAAAAATCCCCATCCCCTCTGACCCAGCAACGCTTCCAGGTGACATGTACTTTCTCGACCTGACGCCATTCTGAATAATTTAAAGATGAGACACGCTTAAAAAGGCAATTGGATAAATACTTAAAGGAGACAAAAAATAGAGAGGTGGAGAGTGGGACTGGCTGCATTGTACTTCAAAAGAGCTGTCATATACTTGATGAAAATAACCTCCTCCTGCACTACACAATTCTATATTTTTTGCTCTTCAATCGAAGACTAATTAGGCCCCCAGTGTAAGGTGCTACAAAGGTCAAAAAAGGATGGAAAAGGAGAAATGTACATCAGTAAGTAATAGGTGATGCCAAGTTTGGGTTAATAGCCGATAGTTCGTACAGAGAAAGGGGAGGAGAGAGGACGAAAGAGGAGCTTTACTGTTTTCAGGTCTCCGTACAACCCAGAGGTTACCAGTGGTCAGCCCTTGTGCCCAGGTTCCACAATAAAATCTCCCACAGCTTTTCCTTCTGTGTTGGTGGTAATCTATGTGTTTGGGGCACTCTTATCAAGTCTACATGAAAAGCCTAGCACGAATCTCCTGCTGCAATCCTGCTGTCATTGCATATGAATCTGGCAAATCCTTTAAATGTCACTTTGCATGATTTGGAAGGGCCAGGCACTGTTAGAAGCCTGGGAGACATGAGACTGGGAGCAAGTAGATCACATTTAGTTTGTGCTATCCTTATTTCCATGAATTGGGACTCAAGGAAGTTCAAATGATGCTAGAATATTCAACCCACCTATTTTAGCTCTCCCTTTGCAACCTGATATATGGTGTTCCCTCCCCAACCAGTGTGGAAGAAACATATCAATATTTGGGTAATTTACTGTGCTACATACATCAGCCTGTGCCGGCTAATAACATTCTTGCCCCGAAGTCAAAATGTGGGTTCCAGTCTCAGGCATGCGATCTGTCTGATGAAATGTCAAATGAAGCTGTCTGTTCCCAGTAATTCAGCAGGATACTAAAGATCCCCTGGCAGTATTTAAAGAATGAGGGAGCCATTCAATGTTCCTGGTCACAATTCATTCCTTACACAACATATACATGTCTCAGGTGTTGGTGAGACCACTACTGGAGTATTGTGTCCAGTTTTGGTCTCCTTATTTGAGGAAAGACATGGTGGGATTGGAAGCAGTTCAGAGGAGGTTCACCAGATTGATTCCGGGGATGAAGGGGTTGACGTATGAGGAGCGATTAAACATTTTGGGCTTATACTCGCTGGAGTTTAGAAGGACGAGGGGACATCTGATCAAGGTATATAAAACACTAAAAGGGACTGGTAAAATAAATGCAGACCAAATGTTTGCTCTTATGGGGCAATCTAGAACAAGAGGTCACAGTTATAGTTTGAGAGGCGGTAGATTTAAAACTGAGATGAGGAGGAACTATTTCTCGCAGAGGGTGGTGAATTTATGGAACTCGTTTCCCCATAGCGCGGTGGAGTCTGAATTATTGAATTCAGGAAGGAGATAGATATATTTCTAATAAAAAAGGGATAAAGGGATATGGGGAACAGGTGAGGAGGTGGATTTGAGACCAGGGAGCGATCAGCCATGATCTGATTGAATGGCGGAGCAGGCTCCAAGGGCTGAATTTGCCTACTTCTGCTCCTAATTCCTACGTTCCCTGTGTGGTCCTGCATGTAACACGCTTTCCTGTGTAACAACCTAATGCACTTCAAAACAATTCATTGCATGTGAACTTCTCTGAAATGTGATGATGTATCATGAATGTATATTTCTCTCGAGCACGTTTATTAGCTGTAGTCCCTTTTGTTTGTAGGGCCCCATTTCATCTGTTATATTTCAATTCCAATTGTGCTACTGTTAACCGTCTATACTTGGACCAATGGTACCTCCAACAATCAGAATTATTAAACTTGCTAAGATAGTGTCACTGTTCCACACCCCCTCAGAGTTAGGGTCACATTATGCTCACGACCAAACTCCCTTCACCGGTCATCGCAACTAGAACCAAATAAAAAGTAATGAAAACAATTCTAATCAAGTGGGTAGCATGGTGGTTAGCACTGCTGCCTCACAGCGCCAGGGACCTGGGTTCAATACCCAGTTAGGTCACTGTTGTGGGGAGTCTGCACGTTCTGCGTGTCTGCGTGGGTTCCCTCCGGTTGCTCTGGTTTCCTCCCACAGTCCGAATGACGTGCTGGTTGGATGCATTGGCCGTGCTAAATTCTCCCTCTGTGTACCCAAACAGGCGCCAGGGTGTGGCAACTAGGGGATTTTCACAGTAACTTCATTGTAGTGTTAATGTAAGCCTGCTTGTGACACTAATAAATAAACTTTAAAAAAAAACAGAATCTGCTACATGTGCTAGCTCGGTTGATTGGCCATGCCAATTTGCCCCTTAGTGTCAGGGGGATCAGCAGGGTAAATATGTGAGGTTGCGTGGATAGGGCCTGGGTGGGATTGTTGTCGGAGCAGGCTTGATGGGCTGAATTGCCTCCTTTTGTACTGTAGGGATTCTATGATTTTATGGTTGGCCAGTGTTGCTCTATGCAAACTAATCACCGAATTATCCAGTGAGAGTCAACTGCACAAACGAGACAACTGAACTTGGTCACACTCTCAAGGCATTTATTCAGCCTGTATTAAGGCAACAAGTCTCGCTGTAATTGGAAATAACCACAGAGAAGTTAAATTTAACTTTTAATGAAAAAGACAGACCTGCTTTTCCCTGCAAGTAATGAACTGCCATGTAACTTTGAAATGTGCAATTTCTAAGAATATGACTTTGTTAGTCGGATCTTTAATTGCGAACAAAAAGTGACATGTGCCAATTACTTGTTAATAGGTGAATTTTACGCCCTTCAAAACGCATCAGATAGAAAATGAGTTAACTTTCTACGTTTTTTAAAAACTGAAAATAAAGAGCAGCTGGGATGAAACAGGACGATTTCTGATTTCATCAGCGAAGTCGCTAATGACTCTTTTAACTACAGGACTCGTGGAATTGGATTATTAAGCACAATTTTCATGAAAAGAAGCATGAATTTCACCAAAATAGTTTTCAGTTTCATTTCATTCAGGGCCACAGCCTGGCTTCAAAATTAGCTGGAGCAACACAAATCAAGTCACACCTACACAATTCAACAAATGCCTGCCTGGAGATTCCTCAGGTTAATGTGTTTATGTGTGGCAGTGTGCGCAATTGAGACACCTGCTTCAGATATCTCTGTGTTAGTTGCAGTGCAATTATTAATTAAGCAAAAAAAAACCTTGTTCATGTCTTGAGAGCCAGTATCAAACATCATTGGAATGATCATAGACTCCCTACAAATCCCATTCGGCCCATCAAGCCTGCACTGATAGCAATCCCATCCAGGCCCTATTCCCGTAACTCCATATATTTACCGTGCTAATTTACCCTGACACTAAGGGGCAATTTAGCATGGCCAGGCAGCCTAACCTGCACATCTTTGGACTATGGGAGGAAACCGGAACGCCCGGAGGAAACCCACACAGGCACGGGGGAAAATGTGCAAACCCCACACAGTCACCTGAGGCCGGAATTGAACCCAGGTCCCTGGCGCTGTGACGCAACGGTGCTAACCTCTGTGCCACCGTGCCACCCTGTTCATCTCAACCACCTTCCCTCACACAGCAGGAACCTTGAGTGTTGTTTGATTTTAGGAAATGGGGGTAGTGCGGACAGTCAGATCTTTGTCAGGTTTAAGGTGCTGGGGAGTAGGTACAGAGGAGATGTCAGGGGTAAGTTTTTCATTCAGAGGGTGGTGGGTGCGTGGAATGGGCTGCCAGCTACGGTGGTGGAGGCGGATTCGATAGGGTCTTTTAAGAGAATTTTAGATAAGTACATGGAACTTAGTAAGATAGAGGGTTATGGGTAAGCCTAGTAATTGCTAACATAGGGACATGTTCGGCACAACTTTGTGGACTGAAGGGCCTGTATTGTGCTGTAGTTTTTCTATGTTTCTATATCTATGTTTCTAGATGTTGTACAGCATGGGACATGTGTTGGGAAAGGAAGCTGACGACTGGTTTAGCAGAAAACTCATGGTTACCGGCACAAATTCACCATCATTTAGAATTTGCCAAATGCTGCTTTACAGGCAATACCCTCCTACTCTCTCGGTTACACCTGGAGGCTCGCTTGGTTGTGTGGACACTTTCTTTAAGGTGCTTGCTTTTCTGCCTGTCAGTTGAAAGGGACATGGAATGCATGTCAGCATGACTCTGAAAAGCCAGCACTGACAGTCTGAATGCAAGTGATTGCTTTTCATATGCTGTGCCTCCTCTCGCTTGATTCCCTGATGCTTTATGACAGACTTGCTGAGACAAAGCCTTAATCAATTCTCAGCTGAGCAGTGACAAATGCTGTTATGTCAGAAGCAATATGGACCAGGCAGAATAAAACAAACGCAAGCCTGAGGCATTGGCAAACGAGTCGCACTTAGTAATACTAGAAAAATGGGGTCTAATTAAGTGAGTAATTTTAATTTTTTTCTTCATAACACACATGCGCTCAACGGAATATCTTTCAATATTTATTGAACAATTGCAGCTGTCAGCAATCCATGAGCTAATTAATCACTTACATCACATTTTTTTTCAGTAAATGAATTGCTTTGACATGAGGTTAATCACAAAACTAGTTTCCTGCCTATTAGTGGGGAACTGCACTTCCCCATTCTCCCTCATAGTCCTAGCATTGGGCTAATTGCCTTGAAAGGTCTATTTACTTGTGGGTTTTTAAAAAAACCATAAATCAAACAGCTCGAGGGCATTGATAACATTTTGAAAAATTAATAAATGAACGGACCCCAAGGTTCTTGCTAACCCTGAAGCAGTTGTGACCATGGATTTCATGTTAAACATTGTTTTGGCCACCTTTGCCTCTTAGGACCAACAACCAACCAACCAAATATTGTTTAAGGATTAAATTATTACCTTAATTTCTCCTGAGGTTCGAATTGTTTCCACCTTGTGTTCTCTTTTTTTTTGTTTTAATCTAATGGTAATGTCACTGGACCAATAATACAGAGACCCTTGTTATGCTCAGGGAGCAATGGTTCCGCCACGGCAAATGGTGGAATTTGGATCCAGTTAATAAATCAGAAATTGAATGCTGGGTGATTGTGAAACTATCATTGATTGGTGTAAAAACCCATAGGTTCATGAGAGTGATCCTGGGAATGAAAAGCTTGAGGAGTGTTTGAGGACTCTGGGTCTGTACTCGCTGGAATTTAGAAGGATAAGGAGGGGGATTTCATTGAAAGGTACAGAATACTGTAAGGCCTGGATAGAGTGGACGTGGGAAAGATGCTTCCATTAGTAGACAAGACTACGATCCGAGTGCACAGCCTCAGAGTAAAAGGACGACACTTTAGAACCGAGGTGAGGAGGAATTTCTTCAGGCAGAGGGTGGTGAATCTGTGGAATGCATTGCCACCGAAGGCTGTGCAGGCCAGGTCATTGAGTGTATTCAAGACAGATAGGTTCTTGATTGGTCAGGGGATCAAAGGTTACAGGGAAAAGGCAAGAGAATGAGGTTGAAAAACATTTCAGCCATGATTGAATGGCGGAGCAGATTTGATGGGCCAAATGGCCCAATTGTGCTCCTATATCTTATGGTTCTATGTTCTTATCTGGTTCACTCATGCCCTTCAGGAAAGAAAATCTGCCATCCTTACCCATTCTGGCTTACATGTGACTCCAGATTCACAATAGTTAAAGTTTAAAATGCCCTCTGAAATTGCCTAGCAAGTCACTCAGTCCATGGCCAATCAGGGAGGGGCAACAAATGCTGCTCTTGCCAATGATGCCTACAACCCGGGAATGAATTTTTAAAAAAATGCTCTAATATATTAACCTATATGCTCTCCACAGAGACAGGTCTAGTGATAGGCATGGTTTTGAGACCAATGTAGCTACTTGATATTAAACACCGTGCTGATATTGAAAGAGGGTAATTCTCCAGTGAGGGGAGAGGGAGTTGAGGAAGGCACAACCTCAGGCTAAAGGGACGCTCCTTTAAAACAGAGATGAGGAGGAATTTCTTCAGCCAGAGAGTGGTGAATCTGTGTGGAACTCTTTGCCGCAGAAGGCTGTGGAGGTCAAGTCATTAAATGTCTTTGAGACAGAGATAGATAGGTTCTTGATTAATAAGGGGTCAGGGGTTATGGGGAAAAGGCAGGAGAATGGGGATGAGAAAAATATCAGCCATGATTAAATGGCGGAGCAGACTCAATGGGCTGAGTGGCCTAATTCTGCTCCTATGTCTTATGATCTTATGGTCTTAATGGGGATTATAGGAGTAGCGATTGCATTTATATAGCATCTTTCATCATCACCAGAATCTCAATGTGCTTTAAAGGCATCTAATTGCTTTTAAAATATTATAGTTTCACTATTATACTGTGGAAAGCACAGTAGTTGGGATGTGAACCCACCAGGATTGGCCTGCTGTGTGGAACCCGAGAAAAAAAATATCGGATCATTAAAAAATATTGTTTTCTGTTTGTCTTTGTCTTGTCACCAGATAGGAAATATTGAAAGTGGGGTTGGGCGGAGGCTGTTTGTCTGACAACTAAGCATCACCCAGTTGGGAATTGAGTCTTCTGGCTTTCCAATTGGCGCAAAAAGGCAGTGCGTCAGAAAGATGGATGCGTTAGCCGACTAATGGCTACGGTGGGTGGGGGCAAGTCATGTGCCAAAATAACCAGGAGTGCACTTAATTGCAATTTGGGACCGCACAGAGCAGCCAATTGATGCACAGCAAGATCCCATAGTGTGATAGTGGCCAGGTAATCTGTTGATATGATGTTGGTTGAGGAATTAATATTGGCCAGGACATCGGGGAGAGTTCCTCTGCTCCTCTCCAAAATTGTGCCATGGGATGTTTTACATTTGCCTCGGAGGGATGGTTGGGCCTTTGTTTAACATCTCATTCAAAAGTCAGCACCTAGAATCATAGGATCATAGGATCCTACAGTGCAGAAGGAGGCCATTCGGCCCATTGAGACTGCACCAACCACAGTACAACCCAGACCTTATCCCTATAACCACATGCATTTACCCGAGCTAGTCCCCTTGACACGAAGGGGCAATTTAGCATGGCCAATCCACCTAACCCACACATCTTTGGACAGTGGGAGGAAGCACCCAGAGAAAAACTATGCAGACAAGGGGAGAATGTGCAAACTCCACACAGACAGTGACCCCCAAGCAGGGAATTGAACCCGGGTCCCTGGCGCTGTGAGGCAGCAGTGCTAACCACTGTGCCGCCGTGCCACCCCAAGATCAGAAAATTCCGCCCGAGGTCAACGGACCTTTGCATGGTCCTGTCCCACCTGCTATGATTTCCTGTCCCGGGCGGGACAGGAAACTTCCACCCATAAAGTTAGATGGTGCAGAAAAGACCCTTTTGCCCAGTGCAAATGGGAAATTACATTGAGGCCCCTTAGAGAGTCCTGACAATTTTCGTTGCTTTCATTTGTGAGAAAAGGCAACTGTTCCAGCAAATCTAACATGAAAATATGGTTCCCTGACAGGCTACAACTTTATAATGGAACATTGCTGCGGGCACAGTATTTGCAATGTAAATAATTCATTCCATTATGGAGTGGGGCAGAGGTGAGGCGAGGGGTGAGAGGCAGACAGAAGTTTCTTTTCATGCATCCTCTTTGAGAAAGGATACCTCACCTGGGATTCCATTTGAAAACCGGCTTTCATTTTGGTGTAAGCATCAAGACTGTCTACCAAGAGTGAAAAATAGTCTGACTGGCAGAATGCCACCGAGGTAATCAAAAGAGACAGATTTAGTGGAATATGCATCTGCGGTCAGGAAAAGACTTCACTGGCTAATCCTTGATCAGTCTACGTTGAAAAATCTCCTCACCTTTTTTCAAGAGAATTATTTGCTTTTCAATTACTTTCATCCAGACTGACATTTCCTTTTAAACTTCATTCCCTCCTTTCAGATGAGACATTAAGCCGAGACCCTGTCTGTTCCCTCAGGTGAATGTAAAAGATCCCATGGCACCATTTTGAAGGGGCTGTCTCCCCCCGTGCCCTGGCCAATATTCAGCCCTCAGTCAATGTCACAAAAACAGATTACTTGCTCATTATCACACTGGGAGCTTGATGCACACAAATTGGCTGCCATGTTTCCTACAATATAAAAGTGACCGCACATTAGAAGTACTTCAGTGGCTGCCAAGCACTTTGAGATGTTCACTGGTCATGAAAGGCACGATGCAGATGTAACTCTTTCCTTTTTTGCGCAGCAATACCAAGCTCCCCATTTTCCACGACTTTCTTCATATTGTTTTTGCCTCACCCTGCGCCATGTGCCATTCCCTGGCTGAGATGACCATGGTGCTACAACAAAAAAGGTGTCCTCCTGTGACGTTAGTGTACCTTTAAGAGATTTTTTTAAAAATCAGAATCTCTGCAGCTCTGACAGTCAGTGTTTCTCAGCTCCCAGCTTTAGCTGATGTCATTATGTTGTCAGGCTGACTACAATGAGTCCTTTTATTGTTACTTACGTGACTTAAATGGGGTTGTTTGTGTTTACTCTGGGATTAGTTTTACGATCCTACATTGTTATGAGGATGTTCATGTGTTTTTGGACAGGTTTTCTTTCATTTTCAGTTCTGAGCTACAGTTCAATTTTAGAAGGGACAGCAAGCTAAAAGGAAATGTTTTCCCTCTCTCCCTGTTGTTTCGAAAATTCTGTTGGTTAGCTGAAAATAAGATCTTGTTTTCCTGAAGGGTGAAAATCTGTTGTTGTTGGGGGCTGGTCCAGAGTCTCTGGTGTTTAGGGAAGCTGCCCTGTCTTCAAACTTTTCAGAGTGAACCTAGAGAATGGCAGACTTCGAACAAAGGACTCAATTTCCATTGTTACGTGAGCAGTAGACTTCACTGTATTGAACCTGTTTTAAGGGTTTTGTCTATGACAAGGGTTTTGGTTTTGATTGGAACACATTAGATATCTTTGTTCAGGGTTATACATTATCATGATTGTTTGTTTCTTGTTGATAAAAGTTCTTGCTAATTTTCTTACTATACATGTTAACCATATTCTTAAATAAACTTTGTTTGATAAAAGCTCCCGAGTGGGTCACTTGAATCATACCTGAAGTGAAACAAACATGCTTACCCTAACCAAATCCAAGATGTAAAACTTATGGTCCAGGCGAGCTCCATAGAACACTTCGGAGTTTTTTTTACCTGATATGTAACATCTCCTGTGTATTATTATTTCAACACTTCAAGTGGTTATGTCCCTTGGCCAGCCTGTCACCGTCCCCAGACGATCTTCAATCATGATTTCTGATAGCCTGCCCAGCAATCTATTCATGCCCTCGAGGAAATGATCATGTACTTCATGATGCCTGGTGCTTCTGGAACTTTCACTGGCAGCAAAGCAAGCCAACTTCCAATATCCTCTTACTTATCACTGGTGTTTTCTTACATTGCATTGCTCCTTGGGCTCCTAATGATGCAGCGCTGCTTGATAAAGCTCTGACAATTGAATGCACTGAGGTATCGATTCTCATTACATTGACTACATTGGGTGGGTTCTACTTTAGACAGGTGAGCCATTTGTTCAGATTACCACATGAAACAGTGACGAAGAACATTTTCCTCACTGGGTCGCAAGGGACTCGTACATTCTATTTGCTCGCTCTGACTTTAAAAAATACTTGGATTTTCTCAGCTCTTAACTTCTGAAGAGTTTGGTGATTAAATTTTGAGATTTATTTTTTCAACGTACTGGAGTTTTTAATCTGCATTTTCGTTATCTCTCCAAGAGGTTGCAGTGGTCTGGGTGGATGGAGAGTCTATGATGCATCATAAATGTTTGCAATAAGCCAAATGAGTCAGAAGGACTTTTCCATTCCTTCATTTTCTTCTATTTGTATGGAACTACTTGAGTCTAAGAGGCTGTAGTTATGTAGAATAATTTCAGAAGCATTCATGCAAGCAGTTAGCTTATTTTGCACTGCAATGTGTTTTCCTTAGAATCATAGAGTCATAGAGGTTTACAGCATGGAAACCAGGCCCTTCGGCCCAACTTATCCATGCCGCCCCTTTTTTTTAAACCCCTAAGCTAGTCCCAATTGCCCGCATTTGGCCCATATCCCTCTATACCCATCGTACCCATGTAACTGTCTGAATTCTGTTTAAAAGACAAAATTGTACCCGCCTCTACTACTACCTCTGGCAGCTTGTTTCAGACACTCACCACCCTCTGAGTGAAAAAATTGCCCCTCCATTCACTTTTGTATCTCTCACCTCTCACCTTAAACATATGCCGTCTAGTTTTAAACTCACCTATCTTTGGGAAAAGATATTGACTATCTAGCTGATCTATGCCCCTCATTATTTTATAGACCTCTATAAGATCACCCCTCAGCCTTCTACGTTCCAGAGAAAAAAGCCCCAATCTATCCAGCCTCTCCTTATAACTCAAACCATCAAGTCCCGATAGCATCCTAGTAAATCTTTTCTGCACTCTTTCTAGTTTAACAATATCCTTTCTATAATAGGGTGACCAGGACTGTACACAGTATTCCAAGTGTGGCCTTACCACTGTCTTATACAACTTCAACAAGATGTCCCTTCACTGAGTTATCCTGATTTTCATTTCCACTTTTACTTTTTCCCTTAACGTATGACAACATATTTGTCATACGTTTGCTCTTTTTATGAATAATGCAGCTTGTGGTTATAAGAATTACACTTATTGTAATTTTGTAGTAGTCACTATTTAGCAGCTCAACCTTTACTTAGCTTACCAACTTGCAAGTTTTAAAAGTTCATTCTTGGGATATGAGCATTAATTGCCCCCTCTAATTGCCCTTGAGTGGTTGACCATAAGGGGGATCTATCCCCAGCATCTCTTCACCAACATTGGTCATTTCAGATTTAAGAGTCAATCATGTTGGTGTAGGACAAAAACCAGGAGGCCAGATCAGAAAGGTTTCCAATAACCGTCAGCTGGAATCTTGTGTCACAGAAAGTTCTGGAAATGCTGGGCAGGTTTTGGCAGCATCTGTGAAGAGGGAAACAGTCAGTGTTTTGAGTCAAACTCTTCTTCAGAACTTCAACTCTGATGAAGAGTCATATGGACTCAGAACATTAACTCAATTTCTCTCTCTACAGATGCTGCCAGACCTGCTGACCATTTTGAAAACTTTCTGTTTTTTTTTATTTTGGACTTCTTGTATCCACAGTGTTTTGATTTAATTTTAAATTCTCGTCTCAGCTTTTTTGGGAAAACAAACCAAAATTAAATTCTCAAATTGCCGTGGTGGGATTCAAACTCAGATTCTCTTGATTACTTTAATCCATTTGTTTAACAACTGCACAACTAATTGGCATTGAAAGAACATTTATATATCTGAGATTTTGTTGTGAATTCAAATCACTGTATAAATAGCATTGTTCTTCCCCAAGCACAAACTCAATATATTTATAGAATCTTGGAATCCCTACAGTGCAGAAGGAGGCCATTCAGCCCATCGAGTCTGCACCGACCGCAATCCCACCCAGGCCCTATTCCCGTAACCCCACATATTTACCCTGCTAATCCCCCTGACACTAAGGGTTAATTTAACATGACCAATCCACCTAACCTGAACATCTTTGGACTGTGGGAGGAAACCGGAGCACCCGGGGGAAACCCATGCAGTGCAAACTCCACACAGACAGTGATCTGAGGCCGCAAATTAAATCCGGGTCCCTGGCACTGTGAGGCAGCAGTGTGAACCACTGTGCCACCGTGCTGCCCAGCGTGCCGCCACTTCTGGATAACCCTCAAAGTGTAACCAAAGGCTCTGGATTACCCCTATATTTCCCAGTCAGAATGCAATGTTTTTGAAAGTACTGAGGCTTAATAATGTTAACATCCATCAGCCCTAAAGCTGACAACAAGCTTGTATTCCAGTATCATGAATAGCCAACATTTAATTAACGACTCATTGATCCATTAGCACAGTTCTATTCTGGTCTGAAACAAATTGTGTGCAGTGCCCAGTGCACCTCCACATCTTATCTCAAAACGCTGCAAGGTTTTAAGGTCTATATTGATTTACTTTGAAGCCTTGTGATCCAGGCCCTCATACCAATTAATTTGGGGGATCAAAAGCTTGTCTGTTCCATAGTTGACTGTGCTTTAGCCTGCTGCTGTCATCCGGTCAAATAATAAGGCAGTATTTGGAGTGCTCAATGACAAGCTTGTTCTTTTATTTATCAATTCTTCTTTCTCTCTCTCCCTGTTCCTTTCTGTGATTTATAACTCGCAACATTTGTACGGTCCTTGCCAAAACTGCTTTATGAAATTTGTTCCGCATGTGGTGTTATACTTCCTAGCTGCAGAGGAGAACTGCATTGAACCTGAAATCTATGCTTGTTCTCACCTTGCCGAGATTGAGGGAGAACTTGACTTCCTTCAGACTTTTTCCCGTAAACACTTGCCAGCTTAATTAAGACTGGCATGTAGTTTTAAGTTTGAAGTTTATTTATTATTGTCACAAGTAGGCCTACATTAACACTGCAATGAAGTTATCCCCTAGCTGCCACACTTCAGCATCTGTTCGGATACACTGAGCCAATGCACCTGACCAGCACATCTTTATAAGCTGTCTGTCTTGAGGCTAAATACATTTAAGAATCTTATAAAGGCTGGGTTAGGCCACAGCTAGAATATTACATCATAATACTGTATGAAAGGTAAAGTTACCATAGTTCCAGGTGACTATAGGCTGCTTTCTCCTTTGAGGCGGAGAGCTGACTGGTTTAACCTGAGGATCACCACACCTCAGACGAGAGGCAGTGTTGAGAAGGCAGAGCCTTCATGAATAACCTCAGCCAGTTTGGGAATTGAATCCACGCTGTTGGCGGCACGGTGGCACAGCAATTAGCACTATTGCCTCACAGCGCCAGGGACCCGGGTTTAATTCCGGCCTCAGGTCACTGTCTGTGTGGAATTTGTACGTTCCCCCCGTGTCTGCATGGGTTTCCTCCGGGTGCTCCAGTTTCCTCCCACAGTCCAAAGATGTGTGGGTTAGGCTGATTGGCCATGCTAGTGTCAGGGGGATGAGCAGGATAAATATGTGGGGTTACAGTAGTAGTAGGATCTGGGTGGGATCATGGTCGGTGCAGACTTGATGGGCCGAATGAGATTCTAGGGCAGCGCTCTACATCACAAATCAACTGTCCAGTCAACCAACCCTCGTAATACAGTACTGCTTGCAGAAGCAGGGAAGTTATGGTGAACCTGTATAAAACTTTGGTTAGGCCACAACTTGAACATTTTGTCCAGTTTCAGTCGTCACACTTTAAGATGGATTTGAAAGTGCTTGTGATCGTGCAATGAAGATTGATCGGAGGAGTATCATTGAATCACAGAATCCTTACAGTGTAGAAGGAAGCCATTTGGACCATCGAGCCTGCACCGACAACAATCCCACCCAGGCCCTAACCCTGTAACCCCATGTATTTACCCTGTAATCCCCCTGACACTAAGGGGCAATTTACCGTGGCCAATCCACCTAACCCACACATCTTTGGAGTAGTTTCAGAGGTGAGGAATTTTAGCTAATAGGTTGGAGAAAATGGGTGTTCTCCTTCGAGTGAAGTAGCTTGCAGAGAGATTGGATAGAGGTGTGCAAGATTATGGCAGGTTAATTAAGGTAGACAGAGAAAAGTTGCTGGCACAATGACTCGGGTGAGTGAAGATTTTGGGAAAGAGCTGCAGCAGAGGGTATGTGAAGAAGAACTTTTATTAAGCAGCGTGTGGTAATGATCTGGAACTCACTGCCCATGAGGGGGCTGGAAGCAAATGATGAATGATTTCAAAACAAAAATGGAAGGGAAATATACCTGTGGGATTGACTGTGTTGCCCTGCAGAGAGCTGGCATGAACTCAATGGGCTGAATGACTTCCCTTTGTGCCATAATGACTGGATGAATCGGATTCTCTAACCTCGCTCGCAGCCGGGATTCTTCCCCGTCCCGCTGCAGCGAACAGAGATTTGGCTGAGCGCCAATTTCTCTGTCCTCGCGGGAGGCGGCGGGGCAGAAACGGCTGGAGAATTCCTGCCGATAACTCAACGTGGTTCCAGACTCACACAACTCTTCGAGAAAGGCTAAACCTATGAAGGCCTCATAGGCATGAGGTGGTCTATGGGTAATTCAAACATTTGCCTTGCCTTAAATTCTGTGAACAATTTAGAGCTTTAAATTTTCTTTCCTTTTAGTTCATGTGAGAACTGCAAAATTGATTTTCACATCTCCTGAGATTAAAGCATAGAATCAAAGAGAAAAAAATAACACTTTTTAATTCTTAGAATTTCAGGCGACAAATCAGATAAAGGAACTGGATTTTTTTTTCTCTCAGAATTCTTATCTTTTTTTTCAGAAAACCTGTGACGGTCCTCAGAGAATTAACTATCTGAATCTGATCCATTAGGAATAATTATGAATATTTTGTTCCCTCATTATTATTCATTATCAGTGGGCAGACCAGCCAACAGTTACATAAGGAGTACACTGGCATGTTAGAAACAAAGTAATGGCAATGCTTTTAGAATAATTTAACAACCCAAATGATTGTTAATGACTGGAAGATGAAATTTTGGTTGGGGAAAGATCACAGATAGACTTCTCAATGTAATTCATATTTTAAATTAAGAGATAACAGGGGCTTATAGAAAGGTACTTCAATAACTGTGGGAGATTTTAATCTTTGTACAGGTTGGATGAATCAAGTTCGCTAAGATAGCTTGGAAGATCAGTTCATAGAGTGTATTCAGGACAGTTTCTTAAAACAATACATTCTAGAACCAACCAGGGAACAGGCTAGTTTTAACTGGTAATATGTAATGAGATATGATTACTAATGACCTTGCAGAGTGATTATAAATGTGATAGTTTACATTCAGTTTGAGGCTGAGAAATTTGGGTCTGAAACCCGTGTCTGAAACTTAAATAAAGACAATTACAAGAGGATGAAGCCCATTAAATCCACAGGAAGGTCAGTCATATTTTAATTCACCCCGATTAATTTGCCATTCCAGATCGACAGGGAAGGAAGTGGGTAATGTGGGCAATTTTAACTCCCACAAACGGGGGTGGGGGGTGATGAGGGCAGGAGCAAAAAGTTTCCAAGCTGCCTCATAACTATCCACTTTCTCTTTTAAGAGGTCAATCAAACTTTCAGGAGGGATTTAGTCACTGAGATCTTTAGAGGGGGCTGAATATGCCTCCATTTTTAACAGTCTTCTTTTATTTTTAGCCAATTTTGGCTGAGTTTTGCAGAACTTGGGAATCTCGGCAAGTAGATGGAGGTGAGAAAGGCCAGATCCACAAGGTAAGTACATTTACAGCACTGCTTGTGAGCCAAGAGAAACGGGAACATTTGCCTCTGGCACACCAAGGCTAATTCTATAGCCACCATACAAAATCAGCGAATTCCTACAACATAGAGGGAGGCTGTTTGGCCCATCATATCTGCATCACCTCTCCAAATGGGATTTCATATCGTGGTATTTTCCCACCTTCTCCCTAACTTGCACATTCTTCCTTTTTCGATGAGAGTCTTTTGAATGCATCAGTTGAAGTTGACTCCACCACACACTCATGTCATGCATTCCAGAAACCAGTTGCTGCATGAACACCCACATGACGCTTTTGCTTCTTTTGCCAATTAGTTCAAACTTGTGCCCTGTCGTTATAGATCCTTTCATAAGTGGGAACAGTTTCTCCCTCTCTACTCTGTCCAGACCCCTCATGTATCCCAAACCAATCTTCCATCCATTGACTCTGTCTACACTTCCCACTGCCTCGGAAAAGCAGCCAGCATAATCAAGGACCCCACGCACCCTGGACATTCTCTCTTCCATCTTCTTCCGTTGGAAAAAGATACAAAAGTCTGAGGTCACATATCAACCGACTCAAGGACAGCTTCTTCCCTGCTGCCATCAGACTTTTGAATGGACCTATCTCGCACTCAGTTGATCTTTCTCTAAGCTCTGACTGTAACACTACATTCTGCACTTTCTCCGTTCCTTCGCTATGAACGGTATGCTTTGTCTGTATTGCACGCAAGAAACAATATTTTCCACAATGACAATTAGTACATTGTCACATGTACATGTGACAATAATAAATCAAATCAAATCAGATCAAACCATGATTTTGAATACTCCGATCTCAGGCCTTCTTTTCTCTAAGGGAGACACTCCTAACCTCCAACCTGTCTTCATAACTGAAGTTCTTCATCCCTGGAACCATTCTTGCGAATCTTCTCTGCACCCTCTCCAGCACCTTCACATCCTTCCTGAAGTGAAACATCAAGAACTGGACATTGTACTCCAGTTGAGGACAAACTAGTGTCTCATACAAGTTCAGCATAACCTCCTTGCTCTTGTACTCTATATCCCTATTAAGGGAGCTTAAGATACTTAAGTTTGTGCTTTATTAACAACTCTCAACCTGTTCTGCCACCTTCAACGACTTGTGTACATATGCACTGATGTCCCTCTGCTCCTGCACCCCTTTATTTTCTATTTTCTTTCCATGTTCTTCCAACTGAAATGAACCACCTCTCTTTTCTGTGCATTAGACTTCACCTGTCACCTATCCGCCAACTCTTTTATGCCCCTTTGAAGTCCTATGCTATCCTCTTCACAGTTCACAATGTTTGTCAGATGCCATACCTCTACTCGATTACATGGCTGGAGAAGGCAGCTGAAGGCAATGGTAGACTGATAAAAATAGAACATGTCTAAGAGGCCAGAATTGGAGGAGCGCAGAGCTCTCAGAGTGTTGTAGGGCTGGAGGAGGTTACAGAGAGATAGGGAGGATGGGGACTTTAGGAGGAATTGGAATCCAAAAGGAGAATGTTATTCTTGAGGTACAACTAAAATGGGAGCTAACGCAATTCGGCCGTCACAGGGGTGAGGGGTGAACATGGTGGCACAGTGGTTAGCACTGCTGCCTCACAACACCAGGGACCCGGGTTCAATTCCGGCCTCGGGTCACTGACTGTGTGGAGTTTGCACATTCTCTCTGTGTCTGCGTGGGTTTCCTCCGGGTGCTGCGGTTTCCTCCCACAGTCCAAAGATGTGCAGGTTACGTTAATTGGCCATGTTAAATTGACCCTCGTGTCAGGGGGATTAGCAGGGCAAATGTGTGGGGTTACGGGAATAGGGCCTGGGTGAGATTGTGGTCGGTACAAACACAATGGGCCAAATGGCCTCCTCCTGCACTGTAGGGATTCTGTGAACGGAATTTGGTTCTAGTCAAGCAACAAAGTTTTCCATGAGCTGAAGTTCACAAAAGATGCCCTCATCAAGGTCTCAATCATTTCGATAATTTGCCAGCAAAATGTCAGGCTCCTGTCTGTAATGTGGTGGCGAGCTGTGTTTTTGCTCATTTAAAAAGAATAGCAGGTGACAGTTGTATGCTGTTATGTGGATGGCAGCCAATTTTCTGCTTTGTACTGCCACCATCTTCTGTATACACTTGGCATGGTTCCTGGCTTCTGATATGTGTGACCTATCTTCCCCAGACAGACAGTAGTTTTACTTTGGTACTTAATTCTAGTTTATTAACACTATATATAAGATAGGTAACAGACTAGAAATGTCTCTCCTGAGCACAATGTGTTTCATCCTCTCCCCCTCTGACTGCTGATCTCAAAATATATCATTGTCTACATTACTTATTGGCCTACCTGTTCTATTAACTCATGACTCTCCATTTTGGTCCCCTATTTTTAGTTCACAGAGTTAAGGTAGTGTTGTGATTCTGTTCATGAACTAGTAACCCATAGAATCATAGAATTATAGAAGTGGGTGGCACAGTGGCACAGTGGTTCTCATTGCTGCTTCACAGCTCCGGGGACATGGATTCGGTGTGGGTCACTGTCTGTGTGGAGTTTGCACATTCTCCCCATGTCTGCGTGGGTTTCCTCCAGATGCTCCGATTTCCTCCCACATTTTGAAAGACGTGCTGGTTAGGTACATTGACCCGAACAGGCACCGGAATGTGGTGACTAGTGGAATTTCCCAGAAACTTCATGGAGGTTTTAATGTAAGCCTTACTTGCAACTAATAAATAAACTTAAAGAATCCCTACAGAGCAGAAGAGGCTATTCGGCCTATCGAGTCTGCACCAACTCTGACACAGTGGGTGGGATTTAACGGCCTCGCTTATCCTGGAACCGTAAAATCCCACCCGAGGTCAATGGACCTTCCCACGCTCCACCCCTCACCTGCTCCGATTCCCGTGGCAGGCAAGACGGTAAAATTCCAGCAAGTATCTTACCCAGTCTCTCTCCCTTGCCCTATCCCCCTAACCCCATGGCTAATCCCCATAACCTACACATTTTAGGACACTAAGGGGCAATTTAGCATGGCCACTCCACCCAACCTGCACATCTTTGGAGTGTGGTTGGAAACTGGAGCACCCGGAGGAAACCCACGCAGACACGGGAAGAAAATGTAGACTCCACACGGACA
Source organism: Mustelus asterias (assembly GCF_964213995.1). Taxonomy (NCBI): domain Eukaryota; kingdom Metazoa; phylum Chordata; class Chondrichthyes; order Carcharhiniformes; family Triakidae; genus Mustelus; species Mustelus asterias. The sequence goes on along the minus strand of NC_135810.1, from coordinate 8,516,590 downwards.
GTGACCTGTGAACAAGTCATCCAGAGGGGGGCATGGTGGCTTGGTGGTAAAGTTAGTCGATACATAATTCAGAAGCTTATGCTAATGGTCTGGAGACATGGGTTCAAATATCACCATGGGAGCTGGTGGGATTTAAATTCAATTAATTATTAAATCTGGAATATCATGACCATGAAACTATCTTGGATTGTTGTATTGATCCTTTCGAGAAGGACATCTGCTGAACTTACTTAGGCTGATCTATGTGTTACTCCAGATTGACCTAACAAGCCACTTGGTTCCACCTTGGCTTTTACTTTGTTGGAAGATTTAGCAGGGTGCTCAGGATCATCCCATACAGGGTGGTATGTATCTCACCGCTCTGTGTTCCAATGCTTTGGGGAAATGGGTTCAAATCCCACCATGGCAGCTGGTGGAACTTAAATTCAGTCAACAAAACATGGAGTTCAAAACTGGTCTCAGTAAATGGTGATTATGAAATTATCATTTGGTTGTTGTGAAAACCTATCTGGTTCACCAATGTCCTTTAGGGAAGGAAATCTGCCATCCTCACCTGGTCTGGCCTACATGTGACTCCAAACCCATTGCAATGTGGTTGACTCTTAACTGTCCCCTGAAATGGCTGAACAAGCCACTCAGTTCCATGGCAATTTGGGATGGGCAACTAAAATAATTGGCCTTGCCAGCGAAGCTCACATCCCATGAAAGAATAAAAAAAAGAGTTTGAATCACAGAATCACAGATTACTACAGTGCAGAAGAGGCCCTTTGGCCCATCGTGTCAGCACCGACGCACGAAATGCCCTGATCTGTCCACCTTATCCCACTTGCCAACACTTGGCCCATAGCCACATCATGTGAGTTTGAGAATTTTCATTCAGTTTAAGGCTAACCCAGTCAAGTATTCATGGAAGTTCTTGCAGAGGCGCAACTAGTTCGCCAACAGTCTTCAGGCGGTGAATCCTGTCACCTGGTGTTGCCCGGTCTGTCCTGCATATGAGTTCATTCTCGCATACACAATTGCAGTTAACCCTCAGAAAAGACCCAGAAAAGACTCAGATACATGAAAAAAATCCTGGTGCAAAGAATAAACGGTGGCATTTCAGGAAGAAAGCCCTTCATCACCTTCTCAATCTTGGATGTACTATGGCGGCTGGGTTTACCAGTGACATCCAGGACCTAAGAATGAACACAAGCAAATGAAGAGCTAATGTGAAACTATTCACTGGAGGCTCCACTCCACAATAGCATGGGAAAAACTGGAACACATTTCGTACAGGTGAATTCGCGGTGGCTTCAACTTTTTTCCCTTGCAGATCTTTCATTTCACTCCAGTGATTTTGAAGAACAGGCTTTTATCTGTCCTTTCAGACGCAAGACCACCAACTGTCCGCTCCTGAGCAGAACTGACTGGTGAAAGGCTAGTGAGAAGAAGCATCCTGTTATAACGCAGCAGGTTGTTCACTTGCTTCCTCAGTGCTTGGTGTAAAAGAGACTCTGAAAAAGAGGAGTGGGGGCCAGTGCCGGGGGGGAGGGGGGGGGGGGGATTGTCAACTAATGGCAAGTCTTTTGTACTAAAAAGCACTCTTGAAACTTCAAAGATAACGATGCTTTGTGTCCCTGATTGTACTGAGAAAAAAAGGGCTGTTACCGTGGGAACATCTTAAACAGTTTTCGTTTGATGACATCATTGCCTCAGTCTTTCACAGTATTTGCTGTTCTGTCAACAACAGGGACATTTGCTGAGTCAATTGGAGGGACACTAACTAGACGCGTATTCCTTCAAGTTTTGCACATTAAGGGGTGATTGGAGAGAAGATTTCAAGATATTTCGTGGAATTGATAGGGTAGGTGGAGAGAGCGGAACAATTTCCACTAAATGGGGAGTCCAGCACGAGGGAATGTAGTTTAAACGTTAGCATCAGAGCCAACAGGAGTGAACTTAGGAAATTCTTCTACACGTAGAGGTGAGTAGAGGTTTAAAACTTGCTTCCTCAATGGTAGTTGATGCTCGATCATTTGTTGACTTTAAATCTGATATTAATACATTTTTGTTTACCAAAGGTATCAAGGGATATGAGACAAGGGTGGGGTATATGGGAGTTAGGTCGTAGATTGGTCCAAGCACGGCAGTGGCTAGCACTGCTGCCTCACTATGCCAAGGACCCAGGTTCGATTCCCAGCTTGGGTCACTGTTTGTGTGGAATTTGCACATTCTCCCCGTCTCTGCGTGGGTTTCCTCCGGGTGCTCCGGTTTCCTCCCACAGTCCAAAGATGTACGGGTTAGGTTAATTGGCCATGCTAAATTGCCACTTAGTGTCAGGGGGACTAGTAGGGTAAATATGTGGGGTTACAGGGATAGGGCCTGGTGGGATTGTGGTTGGTGCAGACTCGATGGGCCGAATGGCCTCCTTCTGCACAGTAGGGATTCAATGATTCTAAGCAAAGAGGGGACAAATGTCTGGCATCGCATTGGACAACTGATATTGGTGGTGTTTGCGAGTGCATTGTGTGTTCGTAATATGTCTGTGTCAATAGGCGTGACCTTCATGGAGATCCTCTCCACTTGGAGCCGGCAGTTTGCGGTGTCGATGGTAGTCATGATGTGAAGATGCCAGCGTTGGACTGGGGTGTTTACCCTAGTCCAATGCCGGCATCTCCACATCATATTCGTAATATGGCAGAGAAGTTCTCGTGGAATTTTTAATATCTTTTCCAGTGTATGTTCATCAGTGACTTTAGTCTGGCTGCTGCCCAGTGAAAAGTGTGGGAGTTGCAGTCAAATATCGGACTAGTGTCATACTTTGTAGTTTGGACAAGTTCATCAAACTACTTTCTGGAAACAGCTCCCTAAGTATTGCGCTGGGGGTGTTCAAGTGAGACATGTAGATATGGCATTCCAGAAAACTCAAGGCATTTGGACAGCGAACAACACCGACTCCGCTCATGATCTTTTCCGGGACATGCATTATTTTAATTTTTTTTTAACAGGGGCGGCACGGTAGCACAGTGGTTAGCACTGCTGCTTCACAGCTCCAGGGTCCCGGGTTCGATTCCCGGCTCGGGTCACTGTCTGTGTGGAGTTTGCACATTCTCCTCGTGTCTGCGTGGGTTTCCTCCGGGTGCTCCGGTTTCCTCCCACAGTCCAAAGATGTGTGGGTTAGGTTGATTGGCCAGGTTAAAAAATTGCCCCTTAGAGTCCTGGGATGTGTAGGTTAGAGGGATTAGTGGGTAAAATATGTGGGGGGAAGGGCCTGGGTGGGATTGTGGTCGGTGCAGACTCGATGGGCCGAATGGCCTCCTTCTGCACTGTAGGGTTTCTATGATTTCTATGAGATGGTGCTTTGGCCTGTTTGCAAAGGTGTCAGTTGATTCTGAAAATCGATTGAAGAGAAAAGCGCATTGCTGGGAATGCTGGAAGTCTAAAATAGAAAGAGAAAAATTCGGAAATATTCAGCGGTCCCGGTAACAACTGTGGAGAGAGAAATTTGGTGTAAGGTTGCAGGTCTGTTTCCCACCTGTGTTATTTACATCCCACCTCCTCTTCCTGTCCCAGTGAAAATGGGATCTGTCGGAATTGGTGACGGTACTTCTGCTATGTTGGAGTCTTCATGGAGCCTCCACAGCTTTCTGAAAAGAAGAGCTATTAGCTCTATTTCTTGCTTCACAGATGCTGCCAGAGCAACTGCAATCCAACGCGTTTCAGCATTTTCTGTTTTTCTTATTCAAAATTATTTGACTGGGAGCCCTGACGTGTGTTCAGCCCCATCAACAATTCAGGCTGCAGAGACCTTGAAGGTGCTTTGTGTAGGGTTAATATCCAACAATACAGCCGTGAAACGAAATCTTCCCTTAACCGCGTGAAGTTTAAAAAGAAATAAAATCACATCCTGTGGAGCACAGAGAATGTTGCAAATATCACTAACAAGAGTCACGCACCACGCTTTTCTTGATTCTCATTTGAAATCTTAAAATAAATTCAGGGTGCTGGCAGCCTGCTATTCAGGGTAGTGGGTGCAAATTAAGAAGCAAAGATGAGCTTTTCAAAGAAGATCTCCATTCCTAATATCGCACAGGCCACCTGATGTGTCCAGAGTGTGTGAAATAATGGAGGAGTGTGTAGATCAATTCTGAAGTAATCTGGTGTACGGAAAAAGAGCATGGATAAACTAAAAGCCCCGCCGTTATCTTATTGAGGACTGTCAGTGAGAAACAATTGCTTTGGGTGAAGCATGGTTTTAACAGGAGCCGGTGCATTAAGTTTCTGATGGGCTCCCAGCCCTAATTCAGGCTTCATGCATAATCGTATACAGTCAGGCATCCAATTGCTTCTGAAGACCTTTGACACCACCCCCCCGCCCCCCCCCCCCCCCCCCCAATCCCACCCACCCCTCCTACCACCCCCTCCTCCCATTTTGGGGACTTTGATGGGGAAATGCAACCCCAGACTCCGTCCCCGGACCCTGCTAAGGTGGTTGCCATCAACAAGAGGACGACAGCCAGGTACAGCTGCAGGAAGAAGGAAACTACATTCAGAATGGGACCCCTTCACCCTGTGGAGATATCTGAATCTGTCTCATAGAATCATAGGATTAGAGAATCCCTACCGAGCAGAAGGAGGCCATTTGGCCCATCGAGCTGGACCGACAACCATCCCACCTAGGCCCGATCCCCGTAACCCCACTGCTAATACCCCCTGACACTAAGGATCAATTTAGCATGGCCAATCAACCTAACCTGCATATCTTTGCACTGTGGGAGGAAACCGGAGCCCCTGGAGGAAACCCACGCAGACACGGGAGATCATGCAAACTCCACACAGACAGCTGAATGTTATGTTACTGGAATGGGGGAGTTATATGGTGTATTTGTTGCAATTCTTCCCTCCCCATCTTTCAGGCAAATCGCTCCAAAGTCATGGTTCATCTGATCTATATTTGTGGGCACAGTTTTAATTTTATAGTACTGGGATGAATTTCTTTAATAGAGAAACGTTAAATGTTTTGGGGTAAAAACTTAACCAGGCAAGCAGCCGATATACTTTGACGTGTAGAAAATAGAGCTGGATATTGTGATAGGTCTGGCTGGGCAATAACTCGTTAAATGGCCAGTTCTTAGCACAGTTATGCTTTAATGTTCAAATTCTTACCATAGGGAGGTGCTGTAGTAATAGTGAAGGATTTCTGGTACAGCTGTTCCTGAATAGGTGTCCAGGGACCCCGAGGTTCTGCAAAGACTTTCCAACAGGACCGACTGTGTAAGTGGGTCATAAATAAACGAGTCAGCGGTGATCGCAAGCGTACTCTCCCCGTGCTCGTGCTCCTGCTCTCCCCATGCTCCTGCTTTCTTTTCGTGTTCCTGCCCTTTCCCTGTGTTCTTGCTTTCTTTCCATGCTCCTGACAGGACTGACACCGCTCTGAGAAGCCGACCTGGTGAATTAGAATCTTAGAATCCCTACAGTGCAGAAGGAGGCCATTCGGCCCATTGAGTCTGCACCAACCACAATCCCTCCCAGGCCATATCCCCATTAACCCATGCATTTACCCTAGAGAGTCCCCATGACACAAAAAAACAATTTAGCATGGCCAATCCACCGAACCCACACATCCTTGGACTGTGAGAGGAAACCAGAGCACCCAGAGGAAACCCACACAGACACGGGGAGAATGTGCAAACCCCACACAGAGAGTGACCCAAGCTGGGAATCGAACCCGGGTCCCTGGTGCTGCGGGGCAGCAGCGCTAACCACTGTGTCACTGTGCTGCCCCATTTCACTGATATCTGGCAGTAATTACCTGTCTTCTTAAAGCAATCTTCAGTGCAACTTTTTAATGTTAAGAACATGACATGTTAGATGGCATGAGGGTGGGGGAGAGTGGGGGGGGTGGTGATCCATGATTAAGAATCCATTTGAAAATGTTCAATTAAAAATTGAGAATCACTTCCCCAGTTTACCCATCTGCCTTCGAACTGCGCCTCCTTTCTCGCTTTCTCTCTGTCTCTGTCTTTGTCTCTCTTGTGACTGCACTGAGCAACTTGCACAGGATCTGTATCGTTCTCCCTGTAGAAATGGCAACGATTGAAGATAGCGGGAATTGTGTTTGTGTTCTTGTTTGTGCACTGCGTCATTGGGGCCACATTGAAGAAAGCATGCTGTTGTCACCGGCAATCAGAATTAAACACGCACCTTTGGTAAGAAATGAAGTGAGTGGAGAGTGTCAGATCACTGCAGCAAAAATTGAGTCAGTCTGACAGATGAGAAGCTTTCCTTATTGCAAGGAGCACGCCACACAATTGTCGCACTGTTGGAGCTGTCGTTTGTCTGATCTCCCTTTTTTTCCCTCCTTAGTTCCCTGCCAATCATCGCACTCCCCTTCTTCATCTGAAGTTCCTGACCTCTTATTGGAGGGAGTACAGTCGTTCTCTGTTTTATGTGGGGTGTTAGCTGTACAATATGCTTGCCATTGCCCTATGAGGTTTGAGAGGAATAAAAGCCGATGAAATCAGCTTGTGAGTGACAACTCATGCTTCAAATGACACGTCAACAGTTATCAAAGAGGACGTGCTTTAACTGACATTTACGGGAGATTTGTTCGGGTATACAATTGCACAGTACAAATTTTATTTTCACTATCACGTACCTGAATCCCCGTGTCAAGTTATGAGCTTATTTGATCCTATGGAATCATAAAATAATACAGGAAAGAAGGAGGCCATTCAACACATTTTGCTGGTTTCTACTCATGGGTCGAGTGATGGAATTAATCCCCTCGGCATCTCATCCACTGAACCAAAGCACAGCAGATTATAAGTTCATAAAATATCGGAGCAGAATTAAGCCAATAGGCCTATCGAGTCTGCTCAGCCATTCGATCATGGCTGATATGCTCCTGATCCCCATTTTCCTGCCTTCTCCACATAATCTGACGGCACGGTGGCACAGTGGTTAGCACTGCTGTCTCACAGCTCCAGGGACCCGGGTTCAATTCCGGCCTTGGGTCACTGTCTGTGTGGGGTTTGCACGTTCTCCCCGTGTCTGCGTGGGTTTCCTCCGGGTGCTCCGGTTTCCTCCCACATTCTGAAAGATGTGCTGGTTAGGTGCATTGACCCGACCAGGTGCCGGAGTGTGGCGATGAGGGAAATTTCACAGTGACTTCATTGCAGTGTTAATGTAAGCCTCACTTGCAACTAATAAATTAACTTTAATCCTTCAACCCATTACCAATTAAAAATCTGTCTAACTCCTCAAATTTACTCACTGTCCCAGCATCCACTGCACTTTGGCATCGCAAATTCCACAGATTCACAACCCTTTGGGAGAAGTAGTTTGTCCTCAACTCTGTTTTAAATTTGCTGCCCCTTATCCTCAGACTATGACCTTTCATCCTAGAATGCCCCACAAGAGGAAGCATCCGCTCCACGTCCACTTTATCCATACCTTTTATCATCTTGAATACCTCAATTTGACCTCCCTCATTCTTCTAAATTCCAGAGAATACAGGCCTAAACTGTTCAATCTCTCTTCATACGACAAACTCCTCATCTCTGGAATCAATCGAGTGCACCTCCTCTGAACTGCCTCCAATGTCACTACATCTTTCCTCAAATAAGGGGAGCAAAACTGCGGCCTCATCAATGCCTTGTACAGTTGCAACAATACTTCCTTACCTCTGATCTAATGAGCATTCCTATACAACCTGAAAGATCAATTTGTTAAGTTTTCAACCTGCTTTTACTGCACTAACTCTTGAACAAAATAATACCAGATGCAAAAAAGTGGAATTCTCTAACCCAGAGGGCCGAGAGACTGAATCCGTTGAATATTTCCAAGGCCGAGTTGGACAGATTTTTGAATTACAGGGGAGTAAAGGGTGATGGGAAGAAAGTAGAGCTGTGATCAAGGTCAGATCAGCCGTGACATTTTAGGATGGTCAAGCAGGTATCCCCCAGAATCCCTACAGTGCAGAAGAGGCAATTCAGCACATCGAGTCTGCACCAACTCTCCGACAGAGCATCTTACCCAGGCCCACCGCCTGTCCGATCCCTATATAACGCCATACATTTATCCCACTAATCCCTCTAACCTACACATCTTTGGACACTAAGAGCCAATTCAGCACCTGGCTCTATTCCCCGTAACCCCACGTATTTACCTTGCTAATCTCCTTGACCTCAAGGGACAATTGAACATGGCCAATCCACCTAACCTGCACATCTTTGGACAATAAGAGGCAATTTAGCATGACCAATCCACCTAACCTAGACATCTTTGGACACTAAGGGACAATTGAGCATGGCCAATCCACCTATCCCGCACATCTTTGGACACTTAAGGGGCAACTTAGTACGGCCAATCCATCTAACCTGCACATCTTTGGACAAAAAGGGGCAATTTAGCATGGCCAATCTACCTAAACTATGCATCTTTCAGTTTATGGGAGGAAACCGGAGCACCTGGAGGAAACCCATGCAGACACAGGGAGAATGTGCAAACCCCACACAGTCACCCTCCCTCAGGGTGGAATTGGACTAAGGTCCTTGGCGTGGTGAGGCAGCAGTGCTAACCACTACGCCGCCGTGTCACCCTAAAGGTATGGTCTACCCTTGTTCCTATTTCTAATGATGTGTTGAGAATGCAAGGGAATGGTTGGTAGGTTTTGTGAACCCATGAATAAGCGTTCAATGATTTATTTATTTGCTGAAAGCACTGGTGAATTACGTGAGCTAAAAAGCCACTCAGAACATGATCACTTAGGTATGCCGCGCAGCGCTTGAGAGTGTTTGCATCAGCATTTTGTTTACTTTCTGTGAGATAGAAGTTCCCAGAGTTCTACCTGGATGTGCCCATGAAGATCAGAGAAGTAATCGACTCTGTGTGACCTGGACCCGCTATAAATAAATAAAATGAAAATGGCTGTGGGCTCTAATTCTTGGCATGCTATTGCAACGAGGTCACCCACATACTGGACTCAGAGAAGCACAGAAGTATGAGGGGTGAAAAAAAGCAATCAGTTCAGTGTTGAATTCAGTTTGGTGAACTTTTCAGCTTAAAGAAAGAAAGTAATCCAAAGATAAGTTTCCTGCGGTGAAGTGTGATAGCTGATTTCGTCTGATTTTTTTTCCCTTGCTTCGTTTCTTATCGCATTTCAAAATCGGGCTGAGCAGAAGGAGGCCATTTGACCCATCTTACCTGTGTCAGCTCTTTAAAAGGACCATCCAGTTAAGCCCGGTTCTCCTGCTCTTTCCCATAGACCCGCAAGTGTGATGTTCCTTTCCTGCGTCTGGATGCTTTGCAAGCTGTCTGGCTGAGGGTGCAGCAGGTGAATATTTACATTGGCCTCGTGCCTTCTTTGGGCAAGGAATCAGCACGGTTACACGCACCTACCTTGGCACTTCTCCCGATCCCACTGTTCTCTTCTTTGCATTTTGCCACAAGATCTGACAAACTCGCAAGACTGCAGACGCTGGTTTGGCTGCGTACCTCTGCTCATGCAGCTTGTTCCGCAGAGTTGACAGATGGGTTGACTTCAGCACCTCCTGGAACAAGCCTCAGGAGTTATTATTAAATGAGGGAGCCTGGGGCGCAGTCCTTTGTGTGCATATTGTTCACACTTCCCTTCAGTGTGAGGCTAAAACGTAGTGCCACCCTTCCACGGAAAGCAGTAGTCCATCCAGTTGTGCAACTCCTGGGGCCTACCTCACTGCACATACTTTCTCTACGTTGAGCCAGCCATGTAGTGGGGACTAGCCCACAGATCAGCACATTGTGATTTTTCTATACTTGTAGAATTAGGGTTGCAGAGGAAACTTCTCCCTAATAAGAAAAATCTCCTTTCTCATACGATCCCTACAGCACAGAAGGTGGCCATTCGGCCCATCAGGTCTGCACCAACATCTTATCCAGGCCCGCCCCCACCCCATTCCCTTAACCCCACCCATTTACCCCACTAATCCCCCCCTACCCCACCCATTTTGGGACATCAAGGGGCAATTTATCATGGCCAATCCCCCTAAACTACAAATCTTGGGACACTAAGGGGCAATTGAGCATGGCCGATCCACCTAACCTGCACATCTTTGGCTGTGTGAGGAAACAAGAGCACCCGGAGGAAATCCATGCGGACACGGGGAGGATGTGCAATCCCCATAGACAGTGACCCAAGGTTGGAATTGAACCCGGGTCCCAGGCGCTGTGAGGCAGCAGTGCTAACCACTGTGCCACCATGCTCCCTTTTCACAGATAAGTTCACATTGATGCTTATTGATGGAGAATGGAGGACGACGATGTCATTGTAATGGTGATGCCATTAATGATGTCCTTGAAATAGAAGATTGAGGGGAGATTTGATAGAGGTGTATAAGATTTTGATGGGTATAGATAGAGTGAATGCAAGCAGGCTTTTTCCGCTGAGGCTAGGGGAGAAAAAAACCAGAGGGCATGGGTTAAGGGTGAAAGGAGAAAAGTTTAAAGGGAATATTAGGGGGGGCTTCTTCACGCAGAGAGTGGTGGGAGTGTGGAATGAGCTGCCGGATAAAGTGGTAAATGCGGGGTCACTTTTAACATTTAAGAAAAACTTGGACGGGTTCATGGATGAGAGGGGTGTGGAGGGATATGGTCCAAGTGCAGGTCAGTGGGACTAGGCATAAAATGGTTTGGCACAGACAAGAAGGGCCAAAAGGCCTGTTTCTGAGCTGTAATGTTCTATGGTTCTATGGTTCTAAATTATAGCTAATACTGTATTGCAGACAGCTGTTACATGTCCAATGGTGTTAATTAGTTAAAGAAGGAGCAGAGTTGGATTTATGTATGATTCTGAGCACTTTACAGGTAGTTTAGTACATTTGAAATGCCGCCACCTATTTAACGCAGGGAATATAGTTGCCAGATCGCACACAGCTAGCTCCGACAAACAGCAATACAATAGTGACCAACTATTCAGGGTGTAGTGTATTATTTTAGTGATGTTTGTTGAGGAATAATTATTGTTCTGAACACTAGCGAGAGCCCCTCTGCTCCTCTACAAACTAGTGCCACTGGATCATTTACGTCTACCAACAGGGTGTCAGTTTAACATCTCATCCAAAGGTTGGCACCATCAACAGTCCAGCACTCCATCAGTACTGCACTGACTATGCCTAGGTTTTGTGCTAAAGTCTCTGGAATGGTAATTCGACCCGAAGATCTTCAGATGCAGGGGCTCAGAGTGCTACTAACCAAAGGCGTGGCTGGCACAACATAGCACAGTGAGATCAAAGGAAAATACTGTGGATGCTGGAATCTGAAACAAAAACAGAAAATGCTGGAAAATCTCAGCAGGTCCTATAGCATTTGTGGGGAGAGAATAAGAACATAAGAACATAAGAAATAGGAGCAGGAGTAGGCCATCTAGCCCCTCGAGCCTGCCCCGCCATTCAATAAGATCATGGCTGATCTGACGTGGATCAGTACCACTTACCCGCCTGATCCCCATAACCCTGAATTCCCTTACCGATCAGGAATCCATCCATCCGCGCTTTAAACATATTCAGCGAGGTAGCCTCCACCACCTCAGTGGGCAGAGAATTCCAGAGATTCACCACCCTCTGGGAGAAGAAGTTCCTCCTCAACTCTGTCTTAAACCGACCCCCCTTTATTTTGAGGCTGTGTCCTCTAGTTTTAACTTCCTTACTAAGTGGAAAGAATCTCTCCGCCTCCACCCTATCCAGCCCCCGCATTATCTTATAAGTCTCCATAAGATCCCCCCTCATCCTTCTAAACTCCAACGAGTACAAACCCAATCTCCTCAGCCTCTCCTTATAATCCAAACCCCTCATCTCCGGTATCAACCTGGTGAACCTTCTCTGCACTCCCTCCAATGCCAATATACCCTTCCTCATATAAGGGGACCAATACTGCACACAGTATTCCAGCTGCGGCCTCACCAATGCCCTGTACAGGTGCATCAAGACATCCCTGCTTTTATATTCTATCCCCCTCGCAATATAGGCCAACATCCCATTTGCCTTCTTGATCACCTGTTGTACCTGCAGACTGGGCTTTTGCGTCTCATGCACAAGGACCCCCAGGTCCCTTTGCACGGTAGCATGTTTTAATTTGTTTCCATTGAGATAGTAATCCCATTTGTTATTATTTCCTCCAAAGTGTATAACCTCGCATTTCTCAACGTTATACTCCATTTGCCATATCCTCGCCCACTCACTCAGCCTGTCCAAATCTCTCTGCAGATCTTCTCCGTCCTCCACACGATTCACTTTTCCACTTATCTTTGTGTCGTCTGCAAACTTCGTTACCCTACACTCTGAATAGAGCCAACTAGAGCTCTGGCGAAGGGTCATCTAGACTGGAAAAGTTGGCTCCATTCTCTCCCGAAGTGGAGATGCCGGTGTTGGACTGGGGTAAACAGAGTAAGAGTTTTAACAACACCAGGTTAAAGTCCAACAAGTTTATTTGGTAGCAAATGCCATTAGTTTTTGGAGCGCTGCTCCTTGGTCAGATGGAATGGATATCTGCTCCCAAACAGGGCATACAGAGACACAAAATCAAGTTACAGAATGCTGATTAGAATGCGAATCTCTACAGCTAACAAGGTCTTAACGATACAGACAATGTGAGTGGAGGGAGCATTAAGCACAGGTTAAAGAGATGTGTATTGTCTCCAGACAGGACAGCCAGTGAGATTCTGCAAGTCCAGGAGGCAAGCTGTGGGGGTTACTGATAGTGTGACATAAACCCAAGATCCCGGTTTAGGCCGTCCTCATGTATGCAGAACTTGGCTATCAGTTTCTGCTCAGTGACTCTGTGCTGTCGTGTGTCGTGAAGGCCACCTTGGAGAACACTTACCCGAAGATCAGAGGCTGAATGCCCGTGACCGCTGAAGTGCTCCCCCACAGGGGGAGCACTTCAATTGATGAAGACGAACATCTCGCCTAGGCCATCCCCACACCCCCACTTCTTGCCTTCAAACAACTGCACAACCTCAAACAGACCATTGTCCGCAGCAAACTACCCAGCCTTCAGGAGAACAGTGACCACGACACCACACAACCCTGCCACAGCAACTTCTGCAAGACGTGCCAGATCATCGACACGGATGCCATTATCTCATGTGAGAACACCATCTACCAGGTACACGGTACCTACTCTTGCAACTCGGCCAACGTTGTCTACCTGATACGCTGCAGGAAAGGATGTCCCAAGACATGGTACATTGGGGAAACCATGCAGACGCTACAACAAAGGATGAATGAACACCGCTTGATAATCATCAGGCAAGACTGTTCTCTTCCTGTGGGGGAGCACTTCAGCGGTCACGGGCATTCAGTCTCTGATCTTCAGGTAAGCGTTCTCCAAGGCGGCCTTCACGACACACGACAGCGCAGAGTCTCTGAGCAGAAACTGATAGCCAAGTTCCGCACACATGAGGACGGCCTAAACCGGGATGTTGGATTTATGTCACACTATCAGTAACCCCCACAGCTTGCCTCCTGGACTTGCAGAATCTCACTAGCTGTCCTGTCTGGAGACAATACACATCTCTTTAACCCGTGCCTAATGCTCCCTCCACTCACATTGTCTGTATCTTTAAGACTGGTTGGCTGTAGAGATTCGCATTCTAATCAGTATTCTGTAACTTGATTTTGTGTCTCTGTATGCCCTGTTTGAGAGCAGATATCCACTCCATCTGACCAAGGAGCAGCGCTCCAAAAGCTAATGGCATTTGCTACCAAATAAACCTGTTGGACTTTAACCTGGAGTTGTTAAAACTCTTACTCCATTCTCTGCCCACAGAGGTTGTCAGACCTTTTTCAGCATTTTCTGTTTATGTTGTTGATAGCACAGTGAGGACTGTTTTCTCACTGGCATTGATGGTAAAAGATAACAGTTCCCACACTAATACTGACTCCAAACAATGGCTGCATTTTTGAGCAGAAAAAAAAGTGTTGATATGAATGCAGCATTGTCGACAAGGTGTTATGCTTCAAAGTGCACCAATCACTGGGTATACTTTACCAGTGATTCAGTTTGTATGATTGCATTAGAAAGCATTTGAAGTGCTTGTGGACCTCTTATCCATCTGATAGCCATGAGACAGAAAAATCACCAGCACTTTGACAGAATAGTGGAGTGTGGGCGGTTACTTTGTGCAGGACCGTGATTCATATTGTTGTCTCAAAGAAAGAATAAAACTAACCACATGAAGTGGCTGATTCAGAGAAAGATGTGGAAATGATAGTTGAGTGGGCAGTTAGATTTCTCACGGGTCTGTCTGCGGGTCGTAGCCCCTTTAAGAGGGCGGGTCAGATGACCCGGGGCGAGGGGTGACTTGCCTGGGATCCGCCTCCATCAGCAGTTGAGGGCTGGAGTGCGAGGAGAACAGTTTATTAATAAACCCCTGTTTGTTCCTGTGGCTTGCTTCCATGTGAGTTCTTTGGAGCTACACCCCCCCACCACACCCCCCCGCCCCACCTTCCCCCCACGATCATGCAGTGTAGGTGCGGAATACAAGTTGGAGCACAGTTAGATGGGGGTCATCCCACAAAGAGATGGATAATGGGAGCCACCTCCCCATTCCCCAGTGACTGGGTAGGTGTGGCAAGTTGCTCGCTTGCCCTTGAGGCCCTGAAGGAAATCCTCCCATCTTATCCTATGTATGAGATGTTAAATTAAAGCCCTGACTGTTTAGGTGAGTATTAATGATCCAACAACACTGTTCAAAGAAGATCTTTGAGTTCCACTGTTGGTCTAGTCAAAAAACGACAACCATTCAATTTGATTTGATTTAATTTATTATTGTCACATGTATTAGTATACAGTGAAAAGTATTGTTTCTTGCGCGCTATGCAGACAAAGCATACCATTCATAGAGAAGGAAAGGAGAGAGTGCGGAATATAGGTTACAGTCATAGCTAGGGTGTAGAGAAAGATCAACTTAGTGCGAAGTAGGTCCATTCAAAAGTCTGATGGCAGCAGCGAAGTGTTCTTGAGTCGGTTGGTACGTGACCTCAGACTTTTGTATCTTTTTCCTGACGGAAGAAGGTGGAAGAGAGTATGCCCAGGGTGCGTGTGGTCTTTAATAATGCTGGCTGTTTTTCTGAGGCAGCGGGAAGTGTAGACAGAGTCAATGGTTTGCGTGATGGATTGGGCATCATTCACGACGTTTTGTAGTTTCTTGCGGTCTTGGGCAGAGCAGGAGCCACACCAAGCTGTGATACAACTGGAAAAGAATGCTTCCGATGGTGTACCCGTGAAGGTTGGTGAGTCATAGTGCACTATCAAAGCAATAAATCGGCAGCCAATTTAGTTTGCTGCGCATATAGTGATTGTTACATTTATCTGCATGTTGACATTCACCCTATAATATTCTTGGTGAATTATCCTGAACTTATTTCAAGAGACAAAATGGTAAGTTTTAATTAGAGTTGAGCATGCTTGAACATGGCAGCATTTTCAATTCGGAATGAAGCAAAGACAATTGAATGTATGTCACCACATCATGCTGCCTCTCAGAACTCCACACAATACTTTTGATTTGGAATCTAGTAGGTTTGACATTCCCTCAATTTTAAAATCCCCTCTCTTGTTTTCCAATCCCTCCCAATCATCACTCCCAATCTCCTCCAGCCCTCCGTCCAATCCTCCAAGATTATTACTCATTTCTTATTCTGGTGCTTTCCTGATTATCATTGCTCCACTTCTGGCAGCGGTATTCGCCTGCCTGTAGGCTGTAAGCTTTGGAATTCCATTCTTAAATCTCTTGCTCCTCTTTTAAGATGCTCTGTACAACTTTTGTCTTTGACCAAGCTTCACGGGTGGGATTTTCCGGCCATGCTTGCCCCAAGTCCAGAAAATCCCACCCGAGGCCAGCGGATCTCTTCATGGTCCATGATCTGTCCGCTACGACTTCCATGGCAGGTGGGACGCCAAAATTCTGCCCTACGTCACCTGCCCCCGAATGCCGCCTCAAGTGGTTCGGTGTCAAGTTTTGTTTGATATCGCTCCTGTAAAGTTCTTTGAGATGTTGTATTCTGCTAAAGATGCTATTTCAACGCAAGTTGGTGTTGTTGAAAATATATTCCCAATAATAAGCATGATTTTTTGCTTCAGAAACAGAAAATGCTGGGAAATCTCAGCAGCTCTGATAGCATCTGTGGAGAGAGAATAGAGCCAACGTTTCGAGTCTGGATGACCCTTTGTCAGAGCTCATCCAGATTCAAAATGTTGGCTCTATTCTCTCTCCACAGATGCGATCAGAGATTTTCCAGCATTTTCTGTTTGTGTTTCAGATTCCAGCATCCGCAGTATTTTTCTTTTATGGTACTTTGCTTTTTGACCAGAACAGGGATAGTTCCAAACAATGGGGGCTGTTGCATTTCTAATTGACGGAAGTCATTCAGTTCAGTCGAAGGGATTCTTCACATGAGAAATCACATTTTTGGTGCCTATTTTGTTGGCAGATTTAAAATTATTTGTACATGAGCAAAGAATGCAATTTCTTTGCCAGAAGGTGCAGCTCATGAATTTTGCATATCGGAACAAATTAGTTGCAAACTCCCTCCCTCTCCCTGGCTCTTTCACAATTGCAACAAAAATGTCTGCACTATACGTTTCCTGGATAACAAAGCACTGAAGGTACTTGGATGAGCAATACAGGGTTTACCACTTCCTGGTTGCTTGATGACCCTGTCCCCTCTGTACATTAATTAAAACAAAAAATTGCTGCTCAAAGCACTTCTTCATTTCCTAAAGCTTTGGGCCTCATGGATAACATGAAGCAAAACTGTGAGTTATTACTTATTAATACCTCAAATTGCTAATTTGTAAATGATCATCCTGGCTAAATCTCCAGTAAAATATTTAGTTCATTTATTTCCAAGGAAAATTACAAAGGCAAGGGAGCAAAAAAAACAACTAAAGGCACAAAAAAAGACATTTCTCCTCAGAGATATGTTCTTAAATGGTTTCTTAGTAGGTGAGCAGGAAACAGCATCAAGTCTTGTTCTCTGTGCCTTACCTATCATTGCTTTTTATTTATCATGGGGTGGGCGGCATGGTGGCACAGTGGTTAGCACTGCTGCTTCACAGCACCAGGGACCCGGGTTCAATTCCAGCCTCGGGTGACTTTCTGTGTGGAGTTTGCACATTCTCCCCGTGTCTGCATGGGTTTCCTCCGGGTGCTCCTGTTTCCTCCCACAGTCCAAAGATGTGTAGGTTAGGTTGATTGGCCATAATAAATTGCCCCTTTGTGTCAGGTGAATAAGCAGGGTAAATATGTGTTGTTACGGGGAGAGGGCCTTGGTGGGATTGTTGTCAGTGCAGACTTGATGGGCCAAGTGACCTCCTTCTGCATTGTAGATTCAATGATATATGAGCATAGGTGGCAAGACCAGTGTTTATTGCCCTTGCCACCTTTGTGAACTACTGCATATGGTGTCACACCCACAGTGTTGAAGGAAGAGTGATATATTTCCGAGCCAGGGTGGTGAGAGAATTAGAAAGGAACTTTAAGTCTTCTCACACATATGCTGCCCTTGTTCCTATGCCACCTTGCTGCCTACTGAAATGTGGTTGCACTATTTCGTAAGAGACCGAAGGTAGAAAACTGAAACAGTGCATGAGTTAAACTGTATTTTAAGTTTGTCTATTCGTGTCACAAGTAGGTTTACATTAACACTGCAATGAAGTTACTGTGAAAAACCTCTGGGTCGCCACACTCTGGCGGAGGATTTAGCATGGCCAATGCACCTAACCAATTGAACCCGGGTCCCTGGAGCTGTGAGGCACGCCTTTTGGACTGTAGAAGGGAACTGGAACACCCGGAGGAAACCCACGCCGACATGGGGACAAAGTGCAGATTCAGCACAGATTGTGAAAGCCAGGAAGCAAACCCGGGTCTCTGGTGCTGTGAGGCAGCAGTGCTAACCATTGTGCCACCGTGCCACCATAAATTGTGCAAAGCAACTAGAATATTTGACAATTCTTTGTAGTTACTTAGTGTTGTATTTTAGAAATGTTGACCGAACACCATGGAACTGGGTGTTAAAAATGATCAGAAGGAATTTACCTCACCCTTTGTCCAGTGCTCTTGATTTTCACTCCCATAAGGAAGCATTTTAGCTGGTGATTAGGCCTCATTCAGATGCAGCCTCTGATGTTGGGGATTGGCATCCTGTCCCTTGGCAATGCAGCTCATTGGTACCCCAGCAGGCCATGCCATTGGGCTGTCTCTGCACTGCTTCTTATCAGAGTCAATTAATTAAATACAATCTGCTCAGAGAGCTTCTATTCTCACTGACATATCGTGAAATAAAAACAGATATTCAGATCATATGTTATAACACTTTAATTCCAATTAAGTACTCAATCCCTGGAGCTAGATTTTTTTGGATTGACATGACACCCACTGCCAGCAGTGGAAAATGGAGTCAAATTACTTTGATGTAGAATATTGTATGTTTCAGATTTGTAACATTCTTAAATTTGTTCAGTATCCTTTAAGTGTCACTTTCTCTGTGCTCTCAAAGCATGTGGGTTTTCAGTTGATCAAGTTGGCATAATTACATTAAATGGACAGAAGCATGACAGAAATCTTTGATATCTCGGGTGGGATTCTCAGGCCGCGCTCGCCTGAAAACCAGAGATTCCCGCCGACTTCAACGGACCTTTGCGTGGTCCGCGCCCTGCCTGCTAGAATTCCAGTGGCGGGTGGTGTGGGAGAATTCCCATCCTCATTGCTATCGAATTTACTTCAGATAAATGAGAGATGACGCCAATTCTACATCAACAACAGACTTATTGACATTACGTTAAAACATCTCAGAACCTACAGGATCTCTACATACCCACATGATCTGAGCCAGAACCCAGATCTTCTCTCTGGAAGCTTATTTCAATTAGCCCTCTGGCTCCACCCACAGGCTTAAGTAATCAAGTGCAGTTACATAGATCAAATAACCAACTAACATGATCAAACACAGACCAATCAAACCATTGGACACTACACTAAGCATGACTGCATTTCAAAGATCCAGAATTAGAACAATCGTTAGATTGGCTTCCTTCTGTGCTGTAAAGTTTCCATGATTCTATGTTTTCAATTTCCTCACATCCATCCTTGAGCGGAAGCCGTATCTTCATTGTTGTAAGAAAGTAAATGTGCTGAGAACATTATTTCATGCAGAGATCAGGCGGTGTGATGGCACCAATTCAGATGACATGGTTGTTAAACCTTGATTAACATGGGACAGTCCTTGGATATCCTTTTCTATTGACAATCTTGAGGGATAACTATTGGCCAGAGTACAGCAGTTTAAACTATGTAGGATTTTGAAGAAAAGGCCTTCAATAAGATGGTCCACAAGTAGGAACATAGGATACATGAGTAAAAGAAATATTGACAAAATTATAAATAAAAACAGAAAATTAGTCTGGTGTCAATTAGAGTATTGTGTCCAACATCTAAGTGCCCCTTTATATAAAGTACTTTAAAGGCACAGAGATCACACAGTATAGATTCACCCGGCATGATGTCAGGGATGAGAAGCTATCATTATCAGGCGAGACTACAGATACTATTTCCACTGGAGCAGAGATTGCGCAGGGGAGATTTAGTAGACAGTTTTAATATCATGAATGGTTTTGATGGAGTTTGTAGAGAGAGACAATTTCCTGTGCTTCGGGAATCAGTGACAAAGTGTGAGGGGATGGGGAGGGGGGGTGCGCGGGGGGGTCATCAATCTAACGTGGTTCAGATTCTGTGGTGATAATAATGGTAAAATTGTTATTACTCCACTGAAACTGAAAGCTGCTTCATGAGTGTGCACAGGCACGGAATAACGTGGAATCCAGAGGTTGCTGCCAGGGTAATTCCGCACCCTTCCGCAGAATGCACAGAATTGGAAATCATTGATCTGCCGAAATTCCACTTTTATGATGTTAAAAACCCTTGAAAAAGACAGACCTTGTTGAATGAGGTGTAACTATGTTTTGAACACAGTACTAACTTCATGATCGTCACCAAACACTCTCACTGGCTTGAAAAGCGTATTTGTGGAATGCCAAAATTCTCTCTGTTAAAAAATTCACACTTTTCACTTATTTTTCAAATTTGTAACAGATTTTTATTCTTGATTTGAGCTGCTATCTTAATCCAACTATTTCAATCATAGAATGATAGAATCATAGGATCCCTGCAGTGCAGAAGGAGGTCATTCGGCCTATCAAGTCTGCACTGTCCACAGTCCCACCTAGGCCCTATTCCCGTAACCACACATATTTATCCTCCTCGTCTCCCTGATATTACGGTCAATTTAGCAAGGCCAATCAACCTAACCCGCACACCTTTGGACCCGAGCACCCAGAGGAAACCCACATTGACACAGGGAGAAAGCTTAAAGTTTAAAGTTTATTTATTATTGTCACAAGTAGGCTTCATTAACACTGCAATGAAGTTACTGTGAAAATCCCCTAGCCGCCACACTCCAGCGCCTATTTGGTTACACTGAGGGAGAATTTAGCACAGACAATCCACCCAACCAGCATGTCTTTCAGGCTGTGGGAGGAAACCAGAGCACCCGGAGGAAACCCACGGAGACACGGGGAGAACTTTGCACAGTGACCCAACCTGGGAATTGAACCTGGGTCTCTGGTGCTGTGAGGCCATGATGGGGAGATCCCGGGGTTGGATTGGGGTAAACACAGTAAGAAGTCTCACAACACCTGGTGCTGTGAGGCAGCAGTGCTAACCACTGTGCCACCATGCCGTCCTGGTGCAACCTCCACACAGACAAGTCATTTCTAGTCATTTGTTTTGATCCCTGAAAATGTTAATGAAAAGTGATGGGCCATTAAGTGACTTTTAACATCCTGGCTTGATGTCTGTGAGAATACTTCAATGCCATTGGCCGCTTATGAGCTTGCTGCGTGCCAGGTCATCCCAGTGACCTGGCATCAGATTCAAACTGCCAACAGGAAAGGGGGAAATCCATGCTCCAGCGATTGTGAGGTCTTTATGGACAGCTTTTCTCTTCACCGCTCCTCCACAGCCCCCAATGTCATGAAGAAAGTGAGAAAAGAGGCTCGGAGGACTTTCTTTCCTGCAGAAGGCTAGTGTTGTATACTTTACTGCATGGGATAGTCTTAGATCATTGCATCTTTTAAGGGAAAGGTAGTTCTGTATTTAAACTGGAGAGAGGTGTGAGGTGCCTCATGATCAACAGCAGAGATGATATCCAGTACATCACACAGGAGAATTGTAGAGCGCTCGGCACTGAGCACTGATAGACACATTCCCTAATGACCGCAGCAATCTAACATGCTTTGAAAGAACCTTCCTTTGAAGAGCATGGCTCGAGAGGCCCTGATCCCAATCCATATCAGACGGGACAAGACGTGAGCAGATTTACGGACAACCACTTCCTGCTTCTTCTGTCCCATGGAAGCCCAGTCCTGATTTGTGCCTCTGTCTTTATCACACTGTGCCACCGTCTTCGTACTCAGTATCTGCATGTCAGGACGATTCAGCCTCAGAAAAACACAGCAGAATATTGATGGCACAAAAAAATTGATTGGTAAAATACGAGAAGGACTGCACAAGACTTCAAGGGGACATTAAAAATCTGTTGCAACTGAAAGACGGGTAGCAGACAGGTGAACGCGTCCATGGTGTGGGGGGAAGACACCTCAAGATGTGAGTCGGGGCTGGATGTAAAGACAATTAGGACAAGCGCCAAACATGGAAAATGATGCAGGGGTAAA
This sequence comes from Mustelus asterias, assembly GCF_964213995.1. Taxonomy (NCBI): domain Eukaryota; kingdom Metazoa; phylum Chordata; class Chondrichthyes; order Carcharhiniformes; family Triakidae; genus Mustelus; species Mustelus asterias. The sequence continues at coordinate 8,494,837 of NC_135810.1, read as the reverse complement.
TAATGGGCTGGCTTCTATTGCCCCCTCGCCCACACCAACCGATTTGAAGGCAGGAGGCTCATAAAATAAAACAGGAGGTATTCTGATCAACTTCCCATTCACCCCCGACTTATCTCCCATATTAAAGTGAGGGAGGATGACGTCAGGCAGCCCACCCACCCACACCTGAGGCATGTGGGGGCCTCATTTTGCCTCCCTGTAGTGGGGGATTGGGGGGGAACGAGAAGCTTTCACAGTGTGAGCTACTGTCGGCGAGGAGCAGGTACCTCATTTGGGGAGAGGGGGGTTCACTGTGCGAATCAGAATCCGCCCCCCCCAAGATCATACCTCCCCCCCCCCCCCCCAAGATCATACCTCCCCCCCCCCCCCCAAGATCATACCTCCCCTTCAACCTCCTTCCGAGCTGGGGGCAGAAGTCCCACTCTGATAAAAGGAAGGTTGCTCCTGTGTGTAATATTGCTCTGGGAGAATCTGGTTTCAGGTGGGTGTGCTACTGTCTGGCTTTTGGTTTCAGTGGGGGCAGGGGGCAATGGGAAGATGGCAACCCACAAAATCCAGCACCAAGCACAATGCATTTTTTATTCATTCGTGGGACATGGGTGTCGCTGATTGGGCCAGCATTCATTGCCCAACCCTCGTTGCCCTTGAACTGAATGGTAGGCGAGGCCATTGCTGTGTGTCTGGAGTCGCATGTAGGCCAGACCAACTAAGGACGGCAGATTTCCTTCCCTAAAGGACATTAGTGAACCAAATGGGTTTTTCCGACAATTGACAATGGTTTCATGGTTATTAGTGGATTCTTAATTCTAGATATTTTATTTTAATTCTAATTCCACCATCTGCCATGGCAGGATTCGAACCTGGGTCCCCAGGACATTGGCTGAGTTTCTGGAGTAATAGTCTGGCGACAATACCACTAGGCCATTGCCTTCCCTATATTGTATTGACTTGTTTCGTGCAGCAGACTTTACAGAGCATGGATTGAAGATAAAACAGAAATGTGTTGACAATGTTCGTGAACATTAGAATGCCGTAAATACAGCTTTACAGCTAAAGGATTGTCATATTTGCACATAATATCCTTGTTAACAGGGCTGCAGCTGTTGTGGCTCTGCTCCCTCTTTAAACAAACAAAAAATAATATGTTTTCATGCAAACAGTGTACCTCTATCTGACAAAAAGGATGATCAGCACAATTTCAAGCAACAACAGGTTTATGGAGCTGAATGTAAACTTTATCTCCAAAGCCACATTCTCTTGTGGGTACTTAGCCTACTTGTAGTCACGATGAGGGTTTAGCCATGGACGTGATGCTCAATGCAACTTTGTTTTAATGATAATTTTCCCTGTTTATTCATTCATGAGATGTGAATGACACATTGATTGTCTATCCCTGATCTCCCTTCAGAAGTTAGGAGTGAACTGCATGGCAGCAAGTTTATTGATTTGATTTGATTTATTAGTATCACATGTATTGGGATACAATAAAAAGTATTGTTTCTTGCGAGTTTTTACAGACAAAACATACCGTTCATAGAATACATGGGGAGAAGAAAAGGAGAGTGTGCAGAATACAGTGTTGCAGTTGCTGTTAGGGCGAAGAGAAAGATCAGCATAATGTGTGATAGGACCATTCAGAAGTCTGATGGCATAACCTTCAGTTGTGTGCTGTAGGGGGATCTATTGTGTTATTAGGGAGGTAGTTCATGAATTTGACCTGGTGACAATGTGGCTTCTCCCAGTGTGGTGTGTGGCTTGGAGGGGAGTTTACAAATGTAGGTGCTCCCACTCTTCTAAGGGGGTAGAGGTTGTATATTTGCATGTACGCTCACAGGGCTGGAGTTTTAGCCCAACTAAGGCTGGGAATGGAGCCAGTTGGCTGTGGAATTTTATGTTGCTGACTTGCGTGCTGGTTCCTCAACTCCATTCTTCCCCTCCACCAAACCATTTGCCCATTTTTAATTGGACAGTGAGTCTGCCCTCTCATCATTAATTGGCCACTGCAGTTAAACTCACATTGAGTGACTGTTTTCCACACTGCGCAGGCTCCCCCTCCCCCCCTCCCCCTCTTCCCCCCCCCGACCATCCCATTAGAATCAGATAGCAACATCCTGAAGCCGGCAGGGAAAATCCCACCAACTGTTTTCCAAACAGGCATCGATGGGTAAGAACAAAGAGCAAGAATTGAGATTGATCATGGCTGTTCTAATTCACCGTGCCGTCACAGTAGAACCATTGGCCGGGATTTTACCACCTCTCCCGCTCTGGAATCGGGGCAGACGAGACTTGCAGGACGGAATTCTCTGTTGGCCTCGGGTGGGATTTTACAAGCTTCACCCGAGCGAGGTTGTAAAATCCCACTGATTGTGTCCTTGGCGTGATTTGATTTATTATTATCACATGTATTGGAATACAGTGATTGTTCCTTGCGTGCTATAAAGACAAAACATACTGTTCATAGTTTACACAGGAGAAGGAAAGAAGAGGGTGCAGAATGTAGTGTCACAGTCATAGGCTGTGGAGAAAAACCAACTTAATATAAGGTAGGTCCATTCAAAAGTCAAAGGTAGGGTTCTGAAGACTGTGGAGGAACAGAGAGATCTTGGGGTCCATATCCACAGATCTCTAAAGGTTGCCAGTCAAGTGGATAGAGCTGTGAAGAAGGCCTATAGTGTGTTAGCTTTTATTAACAGGGGGTTGGAGTTTAAGAGCCGTGGGGTTATGCTGCAACTGTACAGGACCTTGGTGAGACCACATTTGGAATATTGTGTGCAGTTCTGGTCACCTCACTATAGGAAGGATGTGGAAGCGCTGGAAGGAGTGCAGAGGAGATTTACCAGGATGCTGCCTGGTTTGGAGGGTAGGTCATATGAGGAAAGGTTGAGGGAGCTAGGGCTGTTCTCTCTGGAGTGGAGGAGGCTGAGGGGAGACTTAATAGAGGTGTATAAAATGATGAAGGGGATAGATAGAGTGAACGTTCAAAGACTATTTCCTCGGGTGGATGGAGCTATTACAAGGGGGCATAACTATAGGGTTCGTGGTGGGAGATACAGGACGGATATCAGAGGTAGGTTCTTTACGCAGAGAGTGGTTGGGGTGTGGAATGGACTGCCTGCAGTGATAGTGGAGTCAGACACTTTAGAAACATTTAAGCGGTTATTGGACAGGCACATGGAGCACACCAGGATGATAGGGAGTGGGATAGCTTGATCTTGGTTTCAGATAAAGCTCGGCACAACATCGTGGGCCGAAGGGCCTGTTCTGTGCTGTACTGTTCTATGTTCTATGTTCTATGTTCTAAGTCTGACGGCAGCAGGGGAGAAGCTGTTAATGAGTTAGTCGGTACATGATCTCAGACTTTTGCATCTTTTTTCCGATAGAAGAAGGTGGAAGAGACTATGTCCGGGGTGCATGGGGTCCTTGAATATGCTGTCGAGTGTCTCACTGGGAACTGTGCAGCACTGTTGAATTGTCGAGTGCAGTAGACCTTACAGAGCACGGTCTGAAGATGAGACACTAATGTTCTGACACTGCTCGTAAACATTAGTTTACAGCAAAGGCAGGGAAGATGATGCAGTGTGAACGTTTCAAAGTCTTCCCAGGGCAGATGCACAGCAGGCTACATTGCTAAGCTGTCATGCATTCACGGTCTGAACATTTTAACTGCCTGCGCCTTGTCAAAAACGTTAAAAACTTTGATAACTTCAGTCAGAGGAAAACAGTGACAATGGCGCTGTGGAAATTAGCTGCCATCCTCATTTAGTGCAGGGGCAATGGTATTTTGTTAGCATTTACTTTTCAGTGTATTAATGAGTAAAACATTGCTCGCAGGGAGGCACCTGGATTTGATAATGATGTCTAACCAGGAGAGACATTACAAACACATTCCTACTGATCTGCAGATACGCGTTACACATGTTAATGATTTCTCAGCTGTTTAAACATCTCTATCCCTTTGAAATTATATGCAGTCTAGTTCACATGTTTGGACTTTTCACAGGATGATTTGGCTTGAAAAAACAGACATTGAAGTCCCAGAGATGAGGTTTAGTGACATTGGAATGATAACGACAAGTCTCTGAATTCTATCATTTTAATTTAGTGCAGAAAAGGCCCGAGCATTGCAAAGAATTGCAATGGATTTTAAAAATGGGACTGTGGATATTTTTGGTGAGATTATATATAGTGGCACAGTGGTTAGCGTTGCTGCCTCACAGCGTCAGGGACCTGGGTTTGATTCCCGGCTTGGGTCACTGTCTGTGTGGTGTCTACATGTTCTCCCTGTGTCTGCGTGGGTTTCCTCCAAGTGCTCTGGTTTCTCCCACATTCCAAAAGATGTGCTGGTTAGGTGCATTGGCCATGTAAGAACATAAGAACTAGGAGCAGGAGTAGGACATTTGGCCCCTCGAGCCTGCTCCGCCATTCAATAAGATCATGGCTGATTTTTTTCGTGGACTCAGCTCCACTTACCCACCCACTCACCATAGCCCTTAATTCCTTTACTGTTCAAAAATCTATCTTTGCCTTAAAAACAACGGCTTCACTGGGCAAGGAATTCCACAGATTCACAATCCTTTGAGTGAAGAAGTTCCTCCTCAACTCAGTCCTAAATCTGTTCCCTCTTATTTTGAGGCTGCGCCCTCTAGTTCTAGATTTACTTGCCAGTGGAAACAACCTCACTGCTTTGATCTTATCTATTCCTTTTATTTTTTTATATTTTCGATAAGATCCCCCCTCATTCTGCCAAATTCCACTGAGTATAGTCCCAGTCTACTCAGTCTCTCCTCATTCTCATTCTCCTCATGGAAGAGTTCCAGTGGATTGGAGGATAGCTAATGTCACCCGACTTTTTAAAAGAGGAAGAAGAGAGAAAACTAGGAATTATAGATCGGTTTTAGCCTAACATTGGTGGTGGGGAAAATGCTGATGTCAATTATTAAGGACACAATAACTGAGCATTTGGAAAGCTGTGACAGGATCGGTCCAAGTCAGCATGGATTCACGAAAGGGAAATTGTGTTTGACAAATCTTCTGGAATTTTTTGAGGTTGTGACCAGTGGACTGGACAAGGATGAACCAGTGGCGCTGTGTATCTGGACTTTCAAAAGCTTTTGAGAAGGTCCCACGCAAGAGATTAGTGAGCAAATTTAAAGCTCATACTGTGGGGGTAATGTATTGACATGGATAGAGAACTGGTTGGCAGACAGGAAGCAGAGAGTTGGAATAAATGGGTCCTTTTCAGAATGATATGCAGTGACTAGTGGGGTATCGCAGGGTTCAATGCTCGGACCCCAGCTATTCACAATATATATTAATGATTTGGACAAAGAAATTGAATGCAATATCTCGACAACACTAAGCTGGGTGGCAGTGTGTGCTGTGAGGAGGATGCTAAGAGGCTGAAGGGTGACTTGGACAGGCTGGCTGAGTGAACAAATACTTGGCAAATGCATTATAATATGGATAAACATGAGGTTATCCACTTTAGTGGCAAAACCAAGAAGGAAGATTATTATCTGAATGGTGCTAGTTTAGGAACAGGGGACGTGCAACGTGATCTGGGTGTCATGGTGGAATAGTCGCTGAAGGTTGGCATGCAGGTACAGAAGGCGGTGAGGAAAGCTGCTGACATGCTGGCCTTCATAGCAAGAGGATTTGAATATGGGCATAGAGATGTCCTGCTGCAGTTATACAGGGCCTTGGTAAGGCCACACCTTGAGTACTGTGTGCAGTTTTGGTCTCCTAGTCTGAGGAAGGACATTCTTGCTATTGAGGGAGCCCAGAAAATGTTCACAGACTGATATCAGGACTGTCATATGAAGACAGACTGGATCTACAGGGCTTGTAGTCACTGGAATTTCGAAGAATGGGAGGAGATATCAGAGAAACATATAAAATCCTAATGGGACTGGAAAGGCTTGATGCAGGAAAAATGTTCCTGATGTTGGGGAAGTCCAGAACTAGGGATCACATTCTAAGAATAAGGGGTTAGCCATTCAGGACTGAGATGAGGAAGAACGTCTTCATTCAAAGAGTTATAAACTTGTGGAATTCTCCAGCACAGGAAGTTGTTGGGGCCAGTTCGTTAGATATATTCAAGAGGGAGCTGGACGTGGCCCTTGTGGCTAAAGGGATCAAGGGGTATGGAGAGAAAGCGGGAATGGGATACTGAAAGTGCATGATCAGCCATGATCACATTGAATGGTGGTGCAGGTTCAAAGGGCCAAATGGCCTCCTCCTTCACCTATTTCCTATGTTTCTACAAGCCAACCCTCTCAACTCAGGAATCAACCTGATGAATGTCCTCTGCACCCCCTAAATTCTCCCTCAGTGTACCCGAACAGGCACCGGTGTGTGGCGGCTCGGGGATTCTCACAATAACTTCATTGCAGTGTAAGCCCACTTGTGATAATAATAAATAATAATAATATGCAGGAAATAAGAAATAATAGGAGTAGTGGGCCACTCGGCCCCTTGAACCTATTCTGTTGTTCAATGAGATCACGGCTGATCTTCCACTTCATTGCCAATTTCTCATATTATCCCTTGCTCTCTCTAATATCTAGAAATCTGTCGATCTCATAGAATCCCTGCTGTGCCGAAAGAGGCCATTTGACCCATCAAGCCTGCACAGACAACAATCCCACCCAGGCTGTATCCCCGTAACCACATGTATTTACCGTGCTAATCCCCTGACACTAAGAGGCAATTTAGCCTGGCTGATCAATCCAAACCGCACATCTTTGGCATGTGGGAGAAAACCGGAGCGCCCATCAGAAACGCACGCAGTGGCGGGGAGAACGTGCAAACTCCGCACAGACGGTCACCCATAGCCAGGATTGAACCCAGGTCCCAAGTCACTTTGCAGTGCTAACCACTCTGCCACCGTGTCCCTCCCTGTCTTGAGCACACTCAATGACCATGCCTCCATAGCCCAATGAGGCAGAGAATGTGACAGATTCACCACAGTTTAAGTGAAGAAATTCTTCCTCATTGCATTCCTTAATGGCTTCCCCTTATTTTGAGACTGTGTCCCCCATTGTAAGATTGTAATTCCCAAGGCAGGGAAAATGTCCTTTATTCATCTACACTGTTGAGCCTGTTTTTTCCAATGAGATCCCCTCTAAACTCTAGAGTACATAGTCAGTCTCCTCAATCCCTCATCTTCGGACAATCCAGCCATCCAGAGATCAGTCTGATGAATCTTCACTACATTTCCTCCTTAAGTAAGGAGACCAAAACTACACGCAATACTCCCATCTCGCCAAGGTGCCATACAACTGGAATACTGTGTACAGTTCTACTCACCCTATTATGGAAAGGATATTACTAAACTAGAAAAGGTGCAGAAAAGATTTACTAGGATGCTACTGGGACTTAATTGTTTGAGTTATAGGGAGAGGCTGGATGGTCTGAGACTTTTTTCCCTGGAGGCTTTGGGGTGATCTTATAGAGGTCTATAAAATAAGGTGGGGGGGGGAGCAGAGATAAGCTAGATAGTCAACATCTTACCTTTCTCAAAGGTAAGGGAGCCTAAAATTAGAGGGCATAGGTTTAAGGTGAGGGGGGAGAGATACAAGAGAGTCCAGAGGGGCAATTTGTTTCAATCAGAGGATGTTGCCTGGAACAAGCTGCCAGAGGTTGTAGCAGAGGCGGGTACAATTTTATCTTTTCAAAAGCATTTAGGCAGTTACATGGGTACGGTGGGTATCGAGGGTAATGAGCCAAATGCGGGCAATTGGAACTTCAGCTCAACTTGTCCATGCCACCCAGTTTTTAAAACTGGACAAGTTGGGCCGAAGGGCCTGTTTCCATGCTGTAAACCTCTATGACTGTAGTAAGACATCTTTACTCCTGTGTTTCAATCCTCTTGCACTGAAGGCCAGCGTATTGTTTGTCTTCCTAATTGCTTGCTGCATCTGCCCATTAGCTTTCAGTGAAGTATGAGCAACGGACACCCAGGTTCCTTTGGACATTAAGAATTCCCAATCACTCATCGTTTAAAAAATACTCTGCATTTGTGTTTCCTACCAAGGTGGATCTCTTCATGTTTTTCCAGATGATGTTCCATCTGCTGCGTTCTTGCCCGCTATGTAGACTGTTTCCAATCTCCTGCAGCCTCTTTGCATCCTCTTCACAAACCTGTATCATCAGCAAATCTGGAAATATTACGCTAAGATAAAAGCAAACTATTGTCGATGCTGGAATCTGAAAGAAAAACGGAAAATGCTGGAAAAAGTCAGCAGGTCTGACAGCATCTGTGGAGAGAGAACTGAGGTAATGCTCTGACGATTCTCGAAACGTTGGCTCTATTCTCTCTCCACATGCTGTCAGACCTGCTGGGATTTTCCAGCATTTTTTCTTTCTGTTGGAAATATTACATTTGGTCCCCACACACAAATCGTTGATACAGATTGTGAATAGTTGGGACCCAAGCACTATCCCTGCAGCCCGAGAATGCCCCGGTTATTACCACCCTGTCCACTGATTTCAACAAAGACTAAAATCAGACTGTGTGTGAAATCAGCATTACATCTGATTGTGTTGATTTTCCAACAAGTGTGTGCTGTAATGCCCTATGACTCTCTGACTCTGTGACTCTATAAGTGTGTTTTCATATGGGTGGCACGGTAGCACAGTGGTTAACACTGCTGTCTCACAGCACTAAGGTGCCCGGGTTCAATTCCGGCCTTGGCTGACAGTGTGGAGTTTGCACATTCTCCCCGTGTCTGCATAGATTTCCTCCAGGTGCTCCAATTTCCTCTCACAGTCCAAGAATGTATAGGCTAGGTGGATTGGCCAAGATAAATTGCCCCTTAGTGTCCATAGATGTGTAGATTAGGTGGATTGGCCATTGTAAATTGCCCCTTAGTGTCCACAGATGTGTGTAGGTTAGCGGGATTAGCTATGGGAAATTGCCCCTTAATGTCCAACGATGTGTATGTTAAGGGGATGAGCAGAATGAATGTGTTGGATGATGACTATAGGACAAGGGGTGGCCTGGGTAAAATGCTCTGACTGAGAGACGGTGCAGATTCGATAGGCTGAATGGCCTTCTTTTGCACTGTAGGGATTCTATGATTCTATGTTATAGAATAATCAAGAGCAAAATAATCTCCTCAATGGTGAAAAATCATACTTAGGTTTCTCTAATCAAGGAGAAGGGCAGATCAGTTTTACAAAGCATCCATTGTTGGTGTTTGTATGCATGTTGCACCAGAACAAGCTGGTTGGATTATGTTGATGGCCCAACAGCGAATACCTTGGGAAGTAGCTTGTCCAAGTTTATCTTCAATAAGTCTGAAATCTAACTCAACGTGCATTCAGGACTGAATGGATATGGGGGCAGCAATCCCACTGAGTGAGTTCAGATGATATTTTCACTCTTGTGGTTCATTCGTCAAAGATAGAGGCTGGGATTCTCCGGCCTTGCACGCCCCTCTACCAGTGAAAATTGAGAATTTGACGTTCAACCACTCAGACACTAGGGGCGGCACAGTGGTTCGCAGTGCGGACTCATAGCTCCAGGGACACGGGTTTGATTCCCGACTTGGGTGATTGTCTGTGTCGAATTTGCACGTTCTCCCCGTGTCTGCGTGGGTTTCCTCTGAGTGCTCTGATTTCCTCCCACAGTCCAAAGATGTGTGGGTTAGATTGATTGGCCATGCTAAATTGCCCCTTAGTGACCCGGGATGTGTAGGTTAGAGGGATTAGTAGGGTAATATGTGGGGTTATGGGGATATGATCTTGATTTGATTTATTTTTGTCACATGTATTAGCATACAGTGAAAAGTATTGATTTTTGTGTGCGATACAAAGCATACCGTTCATAGAGAAGGAAATAAGAGAGTGCAGAATGTAGTGTTACAGTCATAGCTAGGGTATAGAGAAAGATCAACTTAATGCAAGGTAGGTCCATTCAAAAGTCTGACGGTAGCAGGGAAGAAACTGTTCTTGAGTCGGTTGGTACGTGACCTCAGACTTTTGTATCTTTTTCCCAACGGAAGGTGGAAGAGAGTATATCTGAGGTGCATGGAGTCCGTGATTGTGCTGGCTGCTTTGCTGAGGTAGCGGGAAGTGTAGACACAGTCAATAGATGGGAGGCTGGTTTGCGTGATGGATTGGGCTATATTCACGACCTTTTGTATGTGGCCGAGGTGGGATTGTTTTCAGTGCAGACTTGATGGGCCAAATGGCCTCCTCCTACACTGTAAGAGATTCTATGATTCTACCAGCCATTTCTCATTCACCGCAGCAGGCGAGGTCGGAAAATCCGGCCCAGAGACCGAATTAATGCCGCCTTCCCAGCATCGCTCACACAACGTATGTGGATGTAAAAATATTTTCCAACTCCTGTTTATTTTCTAAGGTAAATGTTCCTGCAGAGTGACAGGAACATCACGCAAGATGTTGAGAAACTCACTGAATATCTGGTTAGGATGTGAAATGATAGGGAACTCAGAACATGTCAAAACAGTGTAAAAGGATAAAGGACAGTGAATATTAAACATTAGTGTGAAATTACAGGAGGCTTGTTGAATACCAAAGTGTTAGTGAGGTACAGGTACTGAAATATCAAATATTATTGTAAGTGATAGGGGACTCAAATATCAAATATTGCAGTGAAATGATAGAGGATTCATTGAATAAGAATCATTACAGTAAAATGAGAGGAAATTTGAAAATAAATGATTATTGGAAAATAATAGGGGACTTGATGAATATCAAATATTGGAGTGAAATGAACGAAGACTCACTGAATTTTAAATATTAGAGTGTAATGATGGGACTCAGATGGCAAATACCATATTATTTGAAATGAAAGAGGACTTACTATTAGCCTCCAAATAAATCTGCTAAGTCGCACATCTGTAAATTAATCTTGGCTGTCAGTCGATCAACTTTAATTAATAACTTCCAGATAATGTGAACATTTTGTCATCTGCCACAAGGAGTGACTGCAAAATGAGGAATGTTAGTGCATCATTAAAATGATATATCGTCCAAGCATAAGTTGGCCGATGGACACCCAAAATCATTGAAGGGCAACACGTGCTTTACTAACTCATCTCATAATCATTTCAATCCAAAGATGTGTGGGTTAGGTGGATTATGATGTGGAGATGCCGGCGTTGGACTGGGGTGGGCACAGTAAGAAGTCTCACAACACCAGGTTAAAGTCCAACAGGTTTATTTGGTAGCACAAGCCACAAGCTTTCAGAGCGCTGCTCCTTCATCAGGTGAGTGGGAGTTCTCTATGCCCTGTTTGTGAACAGAACTCCCACTCACCTGATGAAGGAGCAGCGCTCTGAAAGCTTGTGGCTTGTGCTACCAAATACACCTGTTGGACTTTAACCTGGTGTTGTGAGACTCCTTAGGTGGATTAGCCATGCTAAATTGCCCCTCAGTGTCAGGGGGACTAGCTAGGGTAAATACATGGGGTTCTGAGGATTGTAGTTGGTGCAAATTTGATGGACCGAATGGCCGCCTTTTGATGATTCTGTGAATAAATGGCGCAGTGTACACGTTACTTGTTAAAAGCTGATTTATTTGAGAAACAGTGAAAAGATATCTTGGGATAGCTTGTGAAAGGAAGGCAGACAGAAAGACAGTCAGACCAAAAGAAGGATAAGCAGAGAGACAAAGAGTCACAGGGCGGGATTTTCTGGCCACACTCAGCCCAAGGCCGGAAGATCCCGCCCGAGGTCAATGGACCTTTGCATGGTCCGTGTCCCACCCTCAATGATTCCTGTGGTAGGCGGGATGGAAAAATTCCGCCCATGGAGTCACACAGTGCAGAAAAGGCCCTTCGGCCTGCCGAGTCTGCACCGACAATATCTACCACAAAAGGTGCGCTAATCCCATTTTCCTGCACTTGTTCCACACCCTTGAATGTTATGATATTTCAAGCGCTCATCCAAATATTTTTTAAAGGTTGTAAGTTTTCTGGCCTCGCCTACTTTCTCAGGCAGTGCATTCCAGATTCCCACAGCCCTCTGACTGAAAAAGGTTTATTCTCAAATCCCCTCTGAATCTCCTGCCCCTCACCCTCAAGGTATGATAGTGACTTTTGAGGGGCGTCTTGACAAATACATGAATGGGATGGGAATAGAAGGATATGGTCCCTGGAAGGGTAGGGAGCTTTAGTTCAGACGGGCAGCATGGTTGGTGTAGGCTTGGAGGGCCGAAGGGCCTGTTTCAGTGCTGTACTTTTCTTTGTTCTTTATTCTGAAGCAATGCCCCCTCGTGACTGACCCCTCAAGCAAGGGGAACAGCTGCATCCTACTCATCCTGTCCATGCCCCTCATAATTTTAAACACCTTAATCATGCTCCCCCCTCAGCCTTCTCTACTCTAAAGAAAACAATCCAAGCCTATCTAGTTTCTCCTCACAGCTCAAATGCTCCATCCCAGGTTTGCAATTCGACAGCACCTTTCAATGGCTTTAAGATGCTCCATGGCTCTTTCCAGCCAATGAAGTACTTTTGAAGTCTGGTCGCTATTGTGATGCAGGAAATGCAGCAGCCAATTTGTGCACAGAAAACTCCTGCAAACAGCAGTGACAGACATGTGACAAAGGAAATGCACAGTATCAGGCAATAACAATATGCCATCAGCAGGATGTGCTAAAGCACAAGTGGAAGGGGCGGCAGCGGGGTGGGGGGGGGGGGGAGTGTGGGAGACTAAATTGGATAGTGACATGTGATTAAGCTATTGCCATTGAATGAACTGCAGGCATCTAGCCAACCTTATGCCTTCAGCTCACTGGAATAATTACCACATGCAGTCAGTGGCCATCATTTTGTGTCTATCAGCAAGGGACTGATATATTCCGAGTACCACTTCACATTAGACTGTATCTCTTAAAGGGGAGATGCATTGTTGCTGGGCCAAGTGTTGGTAATCATATAGGAAGTCAATCTGACCTGAGAAGACTTAAAAATAGCGCAGAGTGACTTTCACTGAAGGCTTTAATGGAGGAGGGAGGTGAAAAATAGGAGGGCTATCTTGTGTTGGCATGGAGCCAGGGGCTTATGTAGACATTGTTGTGAAGCTGGATATGTAAGGTTAAAATGTGGTATTTGATAATTGCAAATAGTGAAAAGAAATGCAAAAAGAAATGCTAAAACAAAAAGAAGAAATCAGATAGCATTGTCTCTTTAAAAAAAGGTATCTTTATGAGTGGATTTTAAATTGCAGAGTGCAGGCTGCAGAAGGAGGTCTGAGCAGCAATTGTATCGAAGCCCAGCAGTCAGTGTTCCAACCTAACCAAAACAGGCTTTTGAATTGGACCAATGAATTTAAAGCAAGCACACAGAGACACAGAACCAATGGAATTCAAATGTGAGAATTGTTGACAGCCTCAAGCCACTCAGATCATAGGAACACAGTGAGATAATTCCAGGTATATAAACCCAGACATTGGGGGAGTAAATGGCAAAGTATGCTTGCTGCCTCTTAAGTTGGAAGGAGGGAAAGGCGAGGCTCTCATGTAAATCCTACAGTTTCATATATGTCTTCATAAATTACCATCAGAATAGAGAGTGATACCAACTCAGAAAGTGTTCCAGACGTGAGCATCATTGAAAAAAGGTCGTATTACCAAAGACACCTGTTTGTATTTTACTTGAGAGTGACTAAATTCTGTAATGATTTATTTCACTATTCCTGAATGAGTCTTGTAGTATTCGAACAGCATTCTATTGGGAATTTATTCAGTTTGTTGATTGTTTTAATAAGGTTGTCACCAGTTAAAAAAAATAAAGTTTTGTTAATTGTTCATGATAGAGAATGTCAGATCTTGCTTTAATTTACTAAAACCAGTAACTTCCTACAACCTCAAACACACTCGTACAAGATTATGAGGCAAGGTATATCCCTTTGGGTGGTTCCAAAATCGAGCAGAGGGAAAAATCACCTCCGCGTTATAACAACACACAGTCAAAAGGCAATCGGAGAGGATAGCTGTGGAGGTCAATGCCAGGGCTTAAGCCCCGGGGACCCTGGGTCATGTAGTACAAGAATTTCAATGGCTGCACACAAGTGGTCAAGGTTCACCCTGTCACTAACCTCCTCACCCCTACTCCAAATGCCCACACCCACCCCCTAGATTGAAATTTAGTCCCAGTTGGATCAACTTTCAAAAAGCTTATGCAACATTGATAATACACCGGGATGGGATAAAGTGGCTGAGATTGGAGGGGCAGAAGAGTCTTTTATGCTGTTTAACCTGAGTTCAGCTGTGCAAGATTGGAGGGTGGGTGGCAAGGGTACCAAAATGGCGCCACTGGCATCAAATCAGTATTTCATGCTGAATGACACCATGATCTGCCTGTTCTGCGTACTTTATTTTGAACTTATTATTTCATGGGATGCAGGCGCCATTTGCTTGGCCAGCATTTGTGGCCCATCCCTAATTGCCCTTGAACAGAGTGACCTGCTAGCCCACTTCAAAGGGCAGTTAAGAGTCAACCACTTTGCAGTGCGTCTGGAGTCTCATGTGGGGCAGACCGTGTGAGGATGGCAGATTTCCTTCCCTAAAGGACAATAGTGAACCAGATGGGTCTTTACGACAATGGCTTCACAGTCACCATGACTGAGATTTGCGAACCAAGTGGCATTTTCATTATGCCACCCACACTATGCTACCAGCTCATTACTTCTGTTGGACTTTAGCTGTGCTTATATTAACGTACTCACCGATGGGATTCAAGATAGAAGCTCGCGCCATGCATCAAATGCCATTTTGGTTTGGAAAGGGTACCTATAGCATCCAAAGAATGGGCACTACAGAGTCCAATTTCATTCTCAAGGACTTGTTTGGCATCTGTTGCTCCATCATGTCACCTAGAACCAATAGCAGTTGTGTTGCTCTTTTATCTGAAGTAATATTCAAGGTGTTGTACCTAAAATGATTGAGAAAAAATTATTTTAACATTATAAATTAAAGTAAATCATGAACATTTTCAAAAGGTTTATATCCTTTCAAATAGTTTATATCCTGTCAAACAAGCTGCGATTAAACTCTAACCTGAAAAGTTCCAGGAACTGGATCCAAAGAGCATCTTGTCCATCTGATCTGTCCCACGTTTGTGCCCAATCTGCATCAATGCTAATGATGAAGCAATAATTTAGAATGTAGAATATAGAACAGTACAGCACAGGAACAGATCCCTTGGCCCACAATGTTGTGCCGAACATGACATCCCTTTGCCTGCCTGGGTCTATATCCCTCTATTCCTTGTATAATCAGGTGCTTATCTAAAAGCTTCTTAAATGCCCCTCTTGTATTTGCCTGCACCACCATCCATGGCAGCGAATTCCAGACACCTGTCACTCTCTGTGTAAAAAAACGTGCCCCTCACATCATCTGAACCCGAATCCCCGCACTCTGATAAATCAACTGCGAAGACCACCACGAACAAGTCACAGGAGGCCTTGAGTTGCAACTTCAAATATGCAGTGCCTCTAAAATTGGCAGATCCCAGCAACATTTCTGACTGTGAGCCTTACAAGTGCAGTCCCACACATTGCCAGAAATAATCTCCTTACTTAAAGAAAAGTTCTTAATTCCTGCAACAGCATACTGTGGCTCAGCAGGTTGTGTGGTTGAATGAAAAGATTTTGGATTTCTGCCAGTGCAGTTTTGCAGAGTTCAGTTCCTGATCTTGGCTTTGCCATTGAGGGAGGTGTCAAGTGGAGGCTGGAGGTTTTTTACGCAGGGATAGAGGGGGAAAGTCCCAGCTCCCGGGACTGTAACCATCTCTTATGGGCTTCCGAGTGGCCTGTCTTCGCAATATGATTAGTTTGATTTGATTTGATTTATTATTGTCACATGTATTAGTATACAGTGCAAAGTATTGTTTCTTGCGCGCTATACAGACAAAACATACCGTTCACAGAGAGAGAAAGGAGAGAGTGCAGAATGTAGTGTTACAGTCAAAGCTAGGGTGTAGAGAAAGATCAACTTAATGCGAGGTAGGTCCGTTCAAAAGTCTGATGGCAGTGGGGAAGAAGCCGTTCTTGAGTCGGTTGGTCCGGCCAGACATTTGTATCTTTTTCCTGATGGAAGAAGGTGGAAGAGAATATGTTTGGGATGCATGGGGTCCTTAATTATGCTAGCTGCTTTTCCAGGGCAGCGCGCAGTGCAGAAGAGTCAATGGATGGGAGGCTGGTTTGATGATGGATTGTGCTACATTCATGACCCTTTGTAGTTCCTTGTGGTCTTGGGCAGAGAGGAGCCATACCAAGCTGTGATACAACCAGACAGAATGCTTTCTATGGTGCTGCTGTAAAAGTTGATGAGAGTCATAGCTGATATGCCAAATTTCCTTAGTCTTCTGAGAAAGTAGAGGCATTGGTGAGCTTTCTTAACTGTAGTGTTGGTATGTGGGGACCAGGACAGGTTGTTGGCGATCTGGACACCTAAAAAATTGAAGCTCTTAACCATTTCTGCTTCCTCTCCGTTGGTGTAGACAGGGGCATGTTCTCCTCTATGCTTTCTATGCTTCCTGAAGTCGATGACAATTTCCTTCGTTTTGTTGACATTGAGTGAGAGACTTGTTGCCACACCAGTTCACCAGATTCTCTGTCTCATTCCTGTACTCTGTCTCATCATTGTTTGAGATCCAACCCACTACAGTGGTGTCATCAGCAAACTTGGAGTGTCCTAAGCTGGTCTTAGCTGGCTGGCCTTAAGAGACTGGGCACCTTGATGCCCATTGAGGTAATAACTGAATATGCGAAATGTCAGAAATGGTATTGTGCTAAATATCATGTTTTTAGCAGACACTGTAGAAAAGGTAGGCGGCACGGTAGCACAGTGGTTAGCACTGCTGCTTCACAGTACCAGGGACCCGCTTGGGCCACTGTCTGTGTGGAGTCTGCACGTCCTCCCCGTGTCTGCGTGGGTTTCTTCCGGATGCTCCGGTTTCCTCCCACAGTCTGAAAGACGTGCTGGTTAGGCACCGGAGTGTGGTGACTAGGGGAAGTTCATTGCAGTGTTAATGTGAGCCTTACTTGTGACTAATAAATAAACTTTGAAAGTTTAGTTCATCGTTAAAAAAATTCTATCAATAAAAACTACAAAGAGGGGAAAACACAAGGAATAATTTAGCAAAAAATAATACTTGTTTAAAGTGTTTTACACAATTTAATTCACAAAAATCGTATGGGAGGTAATTGTTGGATTTTATCTCAGAACCTAAATGTCAGTGCCCAGGAAGTTTTCACTTTGGATACAATAGCTGTTGCAATAAATCTTTTGTGCCACTTTGCTTTCCAGTAGACCCATTGGTTGTTAAATTGCTTTGGCATCAATGTAGTCCACTACTGGCCATCAGGGGGGGGCTAAAGGTGGTCACCATACTGGCACCAGACTTCCCTTTAAGGTGCAAACAGTGCGTGGATATACAGCAACCCAGACACCCCCACAAGGCGTCCCTTGAAAGTAGGCATGTGCAGCCACAGAGAAAAACTCCACCTATTGAAATGAACAGACTGCATAAATGAATCCAGACCATTGCTTAACTACAACTGGGCGGCACAGTGGCACAGTGGTTAGCACTGCTGCCTCACAGTGCCAGGGATCCAGGTTCAATTCCGGCCTCGGGTCACTGTCTGTGTGGAGTTGCACATTCTCTCCATGTCTGCGTGGGTTTCCTCCAGGTGCTCCGGTTTCCTCCCACAGTCCAAAGATGTGCAGGTTAAATTGACCCTCGTGTCAGAGGGGTAAGCAGGTAATTGTATGCGGTTACAGAAATAGTGCCTGGGTTGGACTGTAGTCAGTACAGACTCAATGGGCCGAATGGCCTACTTCTGCACTGTAGGGATTCTATGAGTATGGACACTGATCATTGGATGCAAATTCAGATTTAATTTATTATTTTTCTCTTCTTTTGATTTGATTTATTATTGTCATATGCATTAGTATACAGTGAAAAGTATTGTTTCTTCCATGCTAGACAGACAAAGCATACTGTTCATAGAGAAAACATAGAACATAGAACAGTACAGCACAGTACAGGCCCTTTGGCCCATGATGTTGTGCCGAACCTTTTCCCACTCCCTATCATCCTGGTGTGCTCCATGTGCCTATCCAATAACCGCTTGAAAGTTCCTAAAGTGTCCGACTCCACTATCACAGCAAGCAGTCCATTCCACACCCCAACCACTCTCTGAGTAAAGAACCTACCTCGTACATCCCTCCTATATCTTCCACCACGAACCTTATAGTTATGCCCCCTAGTAACAGCTACAACCACCCGAGGAAATAGTCTCTGAACGTCCACTCTATCTATCCCCCTCATCATCTTATAAACCTCTATTAAGTCGCCTCTCAACCTCCTCCGCTCTAAGGAAGGAAAGGAGAGGATGCAGAATGTAGAGTTAGTCATAGCTAGGCTGTCGAGAAAGATCAACTTAATGCGAGGTAGGTCCATTCAAAAGTCTGATGGCAGCAGGGAAGAAGCTGTTCTTGAGTCGGTTGGTACATGACCTCAGACTTTTCTATCTTTTTCCCAACAGAAGAAGGTGGAAGAGAGTATGTCCGGGATGCATGGTGTCCTTGATTATGCTGGCTGCTTTTCTGAGGCAGCGGGAAGTGTAGATGGAGTCAATGAATGGGAGGCTGATTTGCATGATGGACTGGGCTACGTTCACGATGCTTTGTAGTTTCTTGTGGTCTTGATCACTGCTCTCTTTGGTCTTTTTCTGAAGAAAAAAGAACAGTTCCATTAGAATAATTTCAGAGGGAGGTTATTCAACTCATTACTGGGATTAGGGGCTTATTTTATGAAGAAACATTGAAAAGGTTGGGCCTCCACTCTTTTGGCATTTAGAAGCGTGAGAGATGATCTTTCTGAAAAATATAAGATCTTGAGAGGACTTAATAGTATATATACTGGGAGGATATTTTCACTTGAGGGACAGACTAGAACCAGAGGGCACAGTTTAAGAATAAAAGATCTATTATTGATGGAGATGAAGATAACTATTTTTCTCTCCAATTGTTTGTGATGATTTTAATCAGGGAGTTGAGGTGGGCCTGCTTGAATAGGAACTCCCTGATTAAGGGCCAAATTGATAGTCTAATCAGGGAGCTCCATGCTCTGTACTTAAACAGGCGTGTCAGTTCCTCTGGCACTCCAGGTGTAGACTGCACACTGACAGCACTCTGTATAGTGCTGTTGGATCTTGTAAACTGGATCTTGGAACTGTGGGACTAATGTATGAGGAGAGATTGACTAAGTTAGCATTGTTTTTGCTGGAGTTCAGATGAATGAGGGGGGATCTCATAGAGACTTATAAAATTCTCACAGGACTATACAGGGTAGATGTCAGGAAGATGTTCCCAATGGTGGGGGAGTCCAGAACCAGGGGTCACAGTCTGAGGATTCGGGATAGACCATTTAGGACGGAGATGAGGAGACATTTCACCCAAAGTGTGGTGAGCCTGTGGAATTCATTACCACAGGAATTAGTTGATGCCAAAACATTGAATGTATTCAAGTGGCTAGATATAGCACTTGGGGTGAATGGGATCAAAGATTATGGGGAGAAAGCCGGATTAGGCTATTGAGTTGGACAATCAGCCATGATCGTAATGGCGGAGCAGGCTTGAAGGGCCAAAAGGCCTCCTCCTGCTCCTATCTTCTATGTTTCTATGTAAATAAAGGGACTTCTGCCTCTGGGGACTTATTATAGAGTTGTTTGTTTTTGGAATTTTCTTCCCCAGGAATCAGTGGGTCATTCAATTTATTCAAGACTGATCTAGACGGGTTTTTGGTCGTTGTGGGGGTAAAGGGTTCTGAGGAGCAGACACAAACGTGGAGTTGAGACCAGATCAGCCATAATCTTAGTGAATGGTGGGACAGACTCAAAGGGCTGAAGGGCCTATTCCTGCTCCTGAGTCCTTGTGTTCCAAGCAGCACCTGGTTCAGTTCTTTTTTATTAATGGCAAAGGGACCCATTCCATCTGTGAACTATACTGTACTGGACAGAAAGCTATCAGCATTATTTGTTGCCAGTGTTTGAACTTGCTCCAAATTCCACTTCAGTTTGCTTGGAGCATCACTGTGTCAATGTGTAAAATTGCTTCATTTGGCTTGCATCCAATTTCTGCGGAGGCTGCTGTAATAATATATGGATATATACCTTTCCTTTCCTACGTACCAGTGTTGGGCTGACATTACTAAGGAATGGTTTAAATTGTTCTATTTAGTCCTGCATGTTGCACAGAGAGGAGTGGATCCGAAATAAGAACAGAAAGGGCAGGAAGTACTCAGCAAGTCAGGCAGTTTCTGAGGAGAGAGAGACAGACAGACAAAATTAACATTTCAGGATATGACCTTCCACTAGGCACGGCGGCACGGTGGCACAGTGGTTAGCACTGCTGCCTCACAGCGCCAGGAACATGGGTTCAATTCTGGCCTTGGGTCACTGTCTGTGTGGAGTCTGCACGTTCTTCCTTTGTCTGTGTGGGTTTCCGCCGGGTGCTCCGGTTTCCTCCCACAGTCCAAAAATGTGTGGGTTAGGTTGATTGGACATGTTAAATTGCCCTTGCGTCAGGGGGATCAGCAACATAAATGTGTGGGGTAAGGACTGTTTGTGTTTGGAGTTTTCTGCCAAGGTTTTTCTCACCGAGATCTCTGAGCTCCTCTTATTTTGTTCTTCATGTATTCCCGGTTTTAATTGTCCCATATTTGGTGAGTCTTCCACTTCCTCTCTACTTGGCAATCCGTCTTTAAGACGCTCTTTGAAGCGGCACGGTAGCACAGTGGTTAGCACTGCTGCTTCACAGCTCCAGGGTCCCGGGTTCGATTCCCGGCTCGGGTCACTGTCTGTGTGGAGTTTGCACATTCTCCTCGTGTCTGCGTGGGTTTCCTCCGGGTGCTCCGGTTTCCTCCCACAGTCCAAAGATGTGTGGGTTTAGGTTGATTGGCCAGGTTAAAAATTGCCCCTTAGAGTCCTGGGATGTGTAGGTTAGAGGGTTAGCGGGTAAATATGTGGGAGTAAGGCCTGGGTGGGATTGTGGTCGGTGCAGACTCGATGGGCCGAATGGCCTCCTTCTGCACTATAGGGTTTCTATGATTTCTACCTCACTGACCAATCTTTTGATCATTGGGGTCTTCGTAACGCCTTCGGTGACACACTGTCAAATTTTGTTCGATAAGACTTAGGGCGGCACGGTGGCACAGTGGTTAGCACGGTTGCCTCACAGCGCCAGGGACCCGGGTTCAATCCCAGCCTTGGGTCACTGTCTGTGTGGAGTTTGCACATTCTCCCCGTGTCTGCATGGTTTTCTCCAGGTGCTCTGGTTTCCTCCCCCAGTCCAAAGATATGCAGGTTAGGTGGATTGGCCATACTAAATTGCCCCTTAGTGTCCCAAGATATGTATATGAGGGGGATTAGCCAGGTAAATGCATGGAGCTACGGGCCAGGGTGGGATTGTGGTCGGCGCAGGCTTGATGGGCCGAATGGCCTGCTTCTGCACTGTCGGGATTCCACGGTTCTATGGATTTTAGGGTAAGGTTTCTGTAAAATGCACTCATACGTTTTGCTGCATCAGCGATTCCTTACAAATGCAAGTTGTTGGTGTTGTTTTGAATATCTGATTATACCATTCCTTTGTCGCGAGGCCCTGTGCGCTGAGGGCTGCTTCACTTTTAATTAACGCGGACCCTCCAGTTCAACTGAACAGTCCTTCCGGTGAGAAATCATCTTTCAGTGTCCACTTCATTAGCAGATTTAAAATTCTTTGCAACCAGCGCTATCTCTTTGCCAGAAGGGATCATTCCTGAATTTTGTATATCTGAACCAATTAGTTATGGATTCTCTCTCTCGCCTTGGCTTCTTTACACAATTTCAACAACAAAAAAATGTTAGCACTATGCTTCCTGGATAATAAAGAGCCAAAGGCACTTTGATGTGCACACAGGATTTAATGTTTCATACATGAACTCAAAAGTTTTTGTTGGTAATACACACACCGCTTAAAGTGTGACTTGTCTGATGCACTAGGTGTTGGCTTTTAGTTTTTAAGTTTAAGTTTATTTGTCAGTGTCACAAGTAGGCTTACTTTAACACTGCAATGAAGTTACTGTGAAAATCCCCTCATCATCACACTCCGGCGCCTGTTCGAGTACACTGAGGGAGAATTTCGCATGGCCAAGGCACCTAACCAGTCTTTCGGACTGCGGGAGGAAACCGGAGCACCCGGAGGAAACCCACGCAGACACAGAGAGAATGTACAGCTCCGCACAGACAGTGACCCAAGCCAGGAATCAAACCCAGGTCCCTGGCGCTGTGAGGCAGCAGTGCTAACTACTGTGCCACTGTAACACCCATTGCCACTATGCCACCCACATTTCAGGTTTCAGCTGAGTTCAGCTTTTCTGGGCAATCATCTCGTAGTGCGTGTTAATGTGTAGGAGCTTAGAGGGGAAGGGAAAGTTTAAACTACTAATGGATTGAAATAGGTTGAGAAACGAGCCCCATTTACACAGAGGTCCAAGAACAGCTTGACATATGAGGAGCTTTTGAGGACTCTGGGTCTGTACTCGATGGAGTTCAGAAGGATGAGGGGAGATCTCATTGAAACTTACAGAATACTATAAGGTCTGGATAGAGTGGACATGGACAAGATGTTCCCATTAGTAGGAGAGACTAGGATCTGAGGATCCTAGGATCTCTTTAGAGGAGACTAGGATCTCTTTAGAACCAAGGTGAGGAGGAACTTCTCCTGCCAGTGGGTGGTGAAACTGTGGAACTCATTGCCCACAGAAGGCTATGGAGGCCAGGTCATTGAGTGCATTTAAGACAGAGATAGATAGGTTATTGATTTAAGGGGATCAAAAGTTACGCGGAAAAGGCGGGTGAATGGGGTTGAGAAGCTTATCAGCCATGATCGAATGGTGGAGCAGACTCGATGGGTCGAATGGCCTAATTCTGCCCCTATATCTTATGGTCTTATGGGCTTACAGCTGCCTTCCAATAAAGGAGATGGCAGTAACAACATCTTGAGAGGCCAATTGCAAGGAATGAGGCTAAGGATGGAGTACCTGTACAGAGAAGGTCAGTTGAAGGAACTGCCCAGGTTCAGGCAGAGAAGCAGCCCTGCCATTGCCTGACAGCCTCAGAGTAGCTACTTAATTCTGGAATAACCTGACCAGGTGAGACCAGGCCAAGAACAATCTATGTAAAGAAACACCATTTTAATCCAGGTCATCATCTCTACTCGCTGTGTTGAAGAGCTTCAGGAGTTTATAATTGAGTAATTCACTTGCAATGTATGAGACTTTACTCTGTGCAAATTGATTGCCTATTTGCTGATGGATGACAGTGGCTGTACCTCAAGAATAATCCAGTGGTCGTAAAGTCCATTGAGATGTTCCTGTGTTACATGAATTCGAGCCCTTCTTCAAAACGCAAGTTGAATTTTCCTCATGAGCCTCACCTGCTTTGCCATGCCTTGCTCTGTGTTCCTGTCTTCACATATGGGTTTGCCGACTAACATACAATCCCTACAGTGCAGAAGAAGGCCATTCAGCCCATCAAGTCAGCACCGACTCTCCAGAGGAGCATCTTACTCAGGCCCACTCCACATCCCCTGCCCGATCCCCGGAACCCCACACATTTACCCTGCTAATCTGAAGGCTTTGATGATAATTGCTGTTTTGGGGTGGGGAAATTGGGACAATCGTGAAGAGGGCTGTTTATCTAGTGAGCAGATCAGTATCAAGGGAATGTCTCCATTATAAGTTCGGTACTAATCTCTTTGGCAGAAGCAGTATGTTGTCCTCTGCACCCTCTTCATGCCTGATCCTACAATACTTTTGGTTGCTTAACCTTCCTCAGACTCGGCAAGTGAATTCTTCTCTGTGAGGCAAAGTGGTACAGTGCATCAGATATCAGAATGTGCAAAGCTCCCTTGACAAATACAGGCATCTCAAATAGGGTGGCACGGTAGCACAGTGGTTAGTGCTGCTGTCTCACAGTGCCAGGGACCCGGATTAAATTCCAGCCTTGGGTCACTGTCTGTGTGGAGTTTGCACATTCTCCCTGTGTCAGCGTGAATTTCCTTCCACAATCCAAAGATGTGTGGGTTAGGTTGATTGGCCATGCTAAATTGACCCTAGTGTCAGGGGGATTAGCAGAGTAAATATGTGGAGTTACGGGAATAGGGCCTGGTGGGATTGTGCTTGGTACAGACTCGATGGGTCGAATGGCCTCCTTCTGTAGGGACCCTCAAAATTCCAAAAGTTTAAAGTTTATTTATTAGTGTCACAAGTAGGCTCACATTTACGCTGTAATGAACTTACTGTGAAAATTCCCTAGTCGCCATACTTCGGCGCCTGTTTGGATACACTGAGGGGGAATTTAGCATGGCCAATGCACCTAACCAGCACCGTCTTTCAGACTGTGGGAGGAAACTGGAGCACCCGGTGGAAACCCACACAGAAACGGGGAGAATGTGCACACTCCACTCAGATGGTGACCCAAGCTGGGAATCGAACCCGGGTCCCTGACGCTCGCCACCCCGCAGTGATCTCCCTGGTGGGGAATTGATGCTTAGGTGGCGCCCTGTTATGCAGGTGTCAAGTGCCATGACTGAGAGTTTAGCTTTGATCTTCCAGGATCCAGCCCGTGGCCTGGCTTTAAGAGGAGTGACTCCCTAAAGGTGAGGTGAATATAATGTATTACCTACTTGAGCTTGCAGAGGATTCTGCCACTCAGTAAAATTGCACTGTCAAGGTGGCTCCTGGAAAAAGGTGATGGACCAGTTTGCTGAGTGAGCAAGCAACGTACAAATGAATTGCTTCACGGATCTGTGCACAGCTGTTGAAGTAATGTGACGGATGCGCCCAAAAGCTGTTTGGGATGACCCCATAGTGTGAAGGATCAGGACGATGGTGACCTTCATTGCCGCTGGCTGTGTTGTACTGATAGTTTTCTTTACAAAGTGCAGCCACCGTAAGCATAGTTCCTGGGTGAAGTGGAGGGCAAGAGCCTTGGTGCTTAACGAGCCTGGCTTACCTTTGTTCCTCCCTCCACCTGCTCAGAAGAGTACAGGAAAAATCCCATACGAGTCCCCGCAGGTACACTGGTTCATACTGAAACAGTAAGCAGTGGTAAAAATCAAATGTTTACAAATAAAGTGGAGTACACAGCCAATAAACCCTTAAGTGAATCTTCAAATGGCAGTGGGAGTTTTGAGAGTTGCCAGTTGTACGTGAGGCGTCAACTCTCAGAATGGTGAACACCGATCACTCACCATCCTTAAAGTTTAAAGTTTATTTATTCGTGTCACAAGTAGGTTTACATTAACACTGCAATGAAGTTACTGTGAAAATCCCCTGGTCGCCACACTCCGGCGCCTGTTTGGGAATGCTGAGGGAGAATTTAGCATGGCCAGTTCACCTAACCAGTATGTCTTTCGGTCTGGGGAAGGAAACGGGAGCATCCGGAGGAAACCCACGCAGACACTGGGAGAATGTGCAGTCTCCGCACGGACAGTGATCCAAACCGGGAATTAAAGCCAGCTCCCCTGGCACTCTGAGGCAGCAGTGTTAACCACTATGCCACTGTGCTGCCCAATATCCTGTAAGTTATGATACAGGGAACAAGAATTTTGGATCAGCTTTCATAATATTTAAGGCAGCTTGTTCTTCTTGCTCTAACGGAAACGAGAAGGATAGAAATTATGCTCTCTGCTATGAATACTCACCACTCATCTATTGTTTCAGACTGCTTCCCTAGATGTTAACCAGGCATCTTAAGTATCCCGTTAACTCCCACGATGATTCGAACTGAACATTTTGTATAGTGATGCATCACCTCAGCAAGTTAAATACTGCTTGAACTAGTCATCAGATTTCATGAGTAGGTTTCCCTTCTGGGAGCAACTGGGTTCATTTTGAAATTTGCATGCTCAGAAATATCTGCAAAGAATGAGTAAGAAGCCATGTGTTACGGCAGTAACTGTATCGTAAAATCATCCATCCTTTGTGAGTGTCTTCTTCTCATTTGCACTGTTTAACAATTTGGAACAAGTGTAATTTACTGAAACATTTTCTGTTCTGTGTAATATTTCCTGTTCGCCATTGAATTTTATTGATATTAACTCCAACGCATTACAAGAAAGGCTTGCTTTGTGAAGCTGCGCCTGCACTGATCTTCTACATCATTGAATAATTTACTCAACTTTATCAACATCATTCCTCGAGAGGATGGGAGTATTTTTGTTAATGTTACTGACACTCCTAATGATCCACCATAAAAGTGAAACTTTTCCTCACACTTTCCAACAGTATTTTTACTTCACACTACTGATTTGATTTGATTTATTACTGTCACATGTATTGATATACAATGAAAGTATTGTTTCTTGCTCTATACAGACAATGCATACCGTCCATAGAGTACATAGGGGAGAAGGAAAAGAGAGGGTGCAGAATGTAGTGTTACAGTCATATCTAGGGTGTAGAGAAAGATCAACTTAAAATAAGATAGATCCATTCAAAAGTCTGATAGCACAGGGAAGCTGTTCTTGAGTTGGTTGGTACGTGTTTTCAGACTTTTGTATCTTTTTTCTCAACGGCAGAAGGTGGAGGAGAGTATGTTCAGGGTGCATAGAACCATAGAAAATTACAGCTCAGAAACAGGCCTTTTGGCCCTTCTTGTCTGTGCCGAACCATTTTTCGCCTAGTCCCACTGACCTGCACTTGGACCATATCCCTCCACACCCCTCTCATCCATGAACCCGTCCAAGTTTTTCTTAAATGTTAAAAGTGACCCCGCATTTACCACTTTATCCGGCAGCTCATTCCACACTCCCACCACTCTCTGCGTGAAGAAGCCCCCCCTAATATTCCCTTTAAACTTTTCTCCTTTCACCCTTAACCCATGCCCTCTGGTTTTTTTCTCCCCTAGCCTCAGCGGAAAAAGCCTGCTTGCATTCACTCTATCTATACCCATCAAAATCTTATACACCTCTATCAAATCTCCCCTCAATCTTCTATGCTCCAGGGAATAAAGTCCCAACCTATGGGGTCTTTGATTATGCTGGCTGCTTCTCCGAGGCAGCGGAAAGTGTAGACGGAGTCAATGGATGGGAGGCTCGTTTGCGTGATGGACTGGGCTTCATTCACCATCCTTTGTTGTTCCTTACAGTCTTGGTCAGAGCTGGAGCCATACCAAGCTGTGATGCATACGGAAAGGATGCTTTCAATGGTGCATCTGTAAAAATTGGTGAGAGTCATAGCGGGCATGCTGAATTTCCCTGGACTCCTGAGAAAGTAGAGGTGTTGGTGGGCTTTCTTAACTTTAACGTTTGCGTGGAGGGGCCAGGACAGGTTGTTGTAGGGATTTTGTATGATTTACAAAATGATTTGATTATATCTTGCACTAATGTATCTCCCTCACCACATTGTGGAATTTGACGTGTCTGGCGATTCCAAGATTCAATAATCTCACTGAAACGTAAACAATTAAATCATCAATAATGTCCATGAGGAAACATTCTTGGACATTGTTATGGAGGTCAAGGGTTAAATGAAGATATTTTACTTCAAGAAAAAAAAACGTACATGTATTTAATTCCTTATCGCACCTCATAGAAGCATTCTGAATCACTTTACACAGGGAAAGTACTTTGAAATGTAGTTTATAGGTTAAATTCAGCTGTCAATTTCTTCACAACAAGCTCCATAATGTGTAATGAAATGAATGTCTTGTTAGTAGCTTTTGGTTGAGGATGTGGAGATGCTGGTGTTGGACTGGGGTAGGCACAGTAAGAAGTCTTACAATACCAGGCTAAAGTCCAACAGATTTATTTGGAATCGTGAGCTTTCGGAGCACTGCTCCTTCATCAGGTGAGCGGAGGTAGGTTCACAAACACAGCATATATAGGCACGGTTGCAAAATAATTACAGATTGGACTGTGAAGAATGGTTGGAATCTGAATCTTTACAGTTAATCAAGTCTTACAGGTACAAACAGTGTGCTTGGAGAGAGGGATAATCACAAGTTTAAAAAGGTGTGAATTGTCTCAAGCCAGGACAGTTAGTAGGATTTTGCAAACCCAGGCCATATGGTGGGGGATACAAGTAGTGTGACATGAACCCAAGACTCACATTCCAACCATTCTTCACATTCCAACCTGTAATTATCTTGCAATTGTGTCTCTGTCTATATATTTGACTTTAACCTGGTGTTGTGAGAATTCTTACTTTGGTTGAGGAAACATTGTTGGACAGGGCAACTTTATACTCTCTCTCAAGTGTAGCAGACTCTTTACTACTTAAACAAAACCCAGAATTTAGTTTAACATTTTATCCTGTTGACAACCCTTTCAGCAACGCGGCACTCTCTCCCAATACTGTACTGATCGACCAACCCTAATGATGAACTTAGGTTCTGGTGATTCCTACCTTCTGTATCAAATGCAAGGAGCTGAGCTACAGAAAGCATTTCTAACTGCTCGAAGTCTATTATCTGGGGAACAAAATGTGGCTTTGTGGAGCTGGGTGATGATTTACTCCAGACTGCTAATCTTTATACTATGCCTTTCCGTGCTGTTAAAACAATTGCATTGTGTTTAACCTTAGCCTTCGTCCTTTGATTTTTTCCTTCAAATTAGCAACATGCTTCAAAGTTTCTCCATCTTGGCACTCAAGCTTATGCCCAGATTTTCAGACCATTCATTGTGCCTGTCAGCTGATTCCACAAACTTCAGTATTATCCTCTATGTGGAATGCAGGCTCCAAAGGGTCATATCAAATGTAACTACGTGGAGGCCAGGGAAATAATTGATTTCTTTCACACAAAATTGCCTTTATTTGTACGGAATTGCTGTTTGGGTTCCTAATGGTAAAGTTTGGCATCATTAAGAGGATTTTTTCTTTCTTTAAATGCCAAAATGCTTCAATTGGCTGTTTTTCTGAGCAATATAAAGTTTTATTTAAAGGTACATGCGAGAGCTGTGAAGTTAAAAATTGTTTTGCAGGTAAAAAAGTATCATAGAATCCTGCAGTGCAGAAGGAGGCCATTCAGCCCATCGAGTCTGCAGCAACCACAATCCCACTGAGGCCCTATCCCAAGAACCCCATGCATTCATCCCAGCTAGTACCTCTGAGACTAAGGAGCAATTGAGCATGGCGAATCCACCTAATTTGCACATCTTTGGACTCAAGTGAATGAACTAAGGTGTGAAGGAACATCATGTTACCACATCACCACCATCTCCCCCCAAGTTCAGGTTCTTCGAGGTGTCTGTTTTACTGAGATCAAAAAAGAAATATCACTCCATATTCCATCCATGTCTTTGAATGCGCCATTCAATCATACTGATAATATCCGACTTTACTGGGACACCGATGAACTACTATATAGTTGCATAAGCCTTTGAAGACGAGCGACATTACAATGACATGGGTGTGAACAAATGAAACAATAAAGCTGCCACACAATGGGTGATGCGGGTGACTTTGAGGTATTATTAGATAACCTTTTTCTGAATGTTCATACCCAAAATAGCCACGTAATGATATGGCAAGTAGTGCCTTCACAGCATATCATTATGCTGGTTATTTGGAGCATTACCCTAGCATTACTCGTAACAATACAAATTTAGTCTGCATTAATCTAGAAAGCACCTTCTTGACACTTGTTCAGTTGTTTTCTTTATTTAACCAAGGAGAGCCTGGGATTTTGTCTTGAGATGGGGTGTTTACAGAAAGTTACAGAGACTATGCAACACAGAAACCGGTTATTTAGCCCATTTGGTCTACACCGGTATTTATCATTGAATCATAGAATCCTTACAGTGCAGAAGGAGGTCATTTGGCCCACCGAGTCTGCACCGACTACAACCCCTCCCAGCCCCTAACCCTGCAGTCCCCTGTATCCACCCCGCTCGTCCCCCCGACACCAAGTGGCAATTCAGCATGGCCATTCAACCTAACCCGCACATCTCTGGACTTTTTTTACATAGATTTTTCCCTAATGTAATTATCTGTAATTATTTGTAATTATCAACATGACCCTCCTTCTAACCTTCTGGGGACAAATTTTCCTGTCACGCCCTCCATGGGAATTGTAGCGGGTGAGGGGCGGACCATGGAAAGAGCCGTTGAAAGGGATTTTCCGATTTCGGGGGGAAATGAGCTGGGAAAATCCTGCCCCTGCTTTCTACTGCCGTGATGTGGAGATGCTGGCATTGGACTGGGGTAAACACAGTAAGAAGTTTAACAACACCAGGTTAAAATCCAACAGGTTTATTTGGTAGCAAAAGCCACACAAGCTTTCGGAGCCTTAAGCCCCTTCTTCAGGTCAGTGGGAATTCTGTTCACAAACAGGGCATATAAAGACACAAACTCAATTTACATGAACAGAATTCCCACTCACCTGAAGAAGGGGCTTAAGGCTCCGAAAGCTTGTGTGGCTTTTGCTACCAAATAAACCTGTTGGACTTTAACCTGGTGTTGTTAAACTTCTTACTGGTTCTACTGCCGTGACAGTTTTCATTTTGGACAATCAATCTGATAATCCATAAGCCACTGATTTTCAAAAGCCTCGTACCGAGGGAGGTGAAGAGGGGGTGGGACGTTGGGAGTTGAGGAAGAGCTTTTGTTTTATGCAACTTCTGACAGCTTGGGGGAATTAGCTCAAATGGTAGAGTGCTCGCTTAGCATGTGAGAAATAGTGGGATCGTTACCCACGTTCTCCACTTTGGGGCAGCACGGTGGCACAGTGGTTAGTACTGCTGCCTCACAGCGCCAGGGACCCGGGTTCAATTCCTGCCTCGGGTCACTGTCTGTGTGGAGTTTTCATTTTCTCCCTTTGTCTGTGTTGGTTTCCTCCGGGTGCCCTGGTTTCCTCCCACAGTCCAAAGATGTGCAGGTTAAGTGGATTGGCCATGGTAAATCATTGGGGTTATTAGGATATGGCAGAGGGGAAAGCCCGGGTAAGATGCTCTTTCGGAGAGTAGGTGCAGACTCAATGGCCTGAATGGCCATTCCTTCTACAGTGTAGGGATTCAATAGATTCTACAGAGGAATCAGGCCAAGATGGCAGATTTCCACAGTCCAAAGATGTGTGTGTTAGGTTGATTGGCCATGCTAAATTGACCATTGTGTCAGGGGGATTAGCAGGGTAAATATGTGGGGTTACCGGAATAGGGCCTCAGTGGAATGTGGATGGTACAGACTCAATGGGCCAAATGGCCTCCCTCTGTACTGTCGGATTCTATAATCTATTATTCAAGTGGTGTTGACACGGAACTTGCAGCCTACAACAGTGCTGGAAGCAGAGACAGTTCATGACTTCAAAAGGAAATTCGATAGGAACCTGAGGGAAATAATCTTGCAGGACTTGTAGTATAGAACAGGGGAGTGGGGCAGAATGGATTCCTCCTTAGAGAGTCAACATGGGCTCAGTGGGCCAAATGGCCTCCTTCTGGGCCATAATGATGCTATGACTTTACTTCTTAAAATGCCTATCATCAGATCCTTCTATTCCTTTCTACTTCATGTATTTATCCAGTTTAACCCTTGAGAGTATCGATGTTATTCACCTCAATTCCGCCCTGTGCTAGCTGGCAAAGTTCTCAGCTTTCGGGTGAAGTAATAATTATTGAGGAAAACAGTGAAATATACTGGGAATATTATGAAATTATCGGGTTTCATTTGGACCCAAGGAATTCTCAACTAACAGTTTTTTTAACGGTGTGAAATGTACCATTGGGCGGCGCGGGAAATGCACGTAACAAAAAAAGGAAAATGTGATGTGTTCGGTAATCAATGCATCCAGGAAATTCTTCCCAAGAGTGGAAAGAACTACAGCTTTTCCAAAAACAAAAGCTAATCCGCCTCATTGGATGCATGTGCTGTTTACAATGTCATTTGCTGTGTACGAGCTGATCTCTTGAGAGACTGAAGATGCAGGTGTGATAAACAGTACATTGGAGGGTGTCCTGAGGATTATACCTGTGGGGATTGCTTTTTTTAGCCATTGATCTCCAGCTTGTTAGAAAGCAAAACAGAGAGAGAGAGAAAAAAAACGCTTCAATAAAATACCACTCAACTGTAGGGCCCCGTGTCCGAGTACAAGCGTTAATTGAGAACTACAAGGAAAGAAGTATGAGCAAAAAATCCCATTACGTGCTCTTTTTCTTGCTTCAAGGGAACTACTAGATGACAGGTTCACATTTAATTAGGCAAACTCAGCGGGAAGAAGTCTGCCAACTCCCCCGAACAATGATTTTCCTTTGTTTTCCTATTACGTTCCAAGGTAAGGCAGATGTAGATCATTCCATTCTGCCAAAATATCACACTCAAAATGACAGTCCTAAAGTGTGTCGGTGCCTTCCAGACACTTGTCTCACTGTTAACAAGGAAATGTTTGGAGCACATCATATCATAGCCATTCTGAAATGTCAGGTCAGGTTGAAATAAGCTGCGAATGATGTTTTTGAGGAGGTGAATTCAGTTACAAAAATAAAGTGGCCAGAGACTCAATCGACAACCTATCAGTTGTTAAATTAGAATATCTGGTCTGGAGTAGCCCTTTGAGAAATTATATTGTGGCCTCTCTTTGTCAACCCATTTTCCCCTTAAGTTCTCACACAGAGTGTGACAATGTAAATCCCCTTTAAATATGGCCCTCCCTTAATCAAATGCACACGGAGGCTTCCGGAATATATTTTCATAATGATGGTTCCCTCAAAAACAAAACTATGAGATCCTTCAATGGTTGAAGGTCTATACCCATTGCGTTTAGAAGAGCAAAAGATGATGACCTTATTACAACATCAACAATGCAGTGGCACAGTGGTTCACACTGCTGCCTCACAGTACCAGGGACCTGGGTTCGAATCCAGTCTCTGGTAACTGTCCATGTGGAGTTTGCGTGTTCTCGCCATATCTGTGCGGGTTTCCTCCGGGTGCTCCGGTTTCCTCCTACAGTCCAAGGATGTATGGGTTAGGTGGATTGCCCCTTAGTGTCAGGGTAAATACATGGGGTGACAGGGATAGGGCCTGGGTGGGATTATTGTCGATGCAGGCTCGATGGGCCAAATGGCCTCTTTCTATACTGTAGAGATTCTATGATTCTGAGGGAGATTGACATGGTAAATACAGTGAGGATGTTTCCCCTTGTGGAGGAACCTGGAACTAAGGGGGAAAATTTCCAAAGAAAGGTTCTGCTATTGAAGACCAAGATGAGGTGAAATTTCTTCTCTCAGAGGGCCGTGAGTCTTCCCCAGTTGTCTTCCCCAGTGAGCAGTAGAAGCTGGGTTGTTGAATATATTCCAAGCTGAGTTGGACACATTCCAGATTGATAAGCGTGTTAAGGGTTACAGGGTCAGGCAGGAAAAGAGAGTAAGGCCACAATCAGATCAGTCACATGCACACTTGTGCACCCAAGGATCGGGAAATCCTGGGAACAGGAGAGATCAGACCTTGAACGGACTCACCATATTTCAGTGCTCATTTGAATAGGCTGATCTGTTTCCCGTCCTCATTGAGCGGGAATCAGATTATGTTTAGGGCAGCATGGTCAGTGCAGGGTTGGAGGGCTGAAGGGCCTGTTCCTCTGCTGTAATTTTCTTTGTTCTTTGTCTGGGAGCAGATACTGACAAGGCTTTACGCCGGTTCAGAATACACTAAACCACTCACCCGCAATTCTCCGGTCCACTCCGGCCTGACACGCTCTGTGCCGGGCGGGACGCAGTCAGATAATCGCGGCCAACGTTTCGAGTCTGGATGAGATGGAGGGTCATCAAATTCTCCGTTCCCACTGGCAGCCGCAGTGGGGCATGCGAGACCAGAGAGTTCCGGCCACTCGGTCGGTTGTCTCTCCATAGATGCTGTCAGACCTGTTGAGATTTTTTCAGCATTTTCTGTTTTTGTTTCGGATTCTGGCCTCCGCAGTATTTTTCTTTTACCTACAGCAACGTGGTTGACTCTTGGACGCCCTCTAAAATGGCCCAGCAATTAAAGATCGGCAATAAACGCTGGCCAAGTCAGCAATGTGCACATTCCCTAAATGATTAAATAAATACATTCAGAGGCACACACACAAACACATGGAGACATGCACACACATCATACAGGTGCTCACATGCACATTAAAAGATAATGTGAAAATATTATCTGATGCCTTATTGGTTACATAAAGCAGTGATCCTTTTTGATTGTACAGTTTGAGATCCTCCTTCACAATTTACAGTCAAACCCTCAGCTTTTTTTTACTATCTGTGCTCTGCTTTCCTTTAACTTAACCCTTTATTAGGAGTGCATTAATGTACCAAATATTGATCTCAGAAACGTGTCTTCTCATAGACCACAAGTCAGACTTTAATCGTTTTGAAAGGTGACATTATAAAACGAGATCTATAGTTTCCGTATTGGATCCAAAATATCAGTTTCCAAATGCCCTCCATTCTGGTCTTGTCAGAGAATGACTCGCTATGTAACTTGGCAGGCAGGGCGCTTTTGATTTCCCTGAAAGACTTGCCTTAGCAAGGCACAGTATCAAATACTCTGGTTATAAATAGTGTTCCTCAGTGCAGCCAGGAAGGAAAAAGGAACACACAGCCAGTGACCGACTTGGATTAGTGTCTTGTATCACACCACAGACCACCCACTATTTATTCCCTTTTATTGAAAACTGGAAAGTGTTTCTCTTCCCCCAACCCTTTCGCGAATTAATGACCCTAATCACGTCCCAAGAATGTACTTCTGAATGTTTTAATTTCTGAGAATTTTGTTATGAGGTTATTCATAATAAAAGCAGTATTATCCAGTTTTTCATTTAAAATGGAATTCTACCACATTGGAGGGGGGGGGGAGTTTTCCCATCCTGCCCGCCATGGGAATTCTAGCGGGTGGTGGGGGGGGGGGGGGGAGGGGTTGGTGGTGGACCATTCAAAGGCTCGTTGACCTCGGATGTGGTTTTCCAGTCTTGGGGCAAGCGCGGCCGGAAAATCCCACCCATTGTATATTAAAATGAGTCTCTGTAATTATTTCTGTGGCAGTAATGCAGCAACATGTCATCTATAATTAAATGTACAGAACAGACACACTCCATTTAGCCCAACCTGAGCTCCTCCCACCCTACCTTTTGTCTTATTTGTCCTTCGGTTCCTTTCTCCTTCATGTCTTTATCTTGTTTCTCCTGAAATACATCTGTACTGTTTACCACTCTTGCCATTCCCTGGGCGAAGAAGCTTCTCCAGAATTCCTTACATTTAGAAGTGACTGTCTTGTATTGATAACCAAAGTTTTAGACTGCCCACAAGTGGAAACCTATCCTGTTAAAAACTTCATTAGCGTAATTCTTCATAGAACCCCTACAGTGCAGAAGGAGGCCATTCGCCCATTAAGTCTGCACCGACTCTCCAAAAGCACATCCTACCCATGCCCAACCCCCACCCCATTCCCTTAACCCCATGCATTTATTCCGCTAATCCCCCGAACCTACACATCTTGGGACACTAAGGGGCAATTTAGCGCAGTCAATCCACCTAACCTGCACACCTTTGGACTGTGGGAGGATACTGCAGGATCCGGAGGAAACCCACGCAGACACGGGGAGAACTTGCAAACTCCATACAGTTGCCCAAGGCCAGAATTGAACCTGGGTCCCTGGCGCTGTGAGGCAGCAGTGCTAACCACCGTGCTACTATGTAATACAGCAGGTCATCACTCAGCCTTCTCTTTCTGTACAGATAAAAGCCACCATGCTGGATTTTCCAGTCCCGTCGGCAGCGGGAATGAAAAATTGTGAGAGCCAGGCAAAGGTCCATAAAAGTGTTCCATCATTAGGTGGTACCAAGTGCGCAGGAACATCAACTTTGTGTCGATGAGTCCGGTTGTCTGAGAATAGGGCCTGGGAGGGATTGTTGTCGGTGCAGACTCAATGGGCTGAATGGCTGCACAGTAGGGATTCTAAGATTCAGCATCTACCTCTTTTTAACAGGGCGTAATATAACTTAGCCTACTTCTCAGCAATAGCCATCTGGTCAATGAACAATCCTGTTGGAAAGAAAGAGAAAAACTTGCTGCGTTTTCATGACCCGAGAGTGCTTTCCGGCCAATATAGACCATTGACTTTCGGCGGGGAAAATATGGCCCCAGCCTTCCCTGAGGAGGAAAACCTCTCAGCACTGGCATCACACCCTGCTTGGAAAAATATTAATTGCTTTCTGACAGAGGAAGAACACGGCGGGGTTTATAGCACATTCCGAGCTGCTAACAACGGAGTCTCACTTTCGTGAAACAGGGGAAGTGGGGGGGGTGGGGGGCGGTGGAGGGAGGGGAAATCAAAGTGAAAGCCCACAGCTGCCAGTTTGCTGTTCCACGTTGTGCGTCACCACCCACGAGAAATCTTCAACCTTTCGTTCTGGGATCGATTGATAAATCAGGGATTACCCAGCTTATTGTCAGTTTCAAAAAGGTGACACGTGTGAGAAAGTGGGAGGAATATTTGGACATTTGTCTTTGATTTCTCGGAAATATTTCCTCCCCCGTCCAACGCTCTGGATCAAACCAGACTGGAAGTGTGCGTTCACAGACAATCTGGTGAGCTTCCCGACTACGTAAATAGGGCAGCTTTACTCAGTCTGCTCGCACGCATTCAAATGCCGAGCACAGACTGCGGTGCTAAGGCTGATCATAAACGAGGTGTCAGGGAAGCGTAGCCCATAGCAGGGCTTTTGGTAGAACCAATTACATTTCGAGTGCAATATCTAGGGTGTGTTGAATGATGGACCCAGCAGCCAGACTGATGATGCGCGATGTTGCAAATCTAAAGGCATATTGAATGGCGGATCTCTTTCATTGCTGCACTCTGGAGATTTCAAACTTGCTGGCGAGAGGATGAAGTGTGGGATTTGAGGAAAGCTGTGAGCTACTGCCTCCTACTTCATTGTCTCCGACCCCTGTCAAATTCCATGTAATGTACATGATACAGTACTTTGCGACAGACTTAGCTGAAGAGAATATCTTCAAAAAGCAATATAAGAACAATGAAGAAGGACATGACATCTAACAAGGGCAGCAAATGGATGGTGTGAAACACCTACAGGGCCGCAGCCAGCATTTAGATGAAAGTGTTCCGTCACCATGAGGTCATTGGGTGATACCAAGTGCGCAGGAATATCTATTTTGTGGTGATTAGCTCTGTTGCCAAGTTTAGCATCTGCCCTTTTTTTGAATACAGCAGAATAAAACTCGGCCTAATCTTCGGTGATTACCCTCTCACTCATCAATGTACAAAATGGCCGCATTTTCCTGACCATAGGACATCTCAAAGCGCTTAAGGGCAATATAGATTGTTGGAAGTGTAGTTATTTTGTGGGGAAAGTGGCAGCTAAATTTTGCACAGCAAGCTCCCACAAACAGTGATGAGATCAGATCATTTGTCCTTCATGATGTTGGTTAAGGGATAAAATATATCCAAAGATAATGGGGAGAACTACCCTGCTCTTAAGTTTAAGTCTATTTATTAGTGTCACAAGAAGGCTTACAGTAACAGAGCAATGAATTTAGTGTGAAAATCCCCGAGTCGCCACATTCTGGCACCTGTTTGGGTACACTGAGGGGGAACTTAACATGGCCAATGCGCCTATCCAGTATGTCTTTCAGACTGTGGGAGGAAACCGGAGCACCCGGAGGAAACACTCGCAGACACAGGGAGAACGTGCAGACTGCACAGTCAGTGACCCAAACTGGAATTGTACTCAGTTTCCTGGCGCTGTGAGGCAGCAGTGCTAATTACTGTGCCACCATGTTCCCCTCAGTGATGAGATCAGATCATTTCTTCTTCATCATGTTGGTTGAGGGAATAAAATATAAGCTAGTGGGGACATCTATCCTGCTCTTCTTCAACTAGGATTGTGGGATTTTGTTTGCATCTGCCAAGTGGTAGACAGGCTCGCGTTCTAATGTCTCATCCAGATGACAGCACCTCCAACCGTGCAGTATAATTTCAGTACAACTTGTACAAACTGGACTCCTAGGAAAGCCGGTAATACAATTAATAACCGATAGATTAATCATTCTCTGGAGCCTTTGCTTAAATTGGGCCAACAAATAGAGCAGCACAGTGGCACAGTGGATAGCATTGCTGCCTCATAGTGCCAGGGCCCGGGTTCAATTCCGGCCTCGGGTGACTGTTTGTGTGGAATCTGCACATTCTTCCCGTGTCTGCATGGGTTTCCTCCGAGTGCTCCAGTTTACTCTAACAGTCCAAAGATCTGCGGGTTAGGTGGATTGGCCATGCTAAATTGACCCTTAGTGTCAGGGAGATTAGCAAGTAAATACATGGGGTTATGGGTATAAGATCTGGGTGGGATTGTTGTGGGGTGTAGGCGCAATGGGCCGAATGACCTCCTTCTGCACTGTGGGGATTCTATGATTCAAATAGGACTGGTCAGTAGCAAGTTGCATTTGAAAGCAGCCTTGCTGAGACAAAGCATAGAATGATGGGGCACAGAAGGAGACCAAGGAAAGCGTCAACTGTGGCTCAATGGACAGCACTCTGAATTGCACGATTGTGGGTTCAAGCCTCAGAGTGGGACATAAGCACTAAGATCAAGGCAGGTACACCAGTGTAGTACTGAGGGAGTGTTGCACTGTTGGAGTTGTTGGATGTGATATTAAGTTGAGCCCTCTGATGGCTGCTTTGTTGGAAAAGACCCAATGGTACTCTTGTTGAGGGAAGCGGAATTGTCAATATTTATCCTTCAATTAACATAAAAAGCATGATTATCACACCACTGTTTGTTGCAGCTTGTGGTGTGCAAATTGCTGCTGTGTTTCTTACAATATAGCAGTGACTAAACTTCAAAAATACTTCATTATCTGTACGTCCAGTGGTTGTGAAGATGTAAACACAAGAATTTCTTTCGATATTGGTGAAGCCTATTGAACACACTAGGAGGAAGTAATTTGGATTCATATAGCAACTTTCCTGACCTCAAGACATCCCAATGTTCTTTACGGCCAATGAATTATATTTTGGGAAATTTGGGTAACAACTATATATCGGAAAAAAGATACAAAAGTCTGTGATCATGTATCAACCGACTCAAGAACAGCTTCTTCCCTGCTGCCATCAGACTTTTGAATGGACTTACCTTGCATTAATTAAGTTGACCTTTCTCTACACTCTAGCTATGATTGTAACACTCCATTCTGCACTCTCTCATTTCCTTCTCTATGAACGGTTTGCTTTATCTGTATAACATGCAAGAAACAATATTTTTCAAACTATACTAATACATGTAACAATAATAAATCAAAGCTACAAACATCTGAGGTCACGTACCAACCGACTCAAGAAGAGCTTCTTCCCTGCTACCATCAAACTTTTGAATGGACCTATCACATATTAAGCTGATCTTTCTCTACACTCTAGCTATGACTGTAACACTATATTCTGCACCCTCTCCTTTCCTTCTCCCCAATGTACTCTATGAATGGTATGGTTTGTCTGTATAGCACACAAGAAACAATACTTTTCACTGTATACCAATACATGTGACAATAATAAATCAAATCAAATCAAATATAATTGAAATGTAGATACTATTGTAATATCAGACATGTGGCAACCGAATTGCACACAGCAAGGCCCAATGGGCAGCAATGTGACCAAATTAACCGATGTTTTAGTGTGCGATGTTGATTCAATAACGCGCTGGGAACCTTTATGCCAACCTGGGAGAGTTGAAACGGGCACTGCTTTACTGTTTCATCTGAAAGACTGCATCTGTGACAGTGCAGCACTCCCTCAGTACAACTTGCATCAATTTTCAAGAACTCGAGTCCAGTACCGAGGGGGAGACTTTTGGATGAGACTTTTACTGAGGCCCTCCTGCCTGTTCTGATACATAGAATCCCTACTGTGCAGAAGGAGACCATTCGGCCCATTGAGTCATCAACGAACGTAGTCCCAACTGGGCCCTATTCCCCGTAACCCCACATATTTACCCTGTTAGTTCCCCTGAAACTCAGGTGCAATTTAGCATGGCCAATCCACCTAATGCACACATCTTTGGTCTGTGGGTGGAAACTGGAGCACCCAGAGGAAACCCATGCAGACATGGGGAGAATGTGCAAACTCCACCCAGCATGGCCAATATTTATTCCTCACAATCACAAAAACAGATTATCTGGTCATTATCAAACTGCTTTTTGTAGGGTCTTGATGTGTCCAAAATTAGCTGCCGCATTTCCGACGTTAGAACAGTGACTACACTTCAAAAGTATATAGTTACCTCAAAACCACTTTGAGATGTTTGGTCGTTGTGAAAAGTCCAATAGAAATTCAAGTCATAAGACCATAAGATATAGGAGCAGAAGGAGGCCATTTGGCCCATCGAGTCTGCTCCGCCATTCAATCATGGCTGATCAGTTTCTCAACCTTTCTCCCAACTTTTCCCTGTAATCTTTGATCCCCTTACCAATCAAGAACCTATCTATCTCTGTCTTAAATACACTCAATGACCTAGCCTCCACAGCCCTCTGTGGCAATGAATTCCACACATTGGATTCCACAATGGATTCCACAGATTCACCACCGCCTGGCTGAAGGAATTCCTGCTCATCTCGGTTCTAAAGGGTCGTCCCTTTACTTTGAGGCCGTGCCTTTGGATCCTAGTCTCTCCCACTAATGGAAACATCTTCCCCACATCCAGTCTATCCAGGCCTTTCAGTATTCTGTAAGTTTCAATGAGAACCCCCCTCACAAAGTCTTTCGTTATCCCGAGGAAAGTTGGTGATAGGGTGATTAATCACCGACTAGTTAATCTTTTGAGTCTTTTCCAATGCCATTAGAGGAAAAAATTACTTTGGAAAATTCCTCTCTATCTCTCTCACATGATCAAAAACCAGTCCAGGATGCATGACAAGTGTGTGACCAGTGACGCACTATCACATTCATAGAATCATAAAGTACCTACATTGAGGAAAAAGGCCATTCGGCCCATTAAGTCTGCACTGACAACAATCCCACCCAGACCCTAAACCCATAATCCCATGTTTACCCCACTAATCCCTCTAACCTCAGCATCTCGGGACACTAAGGGGCAATTTAGCATGGCTAATGCACCTAACCCACACATCTTTGGACTGTGGAAGAAACCGGAGCACCACACAGACACAGGGAGGATGTGCAAATTCCACACAGACAGTGACTCGAGCCATGGGTGGCATGGTGGCACAGTGGTATGGGCGGCATGGTGGCACAGTGGTTCTCACTGCTGCCTCACAGCGCCGAGGACCCGCGTTCGATTCCCGGCTTGGGTGACTGTCTGTGTGGAGTCTGCACGTTCTCCCCCCCGTATCCGCGTGGGTTTCCTCTGGGTGCTCCGGTTTCCTCTCACAGTCCAAAGATGTGCGGGTTAGTTGGATTGGCCATGCTAAACTGCCCCTTAATGTCAGGGGGACTAGCTAGGGTAAATGCATGGGGTTGTGGTCGGTGCAGACTCAATGGGCCAAATGGCTTCCTTCTGCACTTTAGGATTCTATGATTCTAAGCCGGGAATCAAACCTGGGTCCCTGGCGCTGTGAGGCAACAGTGTTAACCACTGTGCCACCGTTCCTTTGCTTCCAGTAATTATTGGGCCTACCATTTGAAGCGCTTTGAATATCCTCCAGTCTGTCAAAGACATTACTGTACCTGACCATTGATTGATTAATGGTGAGTGCTATTGACGGGCACACAGCAGATATCACTGAGATGCTGCTTATTGCTGCCAATGAAAATGATTTATCATTAGTTACTATTCATTAAAATCGCTCACAACAAAGCAACCACCAGTTATCACTAAATCATTTTGGAAGGAATTACACTCATAACAGCAACAAATATTGATTGTTCATTCCAAAATGGCTGGGATTCTTTCGTGACTTGTCAACACCAGCATATAGATCATGATAAGCCTTTTAATTGTATACAGTAAGCAGAATAAAGAAACCGTTCCCAGTTTAATGAAAGGCTCTTTCTATAATTA
This sequence comes from Mustelus asterias, assembly GCF_964213995.1. NCBI lineage: Eukaryota > Metazoa > Chordata > Chondrichthyes > Carcharhiniformes > Triakidae > Mustelus > Mustelus asterias. Next base: position 8,452,819 of record NC_135810.1, on the reverse strand, counting down.
TTGCCCTAACTAATGCCACAGTGGCTGTGTCCAATTAAGTGCTAATCCACTAATTGCAGTAAGTGGTTTATGATGGGTGTAATCTTACCCTATAGACCTAATTATCACTGTTGGTTCCCAATTAATGCATTTAATTATTTAGTACTTGTTTCATTTCGTTCTCCAATTGGAATGTTACAGCTTATATTTTCTTTTAGTATACTGTTTCTCGTGGAGACCGTATATCTTTCCAGTGTCGGGTGTGTCTCCAGATTGGTTCTTATAATGCCAGCTCTGAATACACCTCTCGCTGCCTTACATCATGTAGTGGCAAAGCTTGTTAGCTGTGGTCTCATAGATCCCGAGGGCCTGTGGGAGTAGTTGTGCGAATGGGCCTCAGATGTTTGTGGGTGATGTGTCAAGTCTTATATTGGATGATTGCAGAAGTGGTGGTAGGTTTGCCTAGTCAGGATCCGAAGCATATGCTCATTCCAGTAAGGTTGTGCTTTAATCTGCTGCTTCAGATTTTTTTTTTGCACTGTCTTTGCCTATTATTATTAAGGCAAAGGAACAGCTTTTAGCTAGCCCAGGCAAAACACTCAACGGTCTGGATTGAAATTCCATGTGACAAATTCTCTACCTTTTAGCTTAATCAGATGATATGCAGTTATTTTTCTGTTTATCTTTGGTAACATTAGCTAAAAGAAATGTCACAGAAACATGTTTTAAAGCTTTGCAATTGGCTCAGGATTTCTGTGCCGTTGTACCTTGGGGCTTGTTTTACAACACAAAGGTTTGAGTGAATTACTCCATTATTGTTGTGTTGTGTCATCATATGCCAGGAACTTTTGATTTCTTCATTGAAACCCCCACCAACATAACTGATAGTTAATTGACCTTCCTTCAACCACCTCCCCCATTCACAACAGTTGCTGAGGGTGAATTTCCTTGACTTGTGCTAGTTTCCTGCAGGCATAATGGTTAGGAGATATTTAGTGCAATAACCATCAACAATTATGATTTTTTCTTTTGCCTTTCACATCACGCTGCCTCAAAGCAGCGAAGGGTAAGCTGGATAAACAGATGAGGGAGAGAGTCGTAGGCCGGTGGGATATTCCAGTCCCGCCGATGATACACCCCACCCCTCCCGCTGCGAATTTCACAGCGGCGAGGGGGGGGCATTCAATGGGGAATCCCATTGACAATGGCAGGTCCAGAAGATCCTGTCACTGGTCAATAGGGGACTGCCTCCCGCCATTGTGAAACACATGGCGGGTTGCAGATAAATCCCACCCAACGGAGGAGGTTAGTGTGGAGCAAAATGCCAGTCCAGATCAGGTGGACTGAATGGCCTGTTACTGTGCTGTAAATTCTATGTTAATTGAATGTCTTACTCATCCCATGCTGTTTCAAAGGCTTTATTGCGACAAGTTGGATTCAGGTAAATATGAAGAGAGTAGCAATGAATACAGAAAGAGTGAAGCAAGCAAGATATTTGAGAAAGTTAAGTCATGTTCTTTATTTTACATAGATTGCAACTTTCATTGTGAGTTTTGATCAAAGCCCTATAAACTGTTCAAATTCTTAATTATTAGAAGTTAAAATTCCCACTGTCAAAGGAGCTCCTTGGGAGGCTTGCTATAAATTAGCATCCCATCCTGATTTACCATGGTTATTATGTACCTTGTAGTTTAAAGGCCAACGCTACTGGAGACCAGTGAAGGCAACAGAAGCTTCCAAATCAAATCTCTGTGGTTAACACATAGATACAAATACACAAAGTTGTGTTGTGCACCAGAAATCAAAGTGAGAGAGATACAGGGGAATCCAATGTGGTCCCAGAATGGGAGACTGAGGGCGAGATTCTCCGGCCTCCCAGACACGTGTTTCTCGCCGGCGGGTTGTTTGCCAGCGGCGGAATTCTCTAGTCCCGCCACTGTCAATGAAAATTCCCATTGGCATCACCCCGTGCCGGCAGGAAACCTGCGGGCGGGGGTACAGAGCTGGCAGGAACGGAGAAACCCGCCGGCCCCAGGTTGTCTCACTTTTGACTTCTTGTTTTTTCTACTCTTTTATGGGATGTAGGCATTGCTGGCTGGGCCAGCATTTATTCTGCATCCCCAATTACCCTTGAGTTTTTGGTGAGAAGCTGCCATCTTGAACTGTTGCAGTCCATGTGGTGCAGGTACATACACACTGGTTCAACGCTCCTGATTCCTCACTCCCCATTGGGCATGTGCAAAATGGTGAGATTTATGGCACAATGGATTTGCCAATCCAGTTGTTGCAATTGATTTCTTGATATCTGATGTTTACGGACATTGAAATATCACAGAATGTTTGGCCGTGAGGAGTAAGTGTAAGTGTTCAGTGAGTCAGTGCAGACTTGATGGGCCGAATGGCCTCCTTGTGTACTGTAGGGATTCTACGATTCTATGAAATGCTATGATTCATTCAGATATTTTGGAATGGTGCACCATCAACCTTAACACAATGTTAAGGGTGGCATGGTGGCACAGTGGTTAGCACTGCTGCCCCACAGCCCCAAGGACCCGGGTTCAATTCCCGGCTCGGGTCACTGTCTGTGTGAAGTTTGCACATTCTCCCCGTGTCTGCGTGGGTTTCCTCCGGGTGTTCTGGTTTCCTCCCACACTCCAAAGATGTGCTGGTTAGGTGGATTGGCCATGCTAAATTGCCCCTTAGTGTCAGGGGACCAGCTAGGGTAAATGCATGGGGTTATGGGGTTAGGTCCTGGGTAGGTTTGTTATTGATGCAGACTTGATGGACCGAATGGCCTCCTTCTGCACTGTAGGATTCTATGATTCTAATGAAAATTTAAAATGATTAAAAATGTATACTTTTCATTGGTGAGGGATACTAAGGTTCCAAGTCATGTATGTGCTTTGTGACAGATCTTGTGTGGGATAGCAGCAGAGTTTGGGTGCTAGCTCTAAACTGCCTGAATGAAGGAAAGGATATATAATTTCCTGTCCTGTCCACTATCTGGTGAAGATTGATGGAGAGCTCGCATGTTTCAATCCTGACTGAGGAGAGGGCTCAGATCTGGTTGTGCTACCCCGTAATATCTGCTGCCATTCCCCATCTGTCATAGCTATATAGGAACATAAGAAATATGAAGAGGAATGGAGCATATGGACCCTCAGAACTGGCTTGCTATTAAAGATTGCGGATAATCTTGGACCGCAACTCTGTTTTCCAGCCCTGCTCTCCATAACCCTTGAGTGATGAATGGCCACTTGGACAAGTACTGGAATACTTGGGGAAAAGCGCTACTGCCAATATTCAGGGAAATATGCTACTGCCATCTCCTTGGGGAGAGGAATGGGAAGATTATGGGGAAAGAGTGTCTGGATATGAAATCTTTGAAGATATAAAATAATTAGTGACGGGTGTCAAGGTGGATATTATGTAGGTCGACTTTAAGCAAATGTTTCCTAAAGTATCGAACAAGAGCTAAGGTTAGAAAACTCTTAAGATGAAGCAGGAAGTAGCAAGTTGGATAATAAATGAACTCACTGAGGTGAGGAGAAATTTCTTCACCCAGAGGGTGATGAATGTGTGGAATTCACTACCACAGAATGTAGTTCAGGCCAAGATGTTGTCTGATTTCAAGAAGAAATTAGATATAGCTCTTGGGGCTAAAGCGATCCAGGGATTCCGAGGGGGCGGGGGAGGGGAAACAGGGTATTGAATTTGATGATCAGCCATGATCAAGCGGAGCAGACTTGAAGGGCTGAATGGCCTACTCCTGCTTCTAGTTGCTGTGTAACTCAATAATGATGCAGGAAGAGCAGCGAATAATGATAGCAGTTGCTTTTGGAAAGCTGAATTCCCTGTCCTAAGACCTCTGCGGTTCAAAATATTAATAAATAATCTGGGATGAAGATGTTGAAAATAGAATACCGTGAAGTTTGTAAATAATGCAATTTTTTGTGTGGGGAAGTAGCTCATTCTGTTAAGTGAAGGTTAAAATTTTAAGGAGATGTGGATACTGGGCATCTTAGTCCATAATGGAGTTTAGCATTGCAGGCTGTGGGATAATGGACACATGGAAACTAACAAGATAGGAAAGGGAGTTGTTTCTGTACACTGGATGTAATTAAATTTATAAGTCATTTTTATTGGTATGTTTATGATTTTTCTACACCTACAGACACAATTACAAAATGCAAGGACATCATTAAATAAGCCTCATGTGAAAATATACTCAGCAATGAGATATTGAAAACGTCATCACAATTCATGGTGGTTGTTAAGAAGGCAAACAAAAATTTTGATGTAAAGAAAGGTTGTAAATCCAATCAAGTAACACTGATGATTCAGAAAGATTTGGCGAGGGAATGTAATGGGGTTGGATTTAATCTTGGGCAGGGGTACAAAACAAGTCGCATCCCATCTCCCACCTGTTACACACTCTAAGTTTATTTATTAGTGTCACAAGTAGGCTTACATTAACACTGCGAAAATCCTCTCGTCGTCACCTGTTCGGATACACTGAGGGAGAATTTAGCATGGCCAATGCAACCAACCAGCACGTCTCTGGGATTGTGGGAGGAAACTGGAGCACCCGGAGGAAACCTACGCAGACACGGGGAGAACATGCAGACTCCGCACAGACAGTGAGTGACCTAAGCCGGGAATGGAACACGGATCTTTGGCGCTGTGAGGCAACTGTGCTAATCATTGTGCCACCGTGCCACTCCATCTGGCATTCGGTTTCACAGTGTTCAGTGGAACTGAAGATCAGGCAGAGTTTATAATTGGTGGTGACTGTTACTGGTGTCCAGCTTGCAGCCCCATTCAAGTCAAAAGTCACCCTCACCCCTCGGGTACTCTGTCGAACTCTGAATAGCCACTCAAGGAGATGTAAGACTCATTTTAAGAAAAGGATAATTTTAGATTGGATCACTGAGCATTGAAGCAGGGATTATATCTATTCCGATTGGATTGGGAAAGGAAATAAATATCCACTGAGTACGCATTTAATGCTTTTGTGAATGATGAAGGAGGTCAGGAAGGTTGCCATTGAGAAGTATCTTGGGCTTCAGCTAATAAGCAAAACAAAACGAAATGAAGAACCGAATGAGAAGCTAAAAAGATCCACCATCCTCTCTGCACACAAGAGTTGGTGAATTGTGGAACAGGCTGCCACCTAGTGTAATGAATGGTGGTTCAGATGAAACAAGTAAAAGAGAATTAGATCAAATTCCGAATTTAGCCGAGGATAGAGGTAAGGTGAGAAAACAGTTTAGCGCGTCTTGAAGCACGAGTCAGCCAACAGGCTAATTCAAACTAAAATCTGAAATGTAAACCGGAAATAAGGGAAAAGAGACAGCAAGCATGTGATGGCTCGAGTATTGGACTCGAAATCCAGAAACCGAGACTAATGAGCAGGAGAAACTAATTCAAGTCTCACCACAGTAGCTGCAAGATTTAAATTCAGTTAATTAAATAAATCTGGAATAAAAAATCTAGTGTCAGTAATGATGGGGATGTAAGATGGATTGTTGTAAAAGCAGTAAGAAGTCTCATAACACCAGGTTAAAAGTCCAACAGGTTTATTTGGTAGCAAAAGCCACTAGCTTTCAGAGCGCTCGCTGCTCCTCCGTCAGGTGAGTGGGAGTTCTGTTCACAAACAGGGCATATAAAGACACAAACTCAATTTACAAAATAATGGTTGGAATGCGAGTCTTTACAGGTAATCAAGTCTTAAAGGTACAGACAATGTGAGTGGAGAGAGGGTTAAGCACAGGTTAAAGAGATGTGTATTGTCTCCAGCCGGGACAGTTCGTGAGATTTTGCAAGCCCAGGCAAGTCGTGGGGGTTTCAGATATGTGACATGAACCCAAGATCTCCGTTGAGGCCATCCTCATGTGTGCGGAACTTGGCTATCAGTCTCTGCTCAGCGATTCTGCGTTGTCGTGTGTCGTGAAGGCCACCTTGGAGAACGCTTACCTGAAGATCAGAGGCCGAATGCCCATGACCACTGAAGTGTTCCCCAACAGGAAGAGAACACTCTTGCCTGGTGATTGTCGAATGGTGTTCATTCATCTGTTGTCCTAGCGTCTGAATGGTCTCCCCAATGTACCATGCCTTGGGACATCCTTTCCTGCAGCGTATCAGGTAGACAACGTTGGCCGAGTTGCAAGAGTATGTACCTTGTACCTGGTGGATGGTGTTCTCATGTGAGATGATGGCATCCGTGTCGATGATCCGGCACGTCTTGCAGAGGTTGCTGTGGCAGGGTTGTGTGGTGTCGTGGTCTCTGTTCTCCTGAAGGCTGGGTAGTTTGCTGCAGACAATGGTCTGTTTGAGGTTGTGCGGTTGTTTGAAGGCAAGAAGTGGGGGTATGGGGATAGCCTTGGTGAGATGTTCGTCTTTATCAATGACATGTTGAAGGCTCCGGAGAAGATGTTGTAGCTTCTCCGCTCTGGGGAAGTACTGGACGATGAAGGGTACTCTGTCCGCTGTGTCCCGTGTTTGTCTTCTGAGGAGGTCAGTGCGATTTTTCGCTGTGGCGCGTCGGAACTGTTGATCGATGAGTTGAGCGTATATCCTGTTCTTATGAGGGCATCTTTCAGCGTCTGAAGGTGTCTGTTGCGATCCTCCTCATCCGAGCAGATCCTGTGTATACGGAGGGCTTGTCCGTAGGGGATGGCTTCTTTAACGTGTTTAGGGTGGAAGCTGGAGAAGTGGAGCATTGTGAGGTTATCCGTGGGCTTGCGGTACAGTGAGGTGCTGAGGTGACCGTCCTTGATGGAGATGCGTGTGTCCAAGAATGCAACCGATTCCGGTGAGTAGTCCATGATGAGTCTGATGGTGGGATGGAACTTGGTGATGTCATCATATAGTTGCTTCAATGATTGTTCACCATGAGTCCAAAGGAAGGAGACAAAACGGCTGGAGACAATACACATCTCTTTAACCTGTGCTTAACCCTCTCTCCACTCACATTGTCTGTACCTTTAAGACTTGATTACCTGTAAAGACTAGCATTCCAACCATTATTTTGTAAATTGAGTTTGTGTCTTTATTTGCCCTGTTTGTGAACTGAAATCCCACTCACCTGACGAAGGGGCAGCGCTCCAAAAGCTAGTGGCTTTTGCTACCAAATAAACCAGTTGGGCTCTAACCTGGAGTTGTGAGACTTCTTACTGTGTATACCCCAGTCCAACGCCGGCATCTCCACATCTTGTCGTAAAAGCTCAGGTTCACTGGTGTCTTCCTGTCCGTGTAGAGTTTGCACATTCTTCCTGTGTCTGTGTGGGTTTCCTCCGGGTGCTCCAGTTTCCTCCCACAGTACAAAGATGTGTGGAGTAGGTTGATTGGCCATAATAAATTGACCTTAGTGTCAGGGGATTAGCAGGGTAAATGTGTGGGGTTGTGGAGATAGGGCCTGGGTGGGATTGTGGTTGGTGCAGACTCCATGGGCCGAATGGCCTCCTCCTGCACTGTAGGGACTCTATGATACGATGAAAGAAATCTGCTGACCTGACTTGTGATTACTGGTGATGTGGCTGCAGATCCACAGAAATGTGGTTGGCTGTTAAATGCCCCATGCAATCGTCTTGCAAACCACTCAGTTGTAGCTAACTGTTATGAAAAAGTTTAAGAAGGATAAAAAGGAATACCTGGCAGGGGTAAAACCACGATCAGGCAGGGGACGAGGCCAGCCCATTGCACTGGGGGTGTGCTGACTCCTGCAATCATGGTTTGCCCAAGCTAAGGTAGAGTAAAGCGTCAGGGTAGCCAATGAAGTTAAACCGAGGCTTTACCCGTTACAATTTTTCAGACCCACCTTGGCCTTTTGACTAAGATGAAGTGTTAGATCAAGCCCGGGAGGGGGTGCAATGCCTCATCCTATCAGCTTGGATCTTGTTTGACCGAGCCCAAGATGGGGTGCGATGTCTTGTCAGCTTGGATCTTGTTTGTCCCTCATATGGTGACCACGATTGGACTTAATTTGAATGGTCCTGTTTTGATTAAAATAAAGTCCCCAAAGGTGCCAAAAAAATATAAAAGGAATAGATCACATGGCTTTGAGCTTGGCAATAAGCGTGACAAAAGCACACCCAGCCCTGTCGCCATTCCAAAATCACAAACCATCCTGTCTTGGAATGATTCACTGTCGTTGGGTCAAAACCCTTGAATCCCAACTTAACAACACAAGAGATGTGCCTGCAACACAAGAGCTACAGAGGTTCAAAATGGTGGCTCACCACAACCTTCTCTTTCGGGATGAGAAATAAATGCTGACCTCGCCAGCGATGCCCGTATCCCACAAACAAAACAAAATAAAAACTCGGCAGATCAGGAGTCTTCTGTGCGAGAGAAACTGATTTGGATTATTGACTTTCTCTCTAACAGGTCAAACTCAATGGCCGGAATTCATCGGCTGTTGGCGTTAGCGGGATTCTCTGGGCCCAACAGCAGGGCATCCCTGCCCGTGGGTTTCCTGGGGGCATAGGTGGCTCAAATGGGAAATCCCATTGACAGCAGGTGACCAGAGAATCCTGCCACCAGTGACTGGCACGCTGCCTCCTGCTGAGTGGGAGAATCCTGTGTTTGTATTTTGTTTCATTCCTTCTAGATTGGAAAAGTAGCAATGCACATAACTATACTTAAAAAGGCTCCACAGTTATTTCCCATCAGAAAATACTCCCCGTTTTACTAGTGAGCTAAATATATGCGGTGCAGTGGTATGATTTTGTCTGAGTTACAACCTGTCTTCACTCTTTGGAATGAATCTTAAATATGAGTGATAAAGCAAATCGAGATGAATGCATAAATCCAGCTCGATAAGCTGAGTTGGGAAGGATCACGAACCCACTCAGGTCAACCTATAACACAGACTACGCTGAGAGACTTTGCCGTTGCACCTCTCTCACCCTCCTCAACGGCATCTCCACATCTTGGGAAGGTTCCACAGACCTATAAAAATGTTGGTCATAACTTGATTCCTGACCCCCATCCCAGGATTTCTGATTTTCAGAATGTTCTGTTGAGGGTGCAGGCTGCGTTCCCGACCTAGCTGGCTCCACTGGGTGGATAGATAGGCATGTCCTAGACCTCTCAATTCTTTTATGGAGTCAAGTCAACTTTTCCATGAATCATGGTTCGCAGCACCTCAAGAGGTGTCACGAACTACATTATGCACGAGGGAATCTTTTGTTGAGAAAGTCAAAAAGATCCCCCTCTTGGCCTTCACACCAAACTACCTCTCCTACCAAACTCTATGGCCCCTCATGCCCCCTGCCCCCACCCTCCATGCAACGAAATGGGGCTGCCATCCAAAAGAGAAAATGTTGGAAAAACGCAGCAGGTCTGGCAGCATCTGTAAGGAGAGAAAAAAGCTGATGTTTCAAGTCCAGATGACCCTTTGTCAAAGCTGAGCTGAGTTTTGACAAAGGGTCATCTGGACTCAAAACATTAGCTCTTTCCTCTCCTTACAGATGCTGCCAGACCTGCTGAGATTTTCCAGCATTTTCTGTTTTGGTTTCAGATTCCAGCATCCGCAGTAATTTGTTTTTTTCCAATGGCACTGCCATATCCACCCAATCAACACGATAGAACCAATGTTAAATTAGGGCATGTAAAAAAAAAACATTTTTAAACAGTTATTCATAGATAACTTTCCACTTCATTGAAAAAAAAACATTTTAAATACAGACTTTTACAGTATCTGGAAGCACTTGAAACTTCTTTATAATGTGCAAATAAACATTATGCAATTGTCAGCACAGATCACCGAGCCAGAGCTGTCGTTCAAGCAGTGCTTTCTCTGGGGATCAGGTGTTTCAAGAGGCTAATGGATTTATGGCCTCTTGCAAAGCCGGATTATATATTCTTGCCTGAAAGCCCAACCATCCATGAAGATTTCAAGAGCCCTGTCACTTTCTCCCATGGTGAGCAGGACTGGACCAGGGATTTTCCCAATTCCCACTGAATGCCTTAAGGATGAAAATCCATCCCATGACTTCTGGCCAACAGTTAATACAGGATGGGCTGCAGAATTGGGCAAATTCATTGCATTATAGAACAAAGAAAAGAAGAACAAAGAAAAGCACTGCACGGGGACAGGCTATTCGACCCTCCAAGTCCGTGCCAGTGAAGTCCAGGCCAGGACAAAGTAAAATTAGCTTTGGATAACTGGGGAAGTTAAATTGGCTGATTGTTTTTTGCTACATTGCTGAAGTCTGATATATTTGTTGCCCTGTTTCCATAATGCCGGATAGGTGAGTTCCAGTGACCAAAGGTATCTGTGAACTAGATAACAAAGGGAGTCACTCGGGAAGATGAACAAAACATTTGAGATTTGCAAAGTTTTCAGGCCAGGATTCAAGAGGTTGGCACTGCGTAAGTGGCTATGCTACAATATTAGAGAGAACAGCTCTCTACACCTGATAATAAGAACATAAGAACTAGGAGCAGGAATAGGCCATCTGGCCCCTCGAGGCTGCTCCGCCATTCAATAAGATCATGGCTGATCTTTTCGTGGACTCAACTCCACTTACCCGCCCACTCACCATAACCCTTAATTCCTTTACTTTTCAAAAACTTATCTATCCTTGCCTTAAAGACATTCAATGAGGTAGCCTCAACTGCTTCACTGAGCAGGGAATTCCACAGATTCACAACCCTTTGTGTGAAGAAGTTCCTCCTCAACTCAGTCCTAAATCTGCTCCCCCTTATTTTGAGGCTATGCCCCCTAGTTCTAGTTTCACCCGCCAGTGGAAACAACTTCCTTGCTTCTATCTTATCTATTCCCTTCATAATCCTATATGTTTCTATCAGATCTCCCCTCATTCTTCTGAATTCCAATGAATATAGCCCAGTCTACTCAGTCTCTCCTCATAAGCCAACTATCTCAACTCCGGAATCAACCTAGTGAATTTCCTCTGCACCCCCTCCAGTGCCGGTATATCCTTTCTCAAGTAAGGAGACCAAATCTGTACACAGTACTCCAGGTGTGGCCTCACCAGCACCTTATACAGCTGCAACATAACCTCGCTGTTTTTAAACTCCATCCCTCTAGCAACGAAGGAAAAATTCCATTTGCCTTCTTAATTACCTGCTGCACCTGCAAACCAACTCCTTGTGATTCTTGCACAAGGACACCCAGATCCCTCTGCACAGCAGCATGCTGCATTTTGTTACTATTTAAATAATAGTCCATTTTGTTGGATTATCTCATGTGTTCCTGGTAGTTGCTGAATGGTGGATCATAGCAAGGTACATTTTGACCAAAGTGGCTGTGTTTTGGTCATTAAAAGGTGTATTTATAGAACTGATGAGAAAATCTCACAAAGGGACAGGTTTCACTGGGTAGTTAACCCATCTAGATGAGCCAATGTTATTTTGAAAGTTCCAGGTTCCCTTATCACCTTTCACACTGCAACCCGGGAGAATATTTTTGGAAAATATTTCCACTTATCTTGTTAGTCCTTTGCTGACTGTGTTGTTTAATTATTTATTTCTTTTTCGAAGTCTCTGATTGCTTATTTTACAGAGAGCAAATTGTTATGATTAGACTTTCCAATGGGCCTGTGATAGGGGGTTTTCCTTTGGGATCAAATTGAATTAGTTTTAGAATGTGCAGAATGCACATCATCAGGATATATTTAATAAGATCCAAACTTGCAGAAAACAATTATAGTTGACTTCAGAGGCTTTTGAATTGTTCGTCCTTTAATCTATGATTTGTGTTTCATCAGGAGATGTTTTATGAGTCTTAACAGTGGGAGGCAAGTGAATTAATGTGCACAATTGAGATTACCAGATTTCTAAAACAGCCTAAATTAATGACTGGATCTACAGATATTGACCCAGTTCCCTCACACGATCAGGGCTTGGTAGGACCATAGGAACAGGAGAAGCCAATTCAACCCCTCCAGCCTCTTCCTCCATTCAATTAACTGATCTGTATCTTAACTGCATCTCGCTGCCTTGATTCTGCAACCTCGAATATAATTTCCGAACCAGACCATCAATTGCAGTTTTGGAGGGAATTACTGATTTCATAGAATTATAGAATCCCTACAGTGCAGAAGGAGGCCATTCGGCCCATTGAGCCTTCACCGACAACAATCCCACCCAGGCCTTATCTCTGTAACCCCCAAGTACTTACCTTACTAATCGCCATGATACTGAGGGTCAATTTAGCATAGCCAATCAACCTGACCCGCACATCTTTCAGACTGTGGGAGGGAACTGGAGCTCCCGGAGGAAACCCATGCAGACAGATGCAAACTCCACACAGACAGTCACCCGATGCCAGAAGTGAACCCAGGTCCCTGGCGCTGTGAGGCAGCCCATTGCCCTTTTTCATGAGGAAGTGCTTCACAAATAAAAAGAATAATAAAGAATGAAAATTAGAAAAAGAAATGCAGTTTCCAATTAGTGCACAGCAAGCTCCCACAACCAACAATATTATAACGCACAGATAATCTGACTTTCGTGATGTGAATTGATGGATAAATATTGGCTAGGATAACAGGAGTAAATCCTTTGCACATCATTTAAATAATTCCATGGAATATTTTCTGAGGGGCAGTTTGCAGCCTTAGTTTAACATCTCATCTAAAAGATGATACATTCGACAGTGCAGTCCTCGCTCTATATTGCTCCTTCGAGAAAAGAAGGTTAAGGGGAGATTTGATAGCAATGTTCAAGATCATGAGGGGCTGGATAGAGCAAATAATGAGAAACTGTTCCCGCTCATAAAAGGGATTAAGAGGGCGCAGAGATTTAAAGTGATTTGCAAGAGAAGTAAGAGTGAAATGAGAAAAATCTTTTTCTCACAACGAGTGGTTCAAGTCTGGAATGCACTGGCTGAAAGCGTGGGGGAGGCAGGTTCAATCGAGGCATTCAAGAGGGCATTAGATGATTAAAGTTAAAATTAAAGCTTATTACTTGAATAGAAACAATGTGCAGAGGTACGGGAAAAAGGCAGGAAAATGGCACTAAGGGGAGGCAATGGTCCAGTGGTATTATCGCTAGATTATTACTCCAGAAACTCAGCTAATGTTCTGGGGACCTGGGTTCGAATCCCACCACAGCAGGTGGTGAAATTTGAATTCATTGAAAAATATCTGGGATGAAGAATCTACTGATGACCATGAAACCATTGTCGATTGTCGGAAAAACCCACCTAGTTCACTAACGCCCTTTAGGGAAGGAAATCTGCCATCCTTACCTGGTCTGGTCTACAGGGCGGCACGGTAGCACAGTGGTTAGCACTGCTGCTTCACAGCTCCAGGGTCCCGGGTTCGATTCCCGGCTCGGGTCACTGTCTGTGTGGAGTTTGCACATTCTCCTCGTGTCTGCGTGGGTTTCCTCCGGGTGCTCCGGTTTCCTCCCACAGTCCAAAGATGTGATGATTAGGTTGATTGGCCAGGTTAAAAATTGCCCCTTAGAGTCCTGGGATGCGTAGGTTAGAGGGATTAGAGGGTAAATATGTGGGGGTAGGGCCTGGGTGGGATTGTGGTCGGTGCAGACTCGATGGGCCGAATGGCCTCCTTCTGCACTGTAGGGTTTCTATGATTTCTACATGTGACTCCAGAGCCACAGCAATGCGGTTGATTCTCACCGGCCGTCTGAAATGGCTGAGCAAGCTACTCAGTTCAATGGCAAGTAGGGATAGGCAATAACTGCTGGCCAGCCAGCGACACCCATGTCCCACAAATGAAAAAAAAGAATCAACAATCCTCTTTTGGAGAGATGGTACAGACACAATGGGTCAAATGGCCTCCTGAGCCGTTAACAACTCTATGATTCTATGAATCATTTCTCCCGTTGGAAGCTAAATTATCCAATCTACAGTTGTACCTTGTGCGATTGCCCTAGGATAGCCACTAACTTGCTTACTTTCCAAGCATGAGTGAAATCTCACTTGGAAATGTCAAGCTTCAGGCAGTAGAAAAGATCATTTTATTGAGTTTGAAAAGATAAAACTTTGAGTCGATCTGAAAGTCGGCAACAGTCAACCATAAAATATGACGAATGAGTTCAGCAATCTGAATTCACTAAACGCATTTACAGCAGGTTAAAGACAGGGCTGGAGAAATGATCTCCCCACATCTCACCCAACAACCTGACTCTCTGCCCTCACTCATGTGTTTATGGTTTTCTGTGATCTTTGAAGCTTTACTATTGTCCCTTTTTCTTTGCCAATTAGTATTGGTTCTTGTCAGAAAACTTTCCCCCTGTGATCAAGATATTTGTTTCTCTAATCGGCCCTTTTCGAGGTACATTACAAATGGCCTTGCATGTACCCAGTTGGTCCTGATGTTATTGCAACCAACATAGTCTAGCCCACAAATTCCATTTCAACTAGTAGTTAATACTATGCAGGTGATTTGATTTGATTTGATTTATTATTGTTACATGTATTGGGATACGGTGAAAAGTATTGTTTCAGAATTAGGCCATTCAGCCCATCGGATCTGCTCCGCCTTTCAATCATGGCTGATGTGATTCTCATTCCCATTCTCCTGCCTTCTCCCCGCAACCCTTGATCCCTCATTGATCAAGATCTTAGTATAGCCATGTGACTCTGATCGGCCATGTCATGTCCAGTTCCTCATTGGCCATGGTGTTGTCATGGAGAAGGCAGGCTCGATAGGCTGAATGGCCTCCTTTTGCACTGTAGGGATTCTATGATTCTATGACCAGGGTCCACTTGCCAACTAGTCAGTACCCTTTCTCCCGTGCTATATAAATTGTGTTTGTGTGAAATTTGACATTCTGGTGTTTGTCACAACAAATGCAAGGCCAAAAGCTTTGGCAATATGTCTCCCGATTCAATAATATTCAAGTTCTGTACTACCGACTGTTTACTCGCAAACTGCCTTACTTAATGCAGTCATGGCTAATCTGTGACTGACTAATTTAGGCTAATGTTAGATAAGTAATTAGGGAGATACAATTAACTGCGGTGAAGCAATAAACTTTGCAGAATGGCGCACAGCTGGAGGAAGGAATAGGGGAGGGGGGGCGAGGAAGGAAATAACCCTACACAAATAGGTTTTGCAAACCTCAAGAATAGTTTACTACCTTGTTCCTGTGTGTTATAGGACTGCTAATTCTGCCAATAGGAGTGCACTTTGGGAGAGCTGAATTGAACCTTGCCATTGAAAACTTTCTGAAGCAAATCAAGCACTTAATGCCACGTTATATCTCTTGCACGTTAGTAGAACATCGCATCATCTACTCCAGCTGTAGATGGGTGGCACCTCTCTCTTAAGTTCAGCACAGCTGTTCAGCCTCTATAATTAGTCTTACTGAGCAATGATAATCTTCCGTGGAGTTTGCAAGCTGCATTGTGTTGAGTAATTACATTCGTGCAAAGGAGCTAAAGGAGTCCTTACTTTAAGTGAAAAGTACTAGCAGAATCACCTTATGTCTGAAAGACTTTTAAAAGAACGTGCCTTTGACAACTGCTTATCTTTATATCAGCACTAAAATTGTATTGATCAGGAAAATGAAGAGATTTCACCTTAAAAGTGTCACTTTAATTCTGGGCTGTTGCCCCGTTTTCCATTAAAATGAGATGAGATCATGCTAAACAAGCCTCGACATGTTCAGATACCAATTTCAGACAATACTTGTGGAAAGTTCCATATCATCAACTGAAGACTAAAAATATATCTTAGCCTGAATGGTTGTCATTGCATTTTGTCAGCGTATCTATCAAAAGTTACAACCCAACAACCTGGCAAGGCTCCAATTCCACTCTGGATGAGTGGCACGGTGGCACAGTGGTTAGCGCTGCTGCCTCACAGCACCAGGGACCCGGGTTAGATTCCTGGCTTGGGTCACTGTCTGCGTGGAGTTTGCTCGTTCTCCCCATGTCTGCGTGGGTTTCCTCCGGGTGCTCTGATTTCCTCTCACAGTCTAAATGACGTGCTGGTTAGATGCATTGACCCGAACAGGCACCAGTGTGTGGCGATTCGAGGAATTTCACAGTACTTGTGACTGATAAATAAACTTTAGATTCATTATTTTGCTCACTGCCGTTGATTATTAATGGGATGATGATCAGAAAAGCATTTTCTGACCCATTCTGAGAGCTGGTGCTGCCCCACAATCTTCTCCCCCGCTGTTTCCTAACGTACAGTAACACATACACTGTGCCCGCCTGAACTTAGCCAGACCAATTCCATGTGGGGATGCATCTCCATAGCAGTCACTGCCCCAAGTCATGATTAAATGTATAGTTGGACTTAATAATGAAGGGAAAGTTCAGGAGAGCCATTCAAACAAAAACTGAGTGAGAGGTTAACAGGAACAAACTTGGTGTTGGAAATTATTCAGGCCACAAAATATTGTCCACAAAATGAAAGGCGGAGAAAAAGGTCCAAGAATCAGAAAGACTTGAATTTCAGCAACACCTTTCAGGGACAGAGAGGGCAGAATGTTCTGGCCACGCTTACCCCAAGACGGAAAAATCCCGCCCGAGGTCAACTGACTTTTCCCGCCCACTACGATTCCTGTGGCAGGTGGAATGGGAAAATTCCGCCCAGGGATGTCACAAAGCAGTTTTTAGTCTTTTGAAGAGTAGTGACTGTTGAAATGCAGTCAATTGGCACACAGCTAGCTTCACCCCACTCGCCTCCACACGGCAGTATGATAGATCTACATTGTGAGGTTGATGGAAGGGATGAATATTGGCTAGAACATCCAGGCCTATCTTTGAAGCAATGCTACAGGGTCTTTTGCATCAGGGCCTTTTGGCGGCACTGTGGTACAATGGTTAGCATTGCTGCCTCACAGTGCCAGGGACCCGGGTTTGATTCCCGGCTTGGGTCGCTGTCTATGTGGAGTCTGCACGTTATCCCCGTGTCTGCGTGGGTTTCATCTGGGTACTCTGGTTTGCTCCCACAGTCCAAACGACGTGCTGGTTTGGTGCACTGACCATGCTAAGTTCTCCCTCAGTGTACCCAAATGGGCCTTTTTCACCCGACTAGGGGATTTTCACAATAACTTCATTGCAATGTTAATGTAAGCCCACATATGACACTAATAAATAAACTTTAAAACTTTTTACCTCAGCGGACAGACAGGTCCTCAGTTTAACATCTCATCCAAATGTCAGCACCCTTGACAGTGCAGTACTCCCTCTGTACTGTACTGTAACATCAATCTAAGTTTTATTTCCTCAACTCCTGAATTGGGATTTGAACCCTCAACCATCCGACTCCAGAGTGCCATCAACTGAGCCACAGCTGGCTTCAGGATGAACATCTCCCACTCCCAGGAAGTTGCATATGGAGACAATACGGCACAATTGGTGATGGTGGTTTCAACCCCTTCGCTGTGGATTGAAAATGGTGATACTGTTTACAAACCATCACAGTACTGTTTGCGCACAGAACACGTACAGAGTATATCAATCTATGGGGGAGTGTTGAATACCATTTACAGATATCCCTAAGCAGCTTCAGTGTTATCTGTGCACAGTTTTAACAATGTTATGACTAACCAGACGTTGTTCTTGCTGGAATGGTAAATCTTTGTGTTGTTGCACAGAGGAACCAGCTATTCTATGACCTTAAATTTACAATCCCACAGAAGAAGCCACAACAATTAAATCTGAACGGCATTGAAAGAAATAGATTCAACTGAAAAATTCCTCTTATTGTACAGCAACATAGTAACATAGATAATAGGAGCAGGAGGAGGCCATTTGGCCCTTAACATCTGCTCCGCCATTCATTATGATCACGGCTGATCATCCATTTCAATTGCCTGATCCCGCCTTCCCCCATATCCTTTGATCCACTTCGCCCCAAAGTGCTATATCTATGTGCTTGAAAACATGCAGTAGCAAATTTTACCATCCCGCCCGCCACAGGGATCGGAGCAGGTGTGGAGCGGACCATGGAAAGGTCCGTTTAGCTTGGGCAGGATTTTCTGGTTTCAGGGCAAGCAAAGCCAAAAAATCCCACCCACAATGTTTTGGTTTCAACTACTTTCTGTGGTAACGAATTTTGCAGGCTGACCACTCTCTGGGTGAAGATATTTCCCCTCATCTCTGTCCAAAACAGTCTACTCTGTATCGTCAGACTGTGGCCCCTGGTTCTAGACACCCGCTCCATTGAGAACATCCTTCCCGCATCTATCCTGTTGGAATATTATCGGTTTCCATGAGATTCCTCCCCCACCCTCAGTCTCCTGAAATCCTGTGAATACAATCTTAACGGACATAATCTCTCCTCATATGTCAGTCCAGCCATCCCAGGAATCAGCCTGGGCAAGAAAGTGCATTTATATAATACCATTAATGTAGTAAGAATTCTCACAACGCTGGCTTAAAGTCCAACAGATTTATTTGGAATCACGAGCTTTTGGAGCACTGATACTTCATCAGGTGAGTGAAGGAGCAGTGCTCCAAAAGCTCGTGATTCCGAATAAACCTGTTGGACTTTAACCTGGTGTTGTGAGACTTCTTACTGTGCCCACCCCAGTCCAACGCCGGCATCTCCACTTCATTAATATAGGAACACATCTCAAAGTGCTTATCAAAAAACCTCACCAGATATCTCACTGTGTGTAGAATAGCTGCTGATCTTAAATTACACTAATACATGGGCCTTTTTCACATGAAATGTGGTAAACACAGGCAAGACTGTCCATCCCTGGAACTCCATATAGTTATATTATTAGGAAACTGCTCTGCCACCAGAAAACACACCTGAAGCCATTGGCTAGATTATAACTTTATAAGTGACAGTTGACTATTTGTTATCTTCCATTTACCACTGATGTGCCCATGATAGTTCAAGCCCAGTCCAAGAGGTTTTGTATTTGACATTCAGCCTTGCCTGAATTCAGTCAGATGTCCATGTTGAGATATTTTCCTTTGTGTGTCCAGATATTGAGAAACACCCCAGTTAATGGCAGGTGTAGCCAGTCAAGTGGTAAATCCCACTTTGCAATGAATAAATGAATTGCAAAGCGGCCGTTCTGAAAAAAAAATGACAACCTTCGATTATGGTGAACATGGTGGCTCAGTGATTAGCACGGCTGCCTCACGGCGCCAGGGACCCGGGTTCGATTCCCGGCTTGGGTCACTGTCTGTGTGGAGTTTGCGCATTCTCCCTGTGTCTGCGTGGGTTTGCTCCGGGTGCTCCGGTTTCCTCCCACAGTCTGAAAGATGTGCTGGTTAGGGTGCATTGGCCATGCTAAATTCTCCCTCAGTGTACCTGAACAGGCGCCGGAGTGTGGCGACTGGGGGATTTTCACAATAACTTCATTGCAGTGTGAATGTAAGCCTACTTGTGATACTAATAAATAAACTTCGAATATTCTAAAATGGGTATGTGGATGGGAATATCACTTACTGCAAATGGGAGCGAATATTTCAAAAGTGTTAGAAGAAACATTGGCAAATATTTGCTAGTTTTGTGTGGTGTCGGTCTGTGCCAATGCATTTAGTCCCCACAACCTCTATTGCCCTGTCACTGATTCCATTCCTTAGTTGTCCACTCTAAGGCCAAAGGTTCTGTCTAAATATAAGGTGTTTTTAGTGCAAGAGGGGAGGAGTATGTAAAAATCAGCAGATCCAAGTACTGTAACCAAGTAGCCTGGGAATTATGTTCACAGCAGTAATTAATTAAGTTATGACTAATAAGTTAACAGAACATATGCTCAGAAAAATATATTTACTCCACTGAGTTTGTTAGAAACCAAAAGCTAATTTATACAGTAAATGGCAGAACCCTTAGGGACATTGGCATACAGAGGGATCTGGACGTACAGGCCCATGGATCCCTGAAAGTGGCAACGTAGCTGGATAAGGTGGTCAAGAAGGCATACAGCATGGATGCCTTCATTGGCCAGGGCATCGAGTGGCAAGTTATGTTCCAGTTGTGTAAAACTTTAGTTCGGCCACATTTGGAGTATTGCATGCAGTCCTGTTTGCCACATTACCAGAAGAAGGTGGATGCTTTGGAGAGGGTGCAATGCAGGTTTAGCTGGATGTTGCCTGGTCTGGAGGACAGGTATGAGGAGAGGTTGGATAAACTCAGATTGTTTTCACTGGAAAGACGGAGGCTGAGGAATGACCTAATAGAAGTCTACAAAGTTGTGAGAGGCATAGAGAGGGTGGATAGTCAGAGGCTTTTTCCCAGGGTGGAAGGGTCGACTACAAGAGGGCATAGGTTTAAGGTGAGAGGTGATACAGTTAGGGGAGAGGTGCAGGTAAAGTTTTTCACACAGAGGGTGTTGGGTGCCTGGAACGCACTACCAGTGGAGGTGGTAGAAGCAGGCACATTAGTAACGTTCAAGACGTATCTTGATAGACACATGAATGGGAGGGATAAAAACTGCGTATTGGCGCAGGCTTGGTGTGCCGAAGGGCCTTTTCCTGTGCTGTATTGCTCTTTGTTCTTGTTTTTCTTAATTAAGGGGGATTAAGTAAAGATAAATATGATAAAGAACTCTTTTCTTACATCCCTGTGGGAACCAGTTCAGCACTCCCTGCACTGCCTTATCTTGTAAATAGAAGCCGAGAACTGTGGTTTCGTTTAAAGAATCCGCTTATCTCCATCACTTTATTTGTACAATGTGAGATGTCACAGTAATTCTTAAGCAGGACTTTTCTCTTGGCATTCATTGTGGCCTGATCAATAACAGAGTGTGTTGAAAATAATGGAACTGGGAAGGGCTGATGCAGTCCCCCTCACTTACTTACCAGCTGCTGATTGCTTTTTCCTGAAATGTCGTGCAGAATCAATTTCCACACTTTACACAATGTTTGAGAAAGCCCCAATATGACTTCCAATGGCACTTCTTCTCTCTCAGCTCCCAGTTCCTGTGCTACTCCATGTTTCATTGCGAATGTTACTTTATTAACAGATATCTCATTGAATGCCAAAGAAGAGCTGCTTCCGTTTATCACCCTGAAACATGAAGCTGTTCTATTTTTTTAACTTGCTCTCGGGATGTGGGTGACATTGGCTCTGTATCAGAACACACTTCACATTCAAAACAGCATAGATGAACTGATAACGCAAATAGTAATACGTCAATAAAATGTGATAGTCTTTACAGGGACATGGCTGCAGGATGACGGCAGTGGGACCTGAATTTTGAAGGCATTCAGGAAGGACAGGAAGTTAGGGAAGGGGCGGCTCTGTTAATTAATGACATTGTTCACGCATTAGGGATGCCCTAAGTTTGGGAAACCAGGATGCAGAAATGGTTTGGGTTGAGATGAGAAATGGCAAAGGCAAAAAGTCACTTGTGGGAGTGGTAATTAGGCCCCCATTGTAACCACAGACGTAGGGCAGAGTATAATGGATGAGGTAATGAGAGCTTGTGAGAAAGGTATGGCAATAATCATGGGGGATTTAAATCTGCAGATGGACTGGAAAAATCAGATGGGCAAAGGTCGCCTAGATAAGGAATTGAGCGAATGTTTTTCAGATAGTTTCCCAGAGCGGCATATTCTGAAGACACCAGAGAGCAGGCAAAATGAGATCTGATATTCATAGAATCAGTGCAGAAGAGGTCATTTGGCCCATCAAGTCTGCGCTGTATCTTACCCAGCCCGATCTCCATAACCCCACACATTTACGATGGCTAATTCATCTAACCTACACATCTACAATAAGGGGCAATTTAGCCTGGCTAATCCATCTAACCTGCACACCTCAGAGATTTTCACAGTAACTTCATTGTAGTGTTAATGTAAGCCTACTTGTGACCAACAAATAAACTTTCAACTTTAAATCTTTGGACTGTGGGAGGAAATCGGAGCACCCGGAGGAAACGCACGCAGACATGGGGAGAATGTGCAGACTCCACGCAGAGAGTCACCTAAGGTTGGAGTTGAACCCGGGTCCCTGGAGCGGTGACACAGCAGTGCTAACGACTATGCCACTGTATTGTGCATAATATGATGCATTGTGCATTCAGTTTGAGGAAAAGAGGAGTGGGTCCAAGACTATGGTCAGGAATTTACGTGCCCCCCCTCCCCCCCCTTGCCCACCAACATATAATCCTGACCACAGCGCTGTGGCCTCAACACGGGGGTGATCCTTTTTTCTATATATATTTTAACATCCAACCAGCATGACATTTGTGGGATTTGCCCCAAATTATGGCGGGAAAAGCCAATAGTCCAGCCAGCAAACTACACTCCACTTTTCTCGCCCGAGTTGACACCTTGCTAATATAAATGGCAAAATTCCACCCATGGAGATCTACAATCCTAAATGTAGTTGTGTGCAATTTAATAGCTATTCTACCACTAGGAAAATACCAAGTGTGTATTAGAATTTCACTGTACACAGTGACAAAACAGGATGGCAAAACTGTCCGTCCCACATATCTCATTTTCCCTCTATGCCAGCTGCCAGTATCTGGTCTCAAGAGTAACTTCAAGCTTAAGGGGTTGGTAGCCTAGTGATTGTATTACTGGACTAATAATTGAAAGGCCTAGAGTGATGATCTGAAGACAAGTGTTCAAATCCCACCATAGCACCGGGGACATTTAAATTAAATTAATTAGATAAATTTGGGATAAAAAGGTAATATTAGTAGTCATGACTATGAAACCGCTCGATTCTTGAAAGAAAGCCATTTGGTTCACTAATACCCTTTGGGGAAGGAAACCTTCCATCCTTAACTGGCTTATATTTGACTCCAGACTCTCAGCAATGTGGTTGACCCTTAACTGCCCTCCGAAATAGCTGAGCAAGCCACTCAGATGTTTGTTTCTGATGGGCAGTTTGGGGTGGGCAGTAAATGTTGACCTTTCCAGTGATCGTCATGGCCTGTGAATGAATTTTAAAAGATCAGGTCTTATTTGCCTCCCTGTTTCTTGCCTACTGGTCCATTTTTCCCTTTGTTCAGCTTCACTTCTGAGTTGATTTATATTTTCAGGTTCTTTCACTGTCTGAGTCACTCAGCTTTTTTTTTCACAGTGTCTGGCGGTTTTATACTTCTTTCCAATTTTCAATGAATCAGTTGGACTCTTTGCGATAAGGCTGCTTCGTGTTTGACTCCGAATTTCTGTTGCTCTTCCTTTCCTCTCACACTAGTTGTCCTTTGATTTCATTTCTACCTGGGGATTTGCTTATCTTCCCGGCCTGACTGAAGGTCCACAGCCAGCCCATCAACTCTATCTTTTCAGATGCCGATTAACCTGCAGTTTATTTTCATAGAATCCCTACAGTGCAGAAGGAGGCCATTTGGCCCATCAAGCCTGCACTGGCCACAATCCCAACCAGGCCCTATTCCCGTAACCACAGATATTTACCCCGCTAATCCCCCTGACACTCAGGTTAATTTAGGTGGGCTAATCAACCTAACTTGCACATCTTTGGACTGTGGGAGGAAACCGGAGCACCCGGAGGAAACCCACGCAGACATGGCGAGAATGTGCAGATTCCACACAGACAGTGATCCGAGGCCAGAATTGAACCCAGGTTCCTGGCGCTGTGAGGCAGTGGTGCTCACCACTGGGACACCGTGCTGCCCATTTCATTGCTTTCAGGCTTTAACTGTCAGTTTGCTTTATGCTGCTTTTCCCTTATAATGCTGCATGACTCTGTTATTTAATAATTACTGCAAAATAATCAAACAAAAAACAAACACTGTCACTTCGCGAGTGATCCACTAATCCACTAATCGTAGGTGAGAGGGATTAGTGGGTAAATATGTAGGGATGTGGGGGTAGGGCCTGGGTGGGATTGTGGTCGGTGCAGACTCGATGGGCCCAATGGCCTCTTTCTGCACTGTAGGGTTTCTATGATTCAATCCCTCTAACCTACGCACCTCAGGACACTAAGGACAATTTTTTTTTAGCATGGCCAATCAACCTAACCCGCACATCTTTGGACTGTGAGAGGAAACTGGAGCATCCGGAGGAAACCCATGCAGACACGAGGAGAATGTGCAAACTCCACACAGACAGTGATCCAATCCGGGAATCGAACCCAGGTCCCTGGAGCTGTGAAGCAGCAGTGCTAACCACTGTGCTACCATGCTGCCGTGTTGGGCGGACTTGAAACTGGGAGTGTTTCAGATCCGATTTTTCGACCCGTTCTGAGGTGTCCCCATACGCACTCTGCCTGAAAAAATATCAGCGATTCCGGATCGTGCTGAAGAAGCCCCCCCCCACCACACTGATCTCAAGCAGAGAGCCGTTGGACGCTCGGCACTTGCCTGCTCATTAACTGGAGCACCCAAATCGGACTTTTCTGGATGGGCGAACACGGTGGTAAAGGGTGAAGTGCCGGTAGGTTGGGCTTGCAGCCCATTAAGTCAATTTAAATGCATTTAAAAGGCTGTCGTGCCTGTTTCGGGCACGGTCCCGATCACGGCCATTTTCGGGCCTTGGTAAAGGGGGAACCGGCACAGAGGCGGGCGCGGATCACGCTACTCGCCTCACACCCGACTTTGATGGTAAAATCAGGCCCACTGTCTATGCGGAGTTTGCACATTCTCCCTGTGTCTGCGTGGGTTTCCTCCGGGTGCTCCGGTTTCCTCCCACAGTCTGAAAGACGTGCTGGCTGGATGCATTGGTCATGCTAAATTCTCCCTCAGTGTACCTGAACAGGCACCGGAGTGTGGCAACTCGGGGATTTTCACAGTAATTTCATTGCAGTGTTAATGTAAGCCTACTTGTGACTAATGAATAAACTTTAACTTTTTGTCATTTGAAGCCTTCAACAAGATTGCAGCCTTACAATCATTTCTAGGATTACATTATTCTTTCTTTAATACTGGAAATAAGTAAAGAAATAATAATCTATTTCTTTGCATGTATGAATACAACATTTGACATGTGAAACTTTAATATTAAAACGCTCAGCAGGATACATAGGACGTTTTGACAGGATAGCGTTTCACCTTATAAGGCACTGTAAGACAAACATAACCCTTTACCTTTTTCAAAATCATCTGGGTGTATTACATCAACAATAGCAACATGGAACTTTTAACACAGAAAGCATCCTTCACAAGAGGGGTATAAAGCAAAGCTTATCTTTGAGCCTCCTAAGGATGCTTTAATATGTCTTTAAAGGGATATCAACATGATAGTATCAAAAGAGAAATGTGACATGTGATCCAGTCCTAGTCTCACTTTTTCCTTTGAGCAGAGCACACACCCACAGCTCTGAAGTCTTCAAACTTTATACGCCTATGTATAACTATTCACATGTGCCTAATCTTAATAAATGAACGCACAATGTGTCTACCAAATCCCTTGTGAGTGATTGCAAAGTGTTTTGTGTCTTGTGCAATAAATCAGCCCAAGCTATTGTATCATTACAATAACACGACAAAGCAGATATTAGGGCAGATAGTCAAATGCTTGGTCAGAGACATAAGTATAATGAGTGTAAAGGAAGAAAGAAAGGTGGAGAGGTGTACGAAGGGAATTCTGAGCTTAAGACTTCAGCAGCTGAACTCACAGCCACAGTTGGATACAGACCAGAATTAGAGGAGTGTAGATATCTCAGAGAGTTGTGGGGCTAGAGGATGTTACAGAGGGCAATATCATGGAGGAATGAATAAATCGAATAGTGAATTCAGGAGAACCCTCTTTACCCAGAGAGTACTTAGATTGTGGAACATGTTACCAAATTAGAAGCAAATAGCATTGATACACGGAAGATAAGCACGAGAGAGAAAAGAGTAGAAGGATATGCTGACAGAGAGAGTTTTTTTATTCATTCATGGTACATGGGTGTTGCTGGCTGGCCAGCATTTATTGCCTATTCCTATTTGCCCTTGGAGGGCAGTTGAAAGTCAACCACATTGCTGTGTCTCTGGAGTCACATGTAGGCCAGACCAGGTAAGGATGGCAGATTTCCTTCCCTAAAGGACATTAGTGAACCAGATGGGTTTTTCTGACAATCGACAATGGTTTGATCAGTAGACTCTTCATTCCAGATGTTGTTTTATTGAATTCAAATTCCACCATCTGCCGTGGCGGGGTTCGAACCCGGGATCCCAGAACATTAGCTGAGTTTCTGGATTAATTTGTGCTGTGCTTTGTTTTTTCTTAGTTAGGGCATCATGATAGGGACAGGCTTGGAGGGCTGAAGGGCCTGTTCCTGCACTGTGCTTTTCTTTGTTCTTTTTCTTTTTTTATGATACCACAAGGCCATCGCCTCCCCCGTAGTAGAATAAGAGAAAGCTTGTGTGGAGCTAAAGCGCTGACACAAATCATTTGGGCCCAGTGGTCTGTTTTTGTGTAATTCTATACAAGCTATCTCCTAATAACCTTACTTGCAGGAGGGTGATGATGATGTTGTGCAGCGGGCAGGCACCTCCTCTTGGATCTGACGATGAGAAATGGTTTTGTTTGCGGCTCTCTGTAGATCAGGCTTCAGTTCTAATCAATGTTGAGCTGCCTTATACTGGTGTATCTCACTGAAAGAGAATGAACATCGAGCTCAAGGAAATCTCCCCAGTCTGAAGTTTATTGCTACAGACTGGACTGCAGTCACACAAGTATCGAGCCATTGGATTGCAATGAGCCCTAATAAATTGGTTCCTGAAGCAAGAGTGTGTATCCACTCCAACAATATTGGTAACTTGCGGATACACACAAAGGGGCGATACAGTGGCACAGAGGTTCGCACTGCTGCTTCACAGTGCAGGGACCCGGGTTCAATCCCTGGCTTGGGTCACTGTCTGTGTGGAGTTTGCACATTCTCCCCATGTCTGTGTGAGTTTCCTCCGGGTGCTCCAATTTCCTTCCACACTCCAAAGATGTGCTGGTTAGGTGCATTGGCCAGGTTAAATTCTCCCTTAGTGTACCCAAACAGGCACCGGAGTGTGGCGACTAGGAGATTTTCACAGTAGCTTCATTAAAGTGTGAATGTAAGCCTACCTGTGACTAATAAATACATTTTTAACTTTAAAAGGAGGAATGGCTCATTCTGTCCCTTGAGTCTGTTCCAACATTTGATTTGATAATAGCTGATCTGTATCTTAACTTCATCTAACTGCCTTGGTTCCAAAACCCTAAGTTTCCTTGCCCTATCAATCCTGGTTTTGAATTTTTCAGTTGACCCCCTGGCCTGAACAGTTTTTTGGAGAGAGAGTTCTCAATTTCCACGAATCATAGTGTGAAGGAATGTTCACTAACATTACTGAATATCCGAGCTCTAATCCCTTGTTCCAGGATTCCCCATCAAAGGGAATTGCTTCTCTCTATCAACTCTTTTGATCATCATAAGCCCCTCAATTAGATCACCCCTTAATCTTTGATACACAAAGTAATACAAGCCTCGCCTGTGTAAATTGTCCTTATAATTTAACCCTTTTAGCCATAGTATCATTCCAGTGAACCTACACCGCACCTATTCATCGAATCCCTACAATGCAGAAGGAGGCCTTTCAGCCCATTGAATCTGCATTGACTCTTACCCAGGTCCTATCCCCGTAATCCCATGTATTTACCCCACTAATCCCCCAAACCTATCTATCTCGAGATATTAAGAGGCAATTTAGCATGGCCGAACCCGCACATCTTTGGATTGTGATAGGCAACCAGAGCACCCGAAGGAAGCCCACGCAGACACGGGGAGAACATGCAAACTCCACACAGACAGTCATCCAAGGCCGGAATTGAACTCGGGGTCCCTTGCACTGCGAGGCAGCAGTGCTAACCACTGTGCCGTCCCCAACTCCCACGTCAAAATATTCTTTCTTGGGTGCAGTGCCCAGAACTGAATGCGGTACAATAATTTGAGTCACAAACAAGAGCTTTGAAGCCAGACTGTACAAATCCAAAACCTGTTTGGGGCGGCACGGTAGCACAGTGGTTAGCACTGCTGCCTCACAGCGCCAGGGACCCGGGTTCAATTCCGGCCTCAGGTCACTGCCTGTGTGGAGTTTGTACATTCTCCCATATCTGCGTAGGTTTCTCCGGTTTCCTCCCACAGTTCAAAGATGTGCAGGTTAGGTTGATTGGCCATGCTAAATTGACCCTATTGTCAGGGGGATTTGCAGAGTAAATACATGGGGTTACGGCAATAGGGCCTGGGTGGGATTGTGGTCGGTGCAGACTTGTTGGGCCGAATGACCTCCTTCTGCACTGTAGGGATTCTATGATTCCATTTAGCAGGTGGACGGACAACATTAGGGAACTGCTTCCAATCCTGGTAAATTAGTTGCAGAATTAACTTTGGAATGAATGGAACAGGAGGTTGATTTTAGGATAACCTAACCTTGCTGTGTGTTGTACACCAAAGATGCTCTGCACCTTTGACGTTTCGTGCATTAAGATGCTGTATCCAGTGGCCACTGACCAAGGAACATAAGTGCAACACACGTGGCTCCAGTGTTGACATGTAATTCTGACAACCCCAGGACAAAACAGTTAAAACTTTGAATCAGTGGTGTGCGCTGCAGGATATGATGTCCAAATAAAGTTGTTGTTAGCCCAGACTTTACACAGAATCAAATTCTTGTCATGATATTGCTGGGATCATCCCTTACAGGTATAGGATTACTCTGGCCACTTTGCAGAGTAACGTCATAAATGTATTCATGGAGGTTTCCCTTATTGTAAAAGTATAACTTGGCACATTTACAATTTCAGCAGAGATACTGAATAAGACAAATCTTTGCAAACACGTTGACAATGTTGGTACAGATAACAACTCGGGGTTATCTTATCATAGCTTGACCTTACAGTTTCTCATACTCCTATTTAAATGATAAGTTCGAATCTCCTTCCTCACAGGACGTCAGCCATGGCTCAATGGCAGCCATCTTCCTCAGAAAATGAAGGCTTCGGGTTCAAACTCCACTCCGGAGAGTTGAGCACGCAATCATGTCTGCCATTTCAGGACAGTGCTAAGGAAGTCCTGTCCTTCAAGATGAGAAACCGAGATCCCATTTGCCGTGTCAGGCAGATGTGACGGATCCCGTGAAACATTTTGCAGAAAAGCAATGTTTTGCCCTGCATGCACTGTACTGCTGTGTTCCTGCACGTTAAAACAGTAGCCATACCTCAAGAAATGCTCTATTGGCAGTGGAGCCTTTTGGAATGTTCTGAAGTCATGAAAAGTTTAAAGTTTATTTATGAGTGTCACAAGTAGGCTTAATTAACACTGCAATGAAGTTGCTGTGAAAATCCCCTAGTGGCCACACTCTGGCGCCTGTTTAGGTACACTGAGGGAGAGTTTAGCATGGCCAATGCACCTAACTAGCATGTCTTTCGGACTGTGGGAGGAAATCGGAGCACCCAGAGGAAACCCATACAGACACAGGGAGAACATGCAGACTCCCCACAGACAGTGACCCAAGCCAGGAATCGAACCTGGGTCCCTGGCACTGAAAGGCAGTAGTGCTACCCACTGTGCCACCGTGCCGCCCCAGTGAAATATAAATGTAAGTTATTTCTTTCTATTATTTCTATTCTACCTTTCAAGCCCATGACCTCTACCATCTGGAAAGACAAGGTCACTGGGTACATAGGGGGCGGACTTGAGCCAACTCACGTTGTCCACGGGAATGACGGTGGGCGCTTAAGATTTGGCAAAATCTCAGAAGATGTGGATATTGTCGGCGTGAATGCGACTTCTGATTTTCGTCACTCCTCGCTCGTGTTGTAGTCAGGTTCATGCCCACAAACGGCGTGAAAATTATTTCCATACATTTCAATGCATTTGCATGTCATTAATCAACCGCTCCGTATATTGGCGATGCCCGCTGTACGCACATCAGCGCGGTTTACAACCGCAGTGGGGATTCGCCCAGGGCATAAAGGTGAATATAGCCCCCACGGGAGAGGAGCAAGGCCAGACAATGGCTTGCAAATGCCCACTGCCACCACTGCCCCTGTGCACAGGTTGGCAGTGCCAGGTTGGCACCATGCATGTGCCAACATGGCAATGCCAACTTCTACCGGGGCAGTGCCAGGGGTGGTGCCCAGTGAGAGCTTCATGGGGGAGGGGGAGGGCTTCATTTATTTATGATGGGGGGGGAGAGCAGACGTGCAGATGTGGGAGCTGGGGATATAATGCTGGCCACTGTATTTGTTAATGATAGCATTGGCTCAGCTGCTTGCATTAAACCTTATTAAACAATATTGCAAACACACCAGTGTTCAGTCGGAAGTGAAATGTTACTGCTGACATTCCTCTACACTTAAGGTTGTGTCATGGATTTTAATTCTGCAGTGGTGATGATGTTATGATGCTCGCAAACCTGCCAGTAAAACTAGTATTGTTTAAATACACTTCACGAGCTTTAAATATCAAAACACAGCCATTCAGGTGCCATTACTGACATTGGCAGCATCCTAAAGGCTGAGACAGGCAGTTCTGCTGAAAGAAGAAAGATTTGCATTCATATAGCGCCTTTGGTGATCACAGGATTTTCCAAAACAATTTGCAACCAACTTTTCAAGTGCGGCGATTGTTGGTGATGCAGGAAGCAGTGCAGAGAGATTGTACGCAGCAAGGTTCCACAGCTGGCAAGATGATGAAGAACAGATAGTGGGGTGCACATGTCCCAAGACCGGAAATTACTGCCCCAGCTCAACGGACCTCCGAATGGTCCGCCGAATTTCCTGTCTGGCTCGCTACGATTCCCATGGCGGACGAGACGGGAGAATTTTGGCCCGTCTGTTTTAGTGATGTTGATTGAGGGATGAATCATAGAATCATAGAATTCCTACAGTGCAGAAGGAGGCCATTTGGCCCATCGAGTCTGCACCGACCACAATCCCACCCAAGCCCTATCTCCATAACCCCATGCACTTACCCTAGCTCGTCTCCCTGACGCTAAGGGCCAATTTAGCATGGCCAATCCACCTAATCTGCACATCTTTGGTCTGCGGTAGGAAACCAGAGCACCCGGAAGAAACCCACGCAGACACGGGAAGAATGTGCAAACTCCACACAGATAGTGATCCAAGCCGGGATTCAAACCTGGGACCCTGGTGCTGTGAGTCAGCAGTGTCACAGTGTTGCCCCAAATATTGCCAAGGACTCTCCCTGTTTTTTCTTTGAGATAGTTCCATGAGACATTTAATGCTTCATCCAAAAGACAGCATCACTGATAGTGCAGCACTCCCTCAGTACCACACTGGCAGTGTCAACCTATGGATTGTTGTGCTGAAGCCTCCGGAATAGGACTTGAACCCTTGTTCCTTTAATTCAGAGGAGAAAGTGTGACTGACTGAGCCAGAGATACAGAGGTTCACTTCAAGTCCCCTTTCTGAATACAGTTGAATGATTGAATTGAATTGATTTAATTTATTATTGTCACGTGTTGGAATACAGTGAAAAGTATTGTTTTTTGTGTGCTATTCAGACAAAGCATACCATTCATAGAGTACAGATTGGAGAAGGAAATGAGAGGGTGCAAAATATAATGTTACAGTTACAGGTAGGGTGTGGAGAAAGATCAAAATGTGTGATAGGACCACTCAAAAGTCGAATGGCTGCAGGGAAGAATCTGTTCTCCAGTCCGTTGGTACGTATTTTCAGACTTTGGTATCTTTTTCCCAACGGAAGAAGGTGGAAGAGAGAATGTCCGGGGTGCATGGGGTCCTTGATTATGCTGGCTGCTTTTCTGAGGCAGCGGGAAGTGTAGACAGGGTCAATGGATGGGAGTGATGGACTGTGAATGAGAGTAAAAGATGGTATTGGAGGGTATGGGGGTATGCTGGGGACAGCTCGCAAGAAGTCGCCATGCTCCAACACCATCTAGTTACAATAAGGTTGTCTCCAGTGCTGAATTCAAATAAGTCCTCTGCTCACAGAGAGATCTGATGAAACCAATCTCACAAGAAAGTCTTATAGCTGACTGATGTGAATCCCATTTTTGAGTGTAAGTGAACAACTTGTATCGAACCGAATGGATCATCCAGTCACTATTTTTGCCCCCAACAGGTTTGCTTCAAGGTCGAAGAGTTGCTCCACATAAGCCATGGGACATATGAGCATTGATAGTTAGTTGTGAAGATTCCCAGCTATGTTCTATTTATTACAAACCTGCTTTCATTACGTGCACAAAAGCCAAGTTGTTTGTTAAAGACAGTCTATTTTTTTTAAAAAAGAGAAAGAGGATTGGCAACTGCTAACTAAAATTTGAACTGTCAGATCCCTTTCTGTCTCTCAATGCCAAGATTTTTTTTAATGGCTTGCAGCTTTATGTTGAGATGAAAAGCTGAGGCCTCCTTGACTGGTAATTGACTTGAAAAGGAATTAAAAGAAATCTATGTTCCATGAGCAACTCACAGTCATCAGCGTTGGCTGAATTTCCGGCAGCTTGGACAGAACATGGCAAAGCTAATGTAGTGACTTGAATACTGACGATAGATAATTTCATCTCACCAAAGGCTAAGTCTATCAAACACACTTGTGTTAGACATTGCAGCCATGCAACACTGACTGTGTTGACAAACCATGGAGCGCTTCATCTTTGGCAATGTGAGCATCAGT
The DNA here is from genome assembly GCF_964213995.1 of Mustelus asterias. Lineage (NCBI taxonomy): Eukaryota > Metazoa > Chordata > Chondrichthyes > Carcharhiniformes > Triakidae > Mustelus > Mustelus asterias. The sequence continues at coordinate 8,420,393 of NC_135810.1, read as the reverse complement.
CAGACCATTACCGAAATGTGTAAAAACCAAGCGACAGGAAGTTAAGGTAACAGTTATTTTTTTCTGTTCAACGCTCTGATTGCTATGTTTTCCATTGCATTTGGGAATACAGGAACAGGAAGAGGCCATTCAGCCCCTCAAGCCTGTTCCACCATTTGATAAGATCATGGCTGAAATGGCTTAACTCCCTCCACCCACCTTATTACATAGAATCATAGAATCCCTGCAGTGCAGAAGAGACCATTTGGCCCATCGAGGCTGCACCGGCTCTCTGACTGAGTATTTTACCCAGGTCCTCTTCCCCCACCCTATCCCCATAGCCCCACACATTTCCCATGGCTAATTCATCTGAACTATGCAACTTGGGACACTAAGGGACAATTTGTCATGGCCAATCCATCTAATTTGCACATCTTTGGAGTGTAGGAGGAAACCAGAGCATCCAGAAGAAACCCACGTGGACACAGTGAGAATGTGCAAATTCCATATGGAGAGTCACCCAAGGCCGGAATCAAACCTGGGTTCCTGGCACTGTGGGGCAGCAGTGCTAACCACTGTGCCACCGTGCTGCCCCATAATCCTTAATACCATGTATGCATGTTTTGAAGTGTTTAGTTGACTTGCAGCCTCGTCAGCTTTTTGGAGCAAGGATTCCAGATGTCCACCATTCTTTGTTTGAAAAACATGCAGATTTGAACAGCCTGCGTCTCATTTTAAAGTTATGCCCCCTTGTTCTGGGCACCAGAGGAAATTGTCCCTCTCGGACGAGGCGATTGCCTGATGGTATTATCGCGAGACTATTAATCCAGAAACTCAGCCAATGTCCTGAGGACTCGGGTTCGAATCCCGCCATGGCAGATGATGGAATTGGAATTTAATTTTAAAAATCTGTAATTAAGAATCTACTGATGGCCATGAAACTATTGTCGATTGTCGGTTCACTAATGTCCTTTAGAATCATCGAATCAAAGATAGTGAAGCCATTTGGGCCAGCGGGCCTGCACCGACAACAATCCCAACCAGGCCCTATCCCCGTAATCCCGTCATGTATTTACCCTGCTAATCTCCCTGACACTAAGGGGCAATTGAGCACTGCCAAGCAACTTAACCCGCACATTTTTGGACTGTGGGAGGAAACCGGAGCACCCGGAGGAAACCCACGTAGATACGGGGAGAATGTGCAGACTGTACACACACACTCATCCGAGGCTGGAATTGAACCCAGGTCCCTGGCGCTCTGAGGCAGCAGTGCTAACCACTTAGCCACCATGCTGCCCTAAGGGAAGGAAATCGGCCATCCTTACTTGGTCTGGCCTACATGTGACTCCAGAGCCACAACAATGTGGTTGACTCTCAACTCACTCCAAGGGCAATGAGGGGTGGGCAATAAATGCTGACCAGCCAGCGAAACCCTTGTCCCAGCAACACCCACGTCCCACCAATAAAAAACACCCCTCTTTCAAATGTTTCAATCACACTCATTGGCCGTGATTCTCCCATCGCAACCACAACTTTTCTGGCGGGTCGCGGTGGGAGATGCGCATCGCCGGCCTTGTTCCGCGATTTGTGCATGCGCCGGGAATGCATGCGCATCTCCCTGAGCCGGCGAACAGTCGCCGGTCAGGCCACGCTGGAAACCAGCGGGAAGGCAGGTAAGATATTTGAATCTTTTAAAAATATGTTTTAAATGTATTTTAAATCTAATTATCGGGAACATTCCAGTGCCGATTGAGTCTCCCACCCTGCCAGGTGTACTTCATTCCGGCGGAGTTTAGAGTAGCTCACTACGTTCAGGAAACTAGCAGGAGACCCCGCCGGAATGAAGGGGGGCAATCGGGGTCCCCAGGGGGTCGGGCGAAGGGGGATGGTGCCCCCTGGACATGGGCATCCTGGCAGTGCTGGCCTGGAATTGCTATGGGGACCCCGATCGGGCCATTGGCGGGGGAGGGGGGGCTAAAGGGACAGCAGTGCGGGGGTCCCGGGCTGGCCAGCGATTGAGCTGGCCAGCAATCGAGGAGTCTAACAGATCGAAGCCACTGCGCATGTACAGAGTTCCGAAGCTGTCAGACTCCGGCGCGAATAGGCCCCGCATCCCCCCGGGTTTTTAATGAGATTCATGACTCTGCAGTGCACAGAGTGCGGAGATTCAGGTGAGAAGATGAACTGACAAAACAGTTGGGATTTAGAATGGTTTTCCCACCAATTCAGCGCTTTTGGGAGAATTGCGGCCATTGCTACAAGTTAGACCTCCCATGGCTTTTGCACATATCAAACAAATGTCTCATGGAGTGGAGGGGAAGAAGAAAATACATGAGAGCAAGGCCAATCACACAAAACCAGTTTGACATTTTGCTTTATTTTACCTTTGCAATGCAAAATAATAGATTTCACTTCTGCCGTGTGCTCAGAAGCAGAAGTCAGCAGTTTTCACTGGGCTAAAAACAGCAGGTCACATAACAAAAAAAAGGCTAGTTTCTCAGTAAATGGCGAGACGTGTGGGGAATCTTCGTTAATGTTGAACATCTGAGCTCATCTAAGCTGATCTCCTGCAGTGATATAACAACCTCCATACCACTAGTGTGTAGAACTGGAGTCATGTAATTAATAGCAGCTTGTGTTATAATTTACGTTTGGAGAGTGAGAGGAATGAGCTCTTGCAGTTTCATGCTGTGCCTATAGTGTGTAGCAGTGAGATTGATACGTAGATTTTTTTTTAATGTCTTTGTCTAGGTATCAGTTACCATTCTCTCAGCATCAGTCATGCTGGGTTTTTTTTTCAGTCAGGAAGTCAATCTGTTGTTTAGTGCCGCCTTTATTTTGTTTGGAGCTCTCACCCATTACTTAGCCACTTTCACCCCGAGAAATGACAGGACAAAAGATGTGGGAGCACGAATCAGTTGTACCAGGGAGTTGTGAACGCCAGGTTTATTCTAGGACTCTTCATGTGGCGAGTGACTAATTTCAAGATGTGTTTTTCTTTGTTATCTGTGAGGGCAAGTGCTTCTCACCATAGAATCCCTACAGTACAGAAGGAGGCCATTCGGCCCATCGAGTCGGTACCGACCACAATCTCACCCTTTTCCCGTAACCCGACACATTTACCCTGCTAATCCCCCTGACACTAGGGTCAATTTAGTATGGTCAATCAACCTAACCTGTTCATCTTTGGACTGTGGGAGGAAACTGAAGCACCCGGAGGAAACCCACGCAGACATGGGGAGAACGTGCAAACTCCACATAGACAGTGACCCGAGGCCGGAATTGAACCCGGGTCCCTGGCGTTGTGAGGCAGCAGTGCTAACCACTGTGCCACCCCATTTGGGCTCCTTGTTTGCACCTCCTAACCACTTATAATGAAGCCATATTGGTGGAGCCATATTAGTGGGAAGTCATCTACTCACCCTCTCCACTAGGAACATTAGGGGTAGATCAGCTAGAGAGATTTTTTAAAAATGGGAGGAAAAACATATGGGTGGCAAGGTGGAACAGTAGTTAGCTCTGCTGCCTCACAGTGCCATGGATCCTGGTTCGATTCTGGCCTTGGGTGACTGTGGGGAGTTTACGCGTTCTCCCCGTGTCTGCATGGGTTTCCTCCGGGTGCTCCGGTTTCCTCCCATACTCCAAAGATGTGCAGGTTAGGTGGATTGGCCATGGTAAAATTTCCCCTCAGTGCCCAACAATGTGTAGTTTAGGGGGATTTGTGGGGTGAAGATGTAGGGTTACGGTGATAGGACCTGGGTAAGATGGCGAGCCGGTGCAGACTCAATGGGCCTAATGGCCTCCTTCTGCACTCCAGGGATTATATGATCTATGACTTAAGAAAAGCAGGACTAAACAGTATGAATGACGGGTAAAGATAAAAACATAATATAGGAAGAAGAAAAAAAGATTGACATTAATATTGCATATTTCATGACCTCAGAGTGTTTCAGAAGACCTCAGAGCCAATGAAATACTTTTGGAATGTTGTCAATATCGTAATTTGTGGGTCACAGGATCGCACAAAGAGGAATGGAATAACTGAACTGATATTAATGGCCAATTTCCCATGAGTCTAGTGCTTCCTTGGGGCAGCATGATGGCACAGTGGTTAACTCTGCTGCCTCACAGCACCAGGGATCCGGATTTGAGTCCCGGCTTGGGTCACAGTCTGTGTGGAGTTTGCACATTCTCCCCGTATCTGCGTAGGTTTCCTCCGGGTGCTCCGGTTTCCGCCCACAATCCAAAGATGTGGGAGGAAGCCAATCCAAAGGGTTCGGTGGACTGGCCATGCTAAATTTCCACTTAGTGCCAGGGGGACTAGCTAGGGTAAATGCATGGAGTTATGGGGATAGGGCCTAGGTGGGATTGTGGTCGGTGCAGACTCAATGGGCTGAATGGCCTCCTTTTGCACTGTAGGATTCTTGGGTAATCCTACATGCTGCTGGTAACCAGGTTGGAAGTATTAATGCAGTCAGAAAGTGGGTAATCTGGGCGGGAAAGAAAGAAAGGTGTGCATTTTATATTGCTCCTTTCATGACTAAATGGATAACTCAAACTGCTTCAGCATCAATGAAGTACTTTTAAACTGTAAAGGGGGAATGACTGTAATGGAGGAAACACAGCAGCAATTTGTACAGAAAGCAGCAATTATATAAATGACCAGCATCTCTCTGTGATGATGGTTGTGGGATATATATTGACCAGAACACATGGAGAGAACTTCTCTGCCCTTCCTTGAAATAGCGCTGTCACATCCACCTGTCTCATCCAAAATATAGCATTTTTAACCATGCAGCACTCCCTTAGTACCACACTTGAATGTCAACCTAGATTATCGATTTAAGTTTCTGGAGTGGAACTCGAGCTCACAATCCTTTGGCTCAAAGAGTCTCCAAGGTTGACATCTACTGTAATATATGAATTAGTCTGAAATATGTCTTAAGACATATCCAATGTAATTCTGAAGTACAAGTTTATTATGGAATTATAGAATCCATACAGTACAAAAGGAGGCCATTCGGCCCATCAAGTCTGCACTGACTCTCCGACAGGGCATCCCACACAGGCACTATCCCCATAACACTGCATATTTACCACACTAATCCCCCTAACCTACACATCTTGGGATACTCAGGGGTAATTTTAGCATGAGCAATCCACCGAACCGGCACATCTTTGGAGTGTGGGAGGAAACTGGAGCAGGAAACCCATGCAGACACGGGGAGAATGGACAAACTCCGCACAGTCACCCAAGGCCAGTATTGAACCCAGGTTCCTAGTGCTGTGAGACAGCAGTGCTAACCACTGTGCCATCGTGCCGCCTATGCAGTTATAATCTTTCAAAGCATTTTGGATTGCTCTCTGTCAGTTCTCAGAAACCCACATTTCCTGCCCTTGCATCCAGTGTGTTCTTGAATTGAGTAATTTAAGAAGGAAACTATTTATATTGCATGTGCGTCATTCATCGAATCATAGAGTCATTGAATCCCTACAGCGCAGAAGGAGGCCATTCAGTCCATCAAGTCTGCACCACCACAATCCTACCCTATTCACATAACAACAAATATTTACCCTGCTAATCCCCCTGACATTATGGTCAATTTTAGCCTAGCCAATCAACCTAACCTGCGCATTTTTGGACTATGGGAGGAAACCGGAGCACCCGGAGGAAACCCACGCAGACACGGGGAGAATGTGCAAACTCCACACAGACAGTGACCCAAGGCTGGAATTGAACCCGGGTCCCTGGCACTGTGAGGCAGCAGTGCTAACCACTGTGCCACTGTGCCACCAAATGTTTTATCAGCCACCTTTTGTTCGAGCTGCTGCTTTGTCAGTGGGGACCATTTCTTTGGTCTGGAAGGTTTGGCTGTGTTTCATTAGCTGCCCAGACGTGAACTGGTTGGGTTGATTGACTTGGCTCTGTGATTTATCTTCGAGATAACAGCCTGACCCAAAAGAGTGGCTGCACACTGGAGGAGCCTTTCAGAGCTCTGATGGAGGCTGGGTTGCCCTGAGCATTGTCAGCTAACATCACCTCATTTGCAGATGGGATGGTATCACCAGCGCTAAGGTATACATCCACCTGAACTTCATCTCTGATTTGAGAGACAGAACCTTCAACAGCGCAGCACTCACTTAGTCCTGCACTAGTGTCAGCCAAGCTAATATAGCTAATGTCGCTAATTCACCAGCGTCAGATGTAAACCCTTGTATTTCTGACTGGATCACAGAGTTGTTATGGTGCAGAAGGAGGCCATTCGGCCTATCATATCTGCACCGTCTCCCCGAATGAGCATTCTGACACATTGTGGCATTCCCCCTTCTTTTCCCCGTACCCCTGCACGTTGTTTCTATTCAAGTAATCATCTAATGCCCTCTTGAATGCCTCCATTGAACCTGCCTCCACCACATTTCCAGACAGTGCATTCCAGACCCTAACCACTCGCTGTTATTTCTCACATCGCATCTGCTTCTTTGCAAATCATTTTAAATCTACGCCCTCTCATGCTTCTATCCATGGGGCCTGTTTTTCCCTATCTACTCCGTCCAGCCCCCTCGTGATTTTGAACACCTCCATCAAATCCCTTCTTAGCCGCCTTCTCTCCAAGAAGAACAGCCCCAACCTCTCCAATCTACCCTCGTAACTGAAGTTTCCCATTCCTGGAAACATTCTTCTGCGCTCTCTCTAAGGAAGCTAGCAACTGAATCCAGCCAAGAAACTTGGAGACATTCTGAAAATCTGTGGAATGATTTCATTCTGCTTAGTCTGGTAAAAAAAAGTATTGCAATAAATATTTCATGAAAGCGTAAACTAGAGAGAATAAAATGTAGACACAATGCTGTATATTTAGAATTTGCAAATCATTATTTGTTGCAGGCTATTAAGTGATAGCTAACTATGCATGGGCATTATTTATATTTCCACAGCAGAAAGTTATCAAGTCTGTACAGTGGAATGAATACCATGCATTATATAATAAAATGGTATGTGTAAAAGCGATGTTAGTTATTTTTGCTGTCGATTAGGTAAATAAATTACTGTACCAAAGACGGAAAATGATATCAGTTATCACTTAAAAAGCTGTTTCATGTGATACATTCCCGAAGTGTGCTTTGAAGCAGAATGGGTTTCTCTCATAAATGGAACATTGTTGGTGAATTACAGATCTTCTTTCATGCATGCAAAAAAAAAGTCATTAATCTTGGGCAAAAAGGAGTCTTGAGACTTCTTTAAAAAAATGTACCAGTAGAGTACTCTTTCTCTCTGTCATCCTGTGATCCTCACACATTCTTCCTCTGAGGGATTTCTGCGCCCCCCCCCCACCCCCAACCCCCCCCCCCCCGAATCCCCCCTCAATTATCAAATGTTTCTGGTTCTTGGTATTCACGTGTTAAGGGAACTGATGTGGTGTGCCATTTAACGTGCAGATATTCAGAAAGTGTCTATCAGTGGGCAATGCTTGGGAAGTTACCATAAATAATCCACCTTCTGGCTGTTACTCATGCGGTTACTTATTTAGCAGAGACCAAAGACATGTAGTATTTTATTACACAATGATTCATAATCATCTGCAGTGTGCAGACTTGATAACTTTCTGCCATGAACATAATAATAAATCCTCTGCCTCTCTACCTCTCTCTCCTCCATTATGACACCTTTTACAATCTAACTATTTAAGCATGCTTTTGGCTACCTGCCTGAATATCTCATTCCGTGGCTTGGTGTCAAGGTTTGTCTGACAACACATCCTGTTAAAGATGCTATACAAATGCATGTTGTTGTTGATGTACAATTAACAAAATGAACACTTAGGCTTGTGTCTCCTATAGCTACATAATTAAGCTGTGCACTTAAAATGTAGCAAAATCAGAGCCAAAGCATATGGTCATGAACAAGAGTTCCCTTTTCTCTAGTTCTATTTACCAGCTAACACACACATTCTGGAACGAAAGTTTGTCCTCTATCTCTTAGCATCCATAAAATAAAAAGTAGATTTTTTTCAAAATGTATTCATTCATGCCATGTGGACACCACAGCCCAAGCCAGCATTGGGCGGCACAGTGGCATAATGGTTAGCACTGCTGCCTCATCGCGCCAGGGACCAGGCTTCAATTCCAGGCGTGAGTCACTGTCTGTGCAGAGTCTGCACATTCTCCCCGTGTCTGCGCGGGTTTCCTCTGGTTGCTCTGGTTTCCTCTAATAGTCCAAAGGACGTGCTGGTTAGGTGCATTGGCCATGCTAAATTCTCACTCGATGTACCCGAACAGGTGCAAGAGTGTGGCGACCAGGGGATTTTCACAGTAACTTCATTGCAGTGTTAACATAAGCCTACTTGTGACACTAATAAATAAACATTTTTTTTCCCATCTCTAATTGCCCTTGAGGTGATGGTGGTGAGGTGCCTTCTTGAATTTCTGTAGTCCATGTGGTGAAACTATTCCCACAATGCTGTTACGCAGATATTGATCAGCAGTGAAGGAATGGTCACATATTTCCAAATCAGAATGGTGCGTGCCTTGGGTGGGGGGCTTACGGGTAATGGTGTGACCACCCCCCTTCATTCTTCTAAGGGGTAGATATCGTGGGCTTGGAGGGTGCTACCAAAGGAACCTTGCCAAGTTGCTGTAGATGGTACACACTGCAGCCACTTGCGCTGGTGGTGGAGGGAGTCAGTGTTTAAAGTGGTGAATGGGGTGACGATCAAGCAAGCTGCTTTGCCCTCGATGGGTTGATCTGCACTGTACCAGGGAAATGGAGAGTATTCCATCATACAATGAGCAGATAAAAATGTCAATTTATGGTGGTAAAGGTCTCCAATGAAATAGACAATCCCCAATAAATGACTTGTTTGACGGTTTAGACATTGCAGCAGAATGATTCAGTGTACGTTGATAGTATTAAGCTTATGGACCATAAGACCATAAGATATAGCTGCAGAATTAGGCCATTCAGCCCATCAAACCTGCTCAACCATTCAATCGTGGCTGATATGATTCTCATCCCCTTTCTTCTGCCTTCTCCCTGCAACCCTTGATCCTCTTGTTAATCAAGAACCTATCTATCTCTGTCTTAAAGACACTCAATGACCTGCCTCTGTGGCAATGAGATCCACAGATTCACCACCCTCTGGCTGAAGAAATTCCTCCTCATCGCAGTTTTAAAGGAGCAGTCCTTCACTCTGAGGTGGTGCCCTTGAGTTCTAGTCTCCCACCATTGGAAACATCCTCTCCATGTCCACTATCTAGGCCTCTCAGTATTCTATAAGGCCCATGAAGACTTTGATCTGGACTCTCCCTCTTCATGCAGTATCTCGCACTATTTCGCTACATCGTCAGTTGAGTACATGTGAAATAAAGTTGGGATGGGATTCAGAAGATATGCCAATTAGGTCATAACCAGAAGAGTATCACTTTGGGTTTGGCTATCAGTGTTAGAAAGCTTATTTTATACTCAAACTTAATTCCTTTATGTATTCCTTAACCATGTTTGCCTGTGCTTCTCAGAATATTCCATGATTAGCTGCACTTACTGTGAAGGCATTTTGCATTTAATACTCAGCAGATCAAATAGAAGTACGTAAAACGGAGATTAATGGTTTTGTGTTTTGAGCCGTGAACTCTGATGGGGATAATGAACCTCATATCGTATCAATATGGGGTAGGGGCTGAGGGGTGGGCAGGCTGTGGAACTAATGTCAGTGGTGATGGTTAACACACGGATAGCCTTGATAACACACTGACTCTTGCCTTGACGGTACCGAGCCTGTCCCCAAGGGAGAGACATGCTTTCACTAAGTGTTAGGATCCTTGTGTGCAGAGCACTCTTCTGACAGGTAGATTGGTTCAGCAACTGAGAACGATGGAACAGTTGCAAGAACCCATTTGCACTCTCTGTGCTATTAGTCTATCCACCTTTCAGTATTTTTCAACCACTCACACAGCATGGGAACAACAGCAATGAGCTCTGCGCTATCGAGCAAGACCTCAAATTGCCTTAATTGTGCTTTAAATATAACACTGAATGCACAAAGGATCTATTATGAGGTCATTTCCTCTGTGGAGGGTGGACAATGCTGGACTGCGATGGTGATTTCATCTTTTTTTTGTCAAAAGGCATGTCCTGAATGATTAGCATCATTTGTGAGGATGGCAAAGTGTCCTTTGTTCTGGAGCAGCAATGGGTGCTTAAGACAGCTTCAGAAAGCCTCAAAGTGACGCCTGTCATTTTGCATCCATGTCGAAGAACAGGAGATATTTTGCGATCATTCCCCCCCTCCCCCACCCGAGTAATATGAAAAGATGGAGGAGAGGTTTGGCATTGTCCTTATCGGGCTATCTATTGAGTTGAGGAAAGGTGCCACTACGTCATGGTGTTTGCGTTGCCCTAGAATAGTGGCTGTGATGTCCATAGTATAGTCCATCGATCAGTTCTCCATTATTTTGCCTTCTAAAGTTTTAAAGTTTATTTATTAGTGTCACAAGTAGGCTTACATTAACACTGCAATGAAAATCCCCTAGTTGCCACACTCCGTCGCCTGTTCGGGTACACTCAGAACTTACCTCGCATTAAGTTGATCTTTCTCTACAGCCTAGCTATTACTGTAACAATACATTCTGCACTCTCTCGTTTCCTTCTCTATGAACCCTATGCTTTGTCTGTGTAGCGTGCAAGAAACAATACGTTTCATTGTATACAAATACATGTGACAATAATAAATCTAATCAAAACGGAGGCAGAATTTAGCGTGGCCAATTCATCTTTTGGACTGTGGGAGGAAACTGGAGCACCTGGAGGAAACCCACGCAGACACGGCAAGAACGTGCCTACGCCGCACAGACAGTGACCTAAGCCGGGAATTGAACCTGGGCCCCTGGTGCTGTGAAGCAGCAGTGATAACCACTGTGCTGCCTGATCTCATCCGCTGACTTATGCTTAACTGACACTTAGTGCCCCGTTTCACTGCTATTTTGATCGGAGGCTTTGGGATTTTGCATGAGGACTGTCAATGAGCTTCTCAGGAATGAAATTGCGACTCTGAATAGGCAACGTGTCTGAATGATGATATTTAGCATTACTGATGCACGAGTCTGTGATAGGACTGACTGGCACTGCCAGTACTGGCAAAGATCAAATACACAACTCCTCCTCAGCTGTCCACAATGACGCTTTATTCAGCAATCCACAGGGCAAACCATTTGTCTGCTCCCCATTTAAAAACAAGCTAAGATTTGGTATCAGATCCAGCTGTGAATCAGTCCATCAGTGCAAACTAATTGTGTCCTCTTTAGTGCTGCAAAGGTCAACAGGCCTCATGCTGGCTGAGTGTGTCATTTCTCCCTTTTTGCTCTTGCATTATTTGGGCTACTTTTTTCCAGCAGCAATGGTACATTTTGGTCAATTACAACGACGCGGCAGCACAATGGCTAGCATTGCTACCTCAAAGCACCAGGGACCCGGGTTTGATTCCTGCCTTGGGTCACTGTCTGTGTGAGTTTGCACATTCTCCCTGTGTCTGCGTGGGTTTCCTCTGGGTGCTCCGGTTTCCTCCCACAAAATGTGTCTGTTAGCTGGATTAGCCATGCTAAATTATCCCTTAGTGTCAGGGGGACTGGCTAGAGTAAATGCATGGGGTTATGGGGATAGGGCCTGGATGGGATTGTGGTTGGTGCAGACTTGATGGGCTGAATGGCCTCCTTCTGCACTGTAGGATTCTATGGTCATGCTAAATTGCCCCTTAGTGCCCCAAGATGCGCAGGTTAGGTGGATTGGCCAAGCTGAATTACCCCTTAGTATCCCAAGAAGTCTAGGTTAGATGGATTAGCCATGGGAAATGTGTGGGGTTAGAGTGGGTAGAGGGCTTGGGTAAGTTACTCTGTCAAAGAGTCGGTGCAGACTTGATGGGCCAAATGGCCTCTTCTACTCTGTAGGTACTCGATGATTTTCCAGGTGAAATAACCCACATCAGAGGTTAAATCAAAGAGGATGCTTGTTTCCCCTTGTTGGACCAGAGCAAACCAACTGGAATTAACCAAAAAAAACAATCAAAGAACTTTAAATGTTAGTTACACCCCAAACCACTTGCCTTCATGTTTTCCATGATTAATTTTACACTGGTTCAAGATCCAGTTCCTCATGATCAGGCCCCACCCAAACAAGTGGACCATGTCCCTAAATTAACCACCATCCTCCCTCAGGACATGACAAGATTACACTGCTTGAGGATTGTATTTATTTTCTTAGATGCACAGGCAGCAGTTGGCACCTCGTGAACATTTTTACATATCAAAGTATTTGATTTACAGAGAAACTGGCTGGCGTACACCAATGAACCTATTAAATGAGTTCAGGGTAGTTTTTTTAGAACCATTTTCAGTGATTTTCAATCAGGTTGGTAACAGATGGAGGGCAAGACACACTGATTAAAAATGCTTATTTTTGGCGAAAAACCCATTTTGGGATTTATTAATAAAAATGTACCAGATCAACCGTGATCATATTGAATGAGGGAGAGGGTTCAAGAGGCCATATGGTCTGCTCCTCCTATTTCTTCTGTACATATGTCAGGTTGCTGCTCTTAAATTTTTTCCAGGAATTCTTCTTAACGACGAGATATAAATTAGCAATGGTGCTGCTTAATTGCAAAGGTTCATGGAACATTTTATATAAATGGTTGTGCAAATGAATTATGGCAGAAACATGAATTACCTACCCAACGCAATGTTGACCACAATTTCACTCTCAATCCCATTCCACTACGAAAGAAGTGATGCAGGTGGGAGTATATAGAATGGATTTATAACAACACTTTTACATGTGATTGGTAAAGTGGCTCCCTGTCCATTCTGTATGAAACATTCCACCACTGCCACCATATTGTGTTTTTTTAAATAGAGTGATTTAAAGGCACCAATCATTTATAAGGGTTTGGGAAAACACATGCTGGATTCATTGCGATCAGGTACACAAGAACAGATACATAGATGCAAAACTTGAAGACACCAGCAACAGAGCTACAGATACTGTGCTTTGCTTGAAAGCAAAAGTGAAACCAAACTGAATTGCACGACACACCTCCCTACTGGTGATGTCCTGCTGCAATCCCTTAAAGGCAGACACCAGCCAACATTTGTTCTCATTGAGTTCACTCCCCTCAGAGGTGAAAATATCAAAAGGATAGTTTACTTGTTTATCGGGTTTTGTACTGATCATAGAATCCCTCCAGTGCAGAAGGAGGTCTTTCGGGCTGTGGTGTCTGCACTGATCACAATCCCACCCAGGCCCTATTCCCACAACCCCTCATATTAACCCTGCCAAACCCCCTGAGAGTAGGGTTAATTTAGCAAGGCCAATCAACCTAACCTGCACATCTTTGGACTTTGGGAGGAAACCGGAGCACCCGAAGGAAACGCACACAGATGCAGGGAGAATGTGCAAACTCCACACAGACTAAGCCAGGAATCGAACCCGGGGCCTTGGCACTGTGAGGCAGCAGTGCCGTTAAACTAGAATGTTTTATCTTGACATTTATCATGTGAAGGGTCCAAACTGACTCTTTCAAAAAATCACGTTAACACTCCGATGTCAGCCTTCTCTGGAGTCCCCTATAAGTGAATATGCTGGACACATGAGTTGGATTTTTGCAGTAAGTAGCCCGTTCTCTCAGCCACTTTAAAGTACCAAGCATCAAATTTACTAAAATTGGATTGGAATGTCAAAAGTGCAAAAGCAAATTGCTTCCAGTGGAAGGAAAGTGGTGTTTGAAGAACCTTTGACATCTCTGCACTCACTAGAATGCATTGAGTTCTAAGAAAAGTTTCAAACCATGAATTCCAAATTTTGACTGCACACTGTAATAAAGCCCATTTTGGCAACAAAGGATTCAGCCATCTGATGGAAAGGGTGCTTTGGTAAAAAGTGAGTGTCTTGTGGAAAAAGAAGACACGAGTCTTCACAGTGCCACACGGCGCCAGGGACCCGGGTTCGATTCCCAGCTTGGGTCACTGGCTGTGTGGAGTTTGCACGTTCTCCCCGTGTCTGCATGGGTTTCCTCTGGGTGCTCCGGTTTCCTCCCACAGTGCTGGTTAGGTCGATTGGCCATACCACATTGCCCCTTACTGTCGGGGAGTTAGTAGGGTAAATGCATGGGGTTATGGGGATAGGGCCTGGGTGGGATTGTGGTCGGTGCAGACTCGATGGGCCAAATGGCTTCTGCACTGTTTTATTTTATGAGTATTGAAAAGATGGTAAAATCACATCTGTCTTTTGTAAGAGTAAAAACTACAACAACTTGTATTTATGTAGCAACTTTAATACATCCCTTGTGGCTTCCCATGGGCATTGTCAAATCAAATTTGACATTTAAACCACATAAGGAGATGTTAGGTCAGGTGACCAATAACTTTGTCAAACAGGGAGGTTTGGAGGCTCATCTCAAGGGAAAAGAGAGAAGTAGAGAGATGCCGAGATTTCGGGAGAGAATTCCAAAGCTAACGGCCTACAAACTAAAGGCACAGAATGGCAGAGTGGTCAAAATGAAGAACAAAATGCTGGAAATCTGAAAGATCAATAGAAAATTCTAGAAATACTCAGGCACCATCTGTGGAGTGAAAGAAAGGAGTTAATATTGCAGGTTGAAGATGTTGCAGTGGGAATTCTATGGTCCCAGTCAGGAAATTATGCCCCATGTCAACACTATAGTTAAGAAAACCCACCAATACCTCTAATTTCTCAGGAGACAAAGGAAATTTGGCATGTCAGCTACGACTCTCACCAACTTTTACAGATGCACCATAGAAAGCATTCTTTCTGGTTGTACAGCTTGGTGTGGCTCCTGCTCTGCCTAATACCGCAAGAAACTACAAAAGGTTGTGAATGTCGCCCAATCCATCACGCAAACCAGCCATTGACTCTGTCTACAATACACATTGCCTCAGCAACAGCAAAGCAGCCAGCATAATTAAGGACCCCACGCAACCCAGACATTCTCTCTTCCACCTTCTTCCATGGGGCGGCACGGTAGCACAGTGGTTAGCACTGCTGCTTCACAGCTCCAGGGACCTGGGTTCGATTCCTGGCTTGGGTCACTGTCTGTGTGGAGTTTGCACATTCTCCTCGTGTCTGCGTGGGTTTCCTCCGGGTGCTCCGGTTTCCTCCCACAGTCCAAAGATGTGCGGGTTAGGTTGATTGGCTATGCTAAAAATTGCCCCTGAGAGTCCTGAAATACGTAGGTTAGAGGGATTAGCGGGTGGATATGGGGGTAGGGCCTGGGTGGGATTGTGGTCGGTGCAGACTCGATGGGCCGAATGGCCTCCTTCTGCACTGTAGGGTTCCTATTATTATTATATATATCGGGAAAAAGATACAAAAGTCTGAGGTCATGTACCAACTGACTCAAGAACAGCTTCTTCTCTGCTGCCATCAGACTGTTGAATGGACCTACCTTGAATTAAGTTGATCTTTCTCTACACCCCAGCAATGACTGTAACACTACATTCTGCATTCTCTCATTTCCTTCTCTATGAATGGTATGCTTTATCTGTATAGCGCACCAGAAACAATACTTTTCACTGTATGTTAATACATGTGACAATAATAAATCAAATCAAATCAAAAATTGTACTCGAGGAGTGCTCTACCTGAGATAAGGATGCAACAGAGAAGCACCAATTCTCTTCCATTTGTTACTACCATTAGAGTTAGGCTGTTCAGCGTGATATCCATTAACTCCTTCTCATAAATCTCCAAAAGGCTATTGAGGTTGGAGGTCAATTGAAAATTTCAAACCTGACCTTTGTGAAGATTTTTGCTAAGATTATGAAATCCAATTGGTCAAGTGAAGTTGAGGCACAGGTCAACTATCATCTAATTAAACAGCAGAAAATGCTCAAGGAGGTTAATGGTCTACTTTGCTGCTTTGGGGCACAGTGATCACTGCTCTTTACTGGGAGTTTGGGATCAGTCAATTAGCGCAAGTGTCAAGAGTATTTGCAATTGTTCATGGTGGCTAAACTGATGGTTGTGCAGTGGAGTTCAGCAAATATGGAGTTGTGGGCTGTTCCATCATGCAAGGCAACTTGAAAACTTCCCCACTAGGTAAGGGGAGGCAATGACCTAGTGGTATTATTACGAGATTATTAATCCAGAAACTCGGCTAATTTTCTGGGGACCCGGGTGCAAATCCTGCCACAGCAGGTGGAATTTGAATTCAATAAAAAAAATCTGGAATTAAGAATCTACTGATGACCATGAAACCATTGTCAATTGTTGGAAAAACCTATCTGGTTCACTGATGTCCTTTAGGGAAGGAAATCTGCTGTGCTTACCTGGTCTGGCGCACATGTGACTCCAGAACCACAGCAATGTGGTTGACTCTCAACTGCCCTCCAAGGGCAACTAGGGATGGGCAATAAATGCTGGCCAGCCAGTGTTGCCCATGTCCCACGAATGAATAGAAAAATAATATTTATTTAAATGGTAAGGTCAGTAAGCCCTCCAGGTGTCAATATGTGACTCAGCTCATAATACTCTTGCAACTTAATCAGATGTTCGTAAGTTGAAGTTCCACGAGTTTTAAAGTTTAAAGTTTTCATTTATTAGTGTCACAAGTAGGCGTACACTAACACTGCAATAAGGTTACTGTGAAAATCCCCAAGTCACCACACTCCAGCGCCTGTTCGGGTACACTGAGGGAAAATTTAGCATGGCCAATGCATCTAACCAACATGCCTTTCGGACTGTGGGAGGAAACCGGAGTACCCAGAGGAAACCCATGCAGACATGGGGAGAACGTGCAGACTCCGCACAGAAGAGTGTCCCAGTAAGAAAAGGGGAGTAGGATTTTTATTTCTTTCTCTGCCTGTCCAGAATAAATGTCATATCATTCAACAGAAACATTCAGACTGACCAGTTGTGAGTGAGATTGAATGACACTGCAATTCAATTCCAGTACCTCGACAAGAAACCCTTGAAAGCAAATTGGTGAGATTCAGAAAAATGAGGGGGGAAATCTGATCGAGTATATACAATGCTAAAGGGAATTGATAAGGTGGGTGTTGAACAGATGTTCCCCTTTGTGGGACAGTCTAGAACAAGAGGTCATAGATATGGGGGGAATTTTCCCATCCCGTCCGTCACGGAAATTGTAGCAGACACGGGGTGGACCATGCAAAGATCCTCAGGCAGGATTTTCCGGTTTTGGGATCAGCGCAGCCGGAAAATCCCAGCCGTGGAGAGAGAAGAGGCAGATTCAGAACTGAAATGAGGAGAAACTACTTCTTTCAGGGAGTTGTGAATCTGTGGAACCCGCTGCCCCAGAGCGCAGAGGAGGAAGAATCAATCAACAGATCCGAGAAAAAAATAGATGGCCAATGTTTTATGACCTCGCTCGGGCGGTACAATTCCGGCCATGTTTCTGATGAAAAGCGAGATAAAGGGCGATGGGGAGCAGGCAGGAAAATCGAGTTGAGACCAGGATAAGATGGGACAGGATCATGTTAAATGGCGAAGCGAGCTCGAAGTGCTGAGTTTCCTACTCCCGCTCCTAATTCCTGTGAAAATCAGAAGTTGACCAGATCTCAGGGTGGTTCTTAACGGCAGGATGCGGTGAACCGAGAATCAACATTTTCATTGCCCGTGCTTGGAACAAAGCAGAACTTTCTGCTTACTGCCAGATGTTTGATATCTCCTCTGCCCCTCTAGGAGCCTTATATGAAGAAGTTAATAATTTTTGTGGGCCCTTTGTGGCTAATAAAATATATTAACACAACATGCAATATTCACTTGTTTTTCAAAGGGGATCCTAATTATCGCCTAGCTTTACCCTAACAATTAAATTATGCTTGATGTAACGACTTTTTAACGACCTCGCTTGTCGACGAACAAACAGTAACTGATATCCTCTTATTCCCCCGCCTGTCATTTATATTTATCCGACCAGTTTGGGTGCTGTTCAATTCTAGTATGTTAAACAGCAATTTTTGTTTTATTGCTTTGGATGTGTGTGAAGATCTGTTCCCCCCGCCCCGATCCATGGAATCATAGATAGTCATAGAAAATCTACAGTGCAGAAGGAGGCCATTGGGCCCATCGAGTCTGCACTGACATCAATCCCACCCAGGTGGGATTGATAACTTCACTGCAGTGTTAATGTAAGCCTTACTTGTGACTAATAAATAAACTTTATCCCCGCAACCCCACATATTTGCCCTCTGACCTACGCATCCCAGGACATTAAGGGGCAATTTAGCCTGGTCAATCATACCTAACCCACACATCTTTGGACTGTGGGAGGAAACCGGAGCACCCGAAGGAAACCCACACAGACACGGGGAGAACGTGCAAACTCCCACACAGACAGTGACCCGAGGCCGGGAATCGAACCCGGCTCCCTGGAGCTGAGAGGCAGCAGTGCTAACCACTGTGCCACCGTCCCACCCGATTCTCCTGAGGAGAACTAGAACAGGAGTGGAGAGATCGCAGTTTGGTGGCTGCCTTGAAGTTTAGAATTTTTTTCTGCTTGGAGCTGCTGTTAAACTTACACCAACAGCTCCATCTGCAGTCCAGGGAGAGACTGTGTGGGTTGCAGGAGCCAGCGCACACGCATTTGCTGTATGTGTTACACAGTTGTCTTTCCAAATTAAATGTGAGTTCTGACACTACATGAAATTGTTTTGCAATTAAGATTTTGGCGTTGTCAGATTTTATATGATCTGAATTTACTCATCCGCAAGCTTTGGAGATGACAGCTTATTGAAAAAGGGTATTAAGTGTTACTGAAGGGCAGCAATCAAGCATGATAAACACTTCAGTCAGCTGTTTAAACAAGCACACAGCAAATTGCATTTTCACTTTGTGGGAATGTTTTTTATATTGCGGAGATTGATATATCAAGTTTTTTTTTCAAAAATATGCAGCCTCATTCCTGCGTGCCGTCTTTCTGCAGCAGATATGGCGCAAGATTTTTCATTATGTGGAAGTTTGAGCCCGTGACTGTCGATTCAGGAGCCCTGTATTGTTGCTGTTCCATTTCTGCCATGATTGTGCAATATATTTCTCCAGTTTAATAGCATTTATGTGAAGTGCAGGAGCTATGAGCTGAGTCAAAAGATGATGCCGGGGGCTCGCGCCAGAATCATAGAATCCCTACAGTGCAGAAGGAGGCCATTCGGCCCATCGAATCTGCACCGACCACAATCCCACCCAGGCCCTATCTCCATAACTCCAGGCATTTACCCTAGCTAGACCCCCTGGCACTAAGGGGCAATTTAGCATGGCCAATTCACCGAAGTCGCACATCTTTGGACTGTGGGAGGAAACCGGAGCATCTGGAGGAAACCCACGCAGAGACGGGGAGGATGTGCAGACTCCGCACAGACAGTGACCCAAGCCAGGAATCAAACCCAGTCCCTGGTGTTGTGAGGCAGCAGTGCTAACCACTGTACCATTGTGCTGCTCTAGCAATGCAGAATAGCAATGTGCAGGACTGTAGTTGAAGGGTTGTCATAAACAGACTAATTGCAGAATCCAGATGTATTTATTCGATTGAATAATTTATCCT
This sequence comes from Mustelus asterias, assembly GCF_964213995.1. Lineage (NCBI taxonomy): Eukaryota > Metazoa > Chordata > Chondrichthyes > Carcharhiniformes > Triakidae > Mustelus > Mustelus asterias. Next base: position 8,400,852 of record NC_135810.1, on the reverse strand, counting down.
GCCACCTGTACCCTGCACGCATCAAGTCCCATCTATCCCTCACAACTGTGCTCACTGACTGAGAATTGACTCCCCATCCAGCCATCTCCTCAGATTTAAAGTTCTCATTCTTGTGTTTGGTAGTCTCAACCCTCTCTCTCTCTGTAATCTTCTCCAGCCCTACAACCCCTAATTCTCACTTTCTGCATGTCACCAGTTTGCTTCTGGGGCCACTATTAGTGTGCGTGCCGAGAGAATCTGAGCAGACGCAATGGGCTGAATGGTCTCTTTCTGCAATGCAAGTTTAAATTTATTTATTAGTGTCACAAGTCCATTCTCCCCGTGTCTGCATGGGTTTCCTCCGGCTGCTCTGGTTTCCTCCCACAGTCCAAAGATGTGCAGGTTAGGTTGATTGGCCATGCTAAATTGACCTTAGTGTCAGGAAGATTAGCAAGGTAAATATGTGGGGTTACTGGAATAGGGCCTGGGTGGGATTGTGGTCGGTGCAGACTCAATGGGTGAAATGGCCTCCTTTTGCACTGTAGGGATTCTAAGTAGGCTTACATTAGCATCGCGATGAAGTTACTGTGAAAATCTCCTACTTGCCATAGTCCAGCGACTGTTCGGGTACACTGAGGGAGAATTTAGCATGGCCAATGCACCTAACCAGCACATCTTTCAGATTGTGGGAGGAAACCCACACAGACATGGGGAGAATGTGCAAACTCCGCACAGTCACCCAAGCCGAGAATCGAGCCTGGGCCCCTGGCACTGTGAGGCAGCAGTGCTAACCACTGAGCCACTTTCTTGCCTGCTCCCTGCAGTCCTTTATCCCACTTTTTATCAGAAACATTTATTTCTCGGTTCTGTTGATTGATTCTTCCTCCACTGCACTCTGGGGCACCAAGTTCCACAGATTCACAACCCCCTGAGAGAAGTAGTTTCTCCTCATTTCAGTTCTGAACCTGCCTCCCCTCACTCTATGGGTGGGACTTTCCGGCCAATCTCGCCCCAAAACCGGAAAATCCTGCCTGAGGTCAATGGACCTTTGCATGGTCCGCCCCGTGCCCGCCACTATTTCCGTGGCAGGAGGGATGGGAAAATTCCCCTCTATATCTATGACCTCTTGTTCTTGACTGTCCCACAAGGGGGGAACATCTGTTCAACACCCACCTCATCAATCCCCTTTAGCATTGTATATACTCGATCAGATTTCCCCCCTCATTTTTCTGAATCTCACCAATTTGCTTTCAAAGATCTCTTGTCGAGGTACTGGAGTTGATTTGCAGTGTCATTCAATATCACTCACAACTGGTCAGTCTGAATGTTTCTGCTGAATGATCTGACCTTTATTCTGGACAGGTAGAGAAAGAAATGGAAACCCTTTTCCCCTTCTCTTACTGTCCATAATCAGTGTGTTTTTGAAAAGCAAGATCAACCTCTGAGTGTATGCACGCTCTGAATAATCCTCTTCATTTACCTTCACAACAAAGTTCTTCTGATTATTCATGAACCTATCAAGCATTGTTAATATAGAGATTCTATTCCATGATCCTATGGTTATAAGCTCTGGAATTCCCTCCCTGAACCGCACTATTCCCTACATTTTTGACTGTGCTTCTGACCGTCAACTCTGACGGCCAGAATTGTCCGACCCGTCATGCCAGCGGGATTTTCCCATCCCGCTGCAGTGAACGGAGATTTGGCTGGGCGTGAAAATCTCCGTCTTCACTGCAGCGGGAGCGTGGCGTGAACGGGCAGTAAGATTGCGCCTGATATTTCCAAATATGTTTCGACGTCAAAGTTTGTCCGGTAGCGTTCCCGTGAAGTGCCATGGGACATTTTCCTAAAGGTGCTGTCCCAATCCGAATTGTTGTTGGTGTAATTATTATCCGAGTGTTTAGATTTTCGATAATACCTGACTGAAAGTTTTATCGTGGAGGATTGGACGGATTGGGGTGCCCTGTGGACATCATCCACAAATAACACCTCACTGTATTTGCCACTGAATAGGATTTTCCCATCCAGAATATATTAAAAAACTAAATATCTCTGCTTTGCAAAATGACACTTCCCAGAGAATCAAATTACAAGAATGTCACTCTCCGACTATTGGACTGCAAATAGCAAAACAATAGAAAACATGATCATTGATTCTATATCCTTATGACAGCAGTGTGCAAGAATTTTATCATCTGTGTTCTCCCCCTACGCCGGAGATAGTGTTATATGATCAACCCTCCCCTTTATATCACCAGAGTTACCACCTACCCCAGGATTACCCTGGAGTCCCCTTGCATTAAAGGTTAATCTTCTGGGTGTTGTTCTGAACAGACCCTGGGGGACAAAACCATCGTGGTTCTTTCCATTCCTAGTTGTAAGAAAAAAGATGAAAGATTTGGGGTTGGGCGGGTGGTGGTTTTTACTCCCTTTCTATTTAGCAAAATGAAAATAAAGAGGAGCCACAATGATTGACTCGCACAATTATTTTCCCTCATCGATCTCAAATGCATTGGAAACCAGGCAACAGAAAAAATGCATTATGGCTGTTTGTCACCCTGCCTGAGTTTGTTTTGATTTTTAGAAATTGAAGAAGCTCCACTAAATCTGATTGTTAGGACTTGGGACAGGGCGGCACGGTGGCACAGCGGTTAGCACTGCTGCCTCACAGTGCCAGGGACCCGGGTTCAATTCCGGTCTCGGGTCACTGTCTGTGTGGAGTTTGTACATTATCCTCCTGTCTGCGTGGGTTTCCTCCGGGTGCTCTGGTTTCCTCCCACAGTCCAAAGATGTGTGGGTTAGGTGGATTGGCCATGCTAAGGTGACCCCTAGTGTCAGGGGGATTAGCAGGGTAAATGTGTGGGGTTACGGGAATAGGGCTTGGGTAAGATTATGGTCAGTGAAGACTTGATGGGCCGAATGGTCTCCTTCTTCATTGTAGGGATTCTATGATTCACTGCTGCCGCACAATGCCAGGAACCCAGGTTCGATTCCCATCTTGGGTCACTGTCTGTGTGGAGCCTGCACATTCTCCCCGTGTCTGCGTGGGTTTTGTCCAGGTGCTCCGGTTTCCTCCCACAGTCTGAAAGACGTGCTGGTTGGGTGTATTGACCATGCTAAATTCATCTTCAGTGTACCCGAACAGGTGCTGGAGTGTGGCAACAAGGGGATTTTCACAGTAACTTCATTGCAGTGTTAATATAAGCCTTCTTGTGACACTAATAAATAATCTTTAAACCAAGTGGTAACTTCTGCAGGAACTGTGGGTCATTAATTGACTGCAGTATAGGGGAAGCAAGAGGAAAGGTGGACAGGGAGGCAATCCATTACATTTGTCAAATCGGGAATGTCGCCAATGCCCCATCGACCTTTTATTTCCTCTTTTGTTGATGGTGGAAGCATCAGACGTGATTAAAAATGTGACAAGCGATGTCACAAGTTGGAGAGCAATGGCATGTTGCCAACCAGGACACATTACTGGGAATGAGACGAATCTCAAGGATAACTCAAGTGCGAGCAACGTGCTTACGTTTCTACCACCGGGGAAAGTCACATTTGCAGAACCTTGGAAGCCTGATATCAAAGCATGAATCAATTCCTTGGTTATGAAACACTTGGTGATGGAACAAATTTGGATTATGTGCTGCAGAAGACACAGCAGAGCTGCCAAGTGGTAACTGCGGGCAGCAATGTAATTTTCCACTATATTAGCTCTCCGACGTCCTCGCGTCTCTGGGCTCTGGCAGCAGTGAGCCACCGCATGGTATCAGAGAAAGGAACAGGTTGGCTCAAAATTACAGTGTTGCCCGCAGTTACCATTTGGCAGTTCTGCTGTGTCAGCTATGGCTCAGAATCCAAATGTGTTCTGTTGCTCAGTGTTACGACAACCAAGAAATTGATTCAGGCTTCGATCTCCCTTCTTCTGAAGTGAGATTTGTTCTATTGGTGAAAACATATACACTGGAATTGAAATTTCCTTGCAATCTGACTCACACTGGGTGTTTGGAATTCTGGACACAGTTTTGAGTTAGCTGTTAGTTTTTTGGGTTGTCAACAAGTTAAAGATTAGTTTGAAGAGAGAGATTGAATCAACTGGGATTGTTCTCCTTGGAAAGACGGAGGCAGAGGGGGCGGCCTGATAGAAGTTTATAAAATTATGAGGGGTATGGATAGGGTGAACAGCTGGATGCTTTTTCCCAGGGCAGAAAAGACAATTACAAGGGGGCACAAGTTCAAGGTAAGGGGGGGAAAGTTCAGTGGAGATGTGCGGGGAAGGTTTTTACACAGAGGGTGGTGGGGGCCTGGAATGCACTGCCAAGTGAGGTGGTTGAGGCAGATATGTTAGTGACATTTAAGACTTATCTGGATTGACACATGAACAGACTGGGAAGAGTGGGCTACAAACGGTTGGTCTGGATAGGATAATGTGATCGGTGCAGGCTTGGTGGGCCGAAAGGCCTGTTCTTGTGCCGTACTGTTCTTTGTTTGTTCTTTGTTTGTTCTTTGTTAGTTGACCTGATCTGCACAGCTTGGGACTTTGAATACAATTGTCATGGCATGAAGTCCTTTCCTCTGAAGCTTAATTTTTTTTAGAAGTATGTATATGTATGTCGGAAACCTTTTAAGAGGTAGAAACCGTGTGCTGTTAGAAAATGTTTGAAAGCCCTGATTGAGCGAGAGGAATTTCACAGAAATGCAAGGCATTAGTTACTGAGGTCTCCCGGCACAATTTCAATCCATTAGAAAAGTTAGTGCTTTAGGGCTGCAACCACACGTCAGTGGTTAAATGTATTTGCCCTTGTGTAACACCAGGAAAATCTCCGGTCCAATCCTCGCTGCTGATCTCCATCAGGCTAGCAGTGGGACAGAGCTGCCAATGTGAGATTTAATATTAACAGTGAGTCTTATGATGCAGAAGAGTGAAAGGGATGGCAAATCTATTGAAAATATACGAGCGATGGAGGGATTTGTCACCTGAGGTGACTGGCATTTAGTATCTTGTTGTGTTTTCAGTCTGGAAGCACGGTCTCCCCAGCTGAAGCTGGATAAGCAAAAGGGTTTGGCTTAGTCTCTTACATAATATAGAAACATTGAAGATAGGAGCAGGAGGAGGCCATTTGGCCCTTCGAGCTTGCTCTGCCGTTCATTACAATCATGGCGGATTGTCCAATTCAACAGCCTAATCCTGCTTTCTCCCCATAACCTTTGATCCCATTCGCCCCAAGTATATCCAGCTGCCTCTTGGATACATTCAATGTTTTGGCATCAACTACTTCCTGTGGTAATGAATTCCACAGGCTCACCACTGTTTGGGTGAAGAAATGTCTCCTCATCTCCGTCCTAAATGGTCTACCCTGAATCCTCAGACTGTGACCCCTGGTTATGGACTCCCCCACCATTGGGAACATCCTCCTTGCATCTACCCTGTCTAATCCTGTTAGAATTTTATAAGTCTCTATGAGATCCCCCGCATTCGTCTGAACTCCAGCGAAAACATTTCTAACCTCGTTAATCTCTCCTCCTTCAATTGCTTGGGGACATCCTGTGATTGTGCAAGTTGCTGTCTGTGTGAAAGGTTCTCTTAACCAACTTACTAGTGCCCCTGCGGGAGGAGAGGAATTAAAGAAGAGGGAAAATCTTGCCTGTGATTGAGCCAAAAATGATTCTCAGAAGCAAGGACGTTTTAACCAATCTGTGAAGCAATGCAGTTGCAGGCAGAGACTTCAAATTTTTAACATTCTGGAGTGCTCCCTGAAATGCAAAACATTGCAATCCTCTAATTCCCTGATTTTCAATGCACCATAAGTGATGGCTGTGCCTTTGGCTACCTATGCCTTCAGCTCTGGAATTCCCTCCCTAAATCTCCCTGTCTCTTTCTCTCCTCCTTTAAAGACACTCCTTTAAACTAACATCTTCATGAAGCTTTTAGTTCCTTGCCCTAATTGCTTGTGCACCTTCTCAAGGGCAATTAGGGATGGGCAATGAACGCTGACCAAGCCAGCAAATCCCACATTCTATGAAACAATTTTTTTAAAATGTCTCCTTTCTCGGGCTCTTTGACATTTGAGAATCCCGCCTCAGCAGATAGTGGAATTTGAATTCAATAAAAAATCTCGCGAATGAAAAATCTACTGATGACCATGAAACCATTGTCGATTGTCAGAAAAAACCCATCTGGTTCACTAATGTTCTTTAGGGAAGGAAATCTGCCGTCCTTACCTGGCCTGGCCTACATGTGACTCCAGAGCCACGGCAATGTAGTTGATTCCCAATTGCCCTTGGGCAACTAGGATGGGCAATAAGTGATGGCCAGCCAGCGATGCCCATGTCCCACAAATGAATAAAAATGAAAACAAATTTGGTTGGCTTGTGGGACAGTACTAGCGTACTACTGTACTAGTACATAAGTGCAGCTTGTTGTTGTTTGAATATTCCTGCTTATAATGTTGGCAAGTCCTGGCAACGATTCATCCTTAGCGACCGATTATCCTAATCAATCACCCAAGACAGTCTCCAGGAGTGGCAGAGGGAACAAGCACCCAATCATTTTCATTGTGGTCTGGGCTCACATTGCTGCGAGATACAATCAGCCTGCTCTGGCAGTGTTTCCCATTTTATTTTGTCACCAGTAGTCCCCTTCCATCTCCTGAAGGGAATGACATTTTGCCAGGTTTGACGGATATCAGTAGCCTTGGCAATATAAACTGTGCGGTGCCTTTATCTCACAGGTACTGAGCCGTGGCAGGCATTTCTTTACGATAAAGATGCTACAGTAAAAATGCCATTGTTAATACTCCGCATAATTAATATTATTACGATAATAGAATCCCCACAGTGCAGAAGGAGGTCATTCGGCCCATCAAGTCTGCACTGACTACAATCCCACTCAGGTCCTATTCCCGTACCCCACATATTTACCTTGCAAATCCCCCTGATACTGGGGTCAATTTAGCACGGCCAATCAACCTCATAGAAACCCTACAGTGCAGAAGGAGGCCATTCGGCCCATCAAGTCTGCACTGACTACAGTCCCACCCAGGTCCTATTCCCATAACCCCACATACCTCGGATGGTGATGGCTAGCACGAGGGGACATAGCTTTAAATTGAGGGGTGATAGATATAGGACAGATGTCAGAGGTAGGTTCTTTACTCAGAGAGTAGTAAGGGCGTGGAATGCCCTGCCTGCAACTGTAGTGGACTCGCCAACATTAAGGGCATTTAAATGGTCATTGAATAAACATATGGATGATATTGGAATAGTGTAGGTGAGATGGGCTTTAGATTGGTTTCACAGGTCGGCGCAACATCGAGGACCGAAGGGCCTGTACTGTGCTGTAATGTTCTATGTTCTATGTTCTATATTTACCCTGCAAATCCCCCTGTTACGAGAATCAATTTAGCATGGCCAATCAACCTCACAGAAACCCTACAGTGCAGAAGGAGGCCATTCGGCCCATCGAGTCTGCATTGACAACAATCCCACCCAGGTCCTATCCCTGCAACCCCACATATTTGCCCCATAATCTGCATGCAACTATCCTCCACTTGCTGAAATAAAAGTGTTGGAAAAACTCAGCAGGTGTGGAGGCATCTGCAGAGGGAGAAACAGAGTTAACAGTTCAAGTCCAATCTGATTCTTCACAGACTTACATTCAAACACACTGGGCTGGAAACTCTGGGCAGGATTTTCCAGTCACGCCCACCCGAAGACCAGAAATTCCCATCCCAGGTCAACAGATGTTTAAATGGTCCGTCACATTTTCCGTCCCACCTGCAACGATTCCTGCGGCACGTGGGCGGAACCGGAAAATGTACCCCTCTGTTTATTGCTCCATAAATGCTGTCAGACCTGCTGAGTATTTCCAGCAATTTTTCTTTTCACCTCCGATCTTTGCATTTGGAATGTTCTCCTTCATTGGCAGAGATATAGATTATAAAAGTAAGGATATTATTGTATAAAACACTGGTGTGCAGTTCTGGTCACCACATCATAGGAAGGATGTAATTGCTCTGGAGAGAGGGCAGAGGAGATTGACAAGAATGTGGTCAGGCCTGGAAAAGTGCAGCTGTGAGGAGAAATTGGGGTTATTTTCCCTGGAACAAAGAAGGCTGAGGGCTGACTTGATAGAGATGTACAAAATTATGAGAGAAACACATAGAGAGGACTGGATAAAATTGTTTCCCTTGGTGGAGAATTCTAGAACCAGGGGACATAGATTCCAGATAAATAGGTAAATAGGTAGAATAAGTCAGCTCAAGATAAATAAGATAAAATAAATTGGGGACGGCATGGTGGCACAGTGGTTAGCACTGCTGCGTCACAGTGCCAGGGACCCGGGTTCAATTCCAGCCTCAGGTCACTGTCTGTGTGGAGTTTGCACATTCTCCCCATGTCTGCATGGGTTTTCTCCCAGTGCTCCGCTTTCTTTCCACAGTCCAAAGATGTGTAGGTCCCGTTGATTGGCCATGCTAAATTGTCCCTGAATGTCAGAGGGAGTAGCAGGGTAAATATGTGGGGCTACAGGAATAGGGCCTGGGTGGGATTGTTGTCGGTGCAGACTCGAGGGGCTGAATGACCTCCTTCTGCACTGTAGGAATTCTATGATTTTATGAGGTGCAGAGGGGACACGATTAAGAAACTTTTCATGCAGAGGATTTGATTTTTGATTTGATTTATTATTGTCACATGTATGAGCATAAAAGTATTGTTTCTTGCGTGCTATACAGACAGAGCATACCGTTCATAGAGAAGGAAATGAGAGAGTGCCGAACATAGTGTTACAGAGGGTGGTGGGTGTCTGGAATTCAGTACCTGAGTTGGTGGTGGAGACAGAGACCCTAAACTCTTTTAAAAAGTACCTGGATCTACACCTTAACTCCTGTGAGCCACAGGGCTATAGGCCAGGTTCAGGAAGATGGGATTAGGAAGGGCATCTGGGTGTCCTCGGGCTGACATGGGCAAGATGGGCTGAATGGTCTTCTGTGCTGTAACTTTTTTTTATGGTTGCAGCATCTGCCACATTGGTTTTTATTTTACTCCGCCAACTTACAAGCTACTGGATGAAATGGGCCTGCATTTCAAAACTGAGACTGATAGGTTATTATTAGGTAAGGGTTCTGAAGGCCACAAGGACAAAAGATAGATGGAGTTGTGATACAAATCAGCCCTGATCTAATTGAGTGGTAGAGCAGGCTCAAGGGGCTTGAATGGCCTACTCCCGTTCTTATGTCAATATCATACCAAATATTTCCCATCGTCCTCATTTTCTATGCCATGTAACTAGTTGAAAGGAAGATCTGTTATTCTCTCTGGATCCATGCACCCAGTGTGTTTGTGGAATGCCATCGTTATATTGTATCGACAATGGGCCTCAGGGCTTGACGTATTACAGCAGCTTCGAAATGGTGAATTGAGGAAGTGTTTTGAGTGCAATACCTTTTATAGCTTGCTAATGTACCGAATTATACTCACACCCATCGGGAGAATTGATTGCTATGTAAAAAAAAAATCTTCCAAAATGTCACCCACATCAGATGAAAATGTACTCACTATAATAAGTATTTTTCCTATTTGGAAAAAAATCCCCTTCATATTAGAAAGATAATTATTAAGTAGCAGCGAGTGGATTGTGTGTTGTAGGCAGAATGTTTCCAACAAACGCCTCGGGGAATGCAACCTGAAGCTGGCGTTCTTTAATATATCGACTGATTTTCAAATATAATTCTGAGGAATATACATAATCCTTCTCAAGTTTCATGGTATAATTGGCTGCCAGTGAAGTGGCCAGTGATGTTAGATGTATCATAATGCCTCTCCGCCATTTGAGATTGGGATGCTCTCACGGTGGCACAGTGGTTAGCACTGCTGCCTCACAGCGCCAGGGACCCAGGTTCGATTCCCGGCCTCGGGTCACTGTCTCTGTGGAGTTTGTGTGTTCTCCCCCTGTCTCCGGGTGCTCCGGTTTCCTCCCTCAGTCCAAAGATGTGCGGGTTAGGTTGATTGGCCTTGGTAAATTGATCCTAGTGCAAGGGGGATGAGCAAGGTGGGGTTACGGGAATAGCGCCTGGGTTGGATTGTGGTCAGTGCAGATTCGATGGGCCGAATGGCCTCCCACTGCATTGGAGGGATTCTATGAAAAGAATCGTTGGGCACGGAATGAGTGGATTTGCTTTTTCCCTTTATTCTTTTATGGGATGTGGACTTGGCTGGCAAGGCCAGCATTTGTTGCCCACCCCCTAATCTCCCTTGAACTGAATGGTTGACTGGTCAATTACAGAGGACATTGAGAATCATGGAGCATAGAGTCATAGAGCAATGTAGCATGGAAACAGGCCCTTCAGCCCAACCAGTCCATGCCAACCACGCTGTCCTCCCGGTAAATCCCAGTTGTCCGTGTTTGGCCCATATCCCTTTATAGAGATAGATATAGTTAATGACATTGCTGTGGGTTTGGAATCACATGTCAGCCAGACCAGGTGAGGATCGAAGATTTCCTTCCCGAAGAAACATTAGAGAACGAGATGGGTTCTTAAAATGGGTGATAATTTCATGGTCACCATTATTGAGACCAGCTTTCAATTCCAGATTTATTAATTGAATTTACGCCCCACCAGTTGCTGAGTTGGGATTTGAACCCATGTCTTCAGAGTCAGTCATAGCCTGAACCTTTAGATTACTACTCTAGTGACATTACCATTACACAACTATAGGGAGAGATACAAAAGGGTCCGGAGGGGCAATTTTTTCACACAGAGGGTGGTGAGTGTCTGGAACAAGCTGCCAGAGGTAGTAGTGGAAGCAGGTACAATTTTATCTTTTTAAAAGCGTTTATTACATGGATTACCATGTAACCAACAGTTACATGGATAAGATGGCTATAGAGGGATATGGGCCAAATGCCGGAAATTGGGACTGGCTTTGGGGTTAAAAAAAAGGGTGGCATGGACAAGTTAGGCCAAATGGCCTGTTTCCATGCTGTAAACCTCTATGACTCTATAACCATCTCCCCTTGCCCAGAGTGAAGAAGTGGAAGAACATGAGGGATAAATAAGAAAGTGAAGAGATGAATTAAAGAGGTCGAGTCAAACAGGCCTTCTGCCTACAACACACAATCCACTCGCCGCTACTTAATAATTATCTTTCTAATATGAAGGGGTTTTTTTCCAAATAAGAAAAATACTTACTATAGTGAGTACATTTTCATCTGATGTGGGTGACATTTTGGAATAAAATAAATAGCTCCCACATTTGGGACGAGCAAAACCACCCAGCAAGTCCCCGATGCATACACAAAGACACAAGTGTGCTTAATTTAACACATACATTATCCTATGGCATTATTTTGATGAAAAACTGGAACATTCTCTCTCCTCCTCCCCCTCACCCCCAACACCCTGATGTCCTGGCCAATGTTTATCCATCAACACCTGTAAACAGATTATCTGGTCATTTACACATCAATGCCTGTGATAGATTGCTATTCACAGCTTGGTTGCCAAATTCCCAACATTACAGATGTGACTACACCTCAAAAGAACTTCAGTTAGCTGTCAGGATGATCTGAGATGGTGAAAGGTACAAAGGAAAATGCAAATCTATCTTTCTTTCTTTGCCTTGATAACATCTGGTCATTTTACTTCTTCCCGACAATGCACTGTCAGATTTTTAAAAATTACAATATTACCCGTGTGTCTGTCATTCTTCCTTGCAAGAAGTTTAACAACACCAGGTTAAAGTCCAACAGGTTTATTTGGTAGCAAAAGCCACACAAGCTTTCGGAGCTCCAAGCCCCTTCTTCAGGTGAGTGGGAATTCTGTTCACAAACAGGGCATATAAAGACACAAACTCAATTTACATGAATTTAGGTGCATTGGCCATGCTTAAACATTCTCCCTCAGTGTACGCGAACAGGCACCAGAGTGTGGCAACTTGAGGATTTTCACAGTGACTTCATTGCAGTGTTAATGCAAGCCTTACTTGTGACACTAGTAAACAAACTTTAAAAAAAACTCAGTCTGAAAGAAACTCTTCAGAAGTGCAGATAAAATTAAAAACCTTGGCTGAAGTTCTCCTCTTTCGGCCGCCGCAGGAATTGTATCAGGCAGGACAGAACATTCGGCAGATCATTTAAAGGTCCGTTGAGCTCGGGTGGGAATTTCTGGACTTGGATTGTGCACGACCAGAGAATCCCGCCTTTGTGTCTGACCTGAGATTGTTCAGGGCTAATGCTAGTGTCTATTTGTATGCGTACTGTATTTGTATATTGCCAACAAGAGATTCAGCAAATGGAATAGTGCCGCTTTCTTGTTGCCGGGAGTCTGTGAATCCTTAAGCCAGGCGAGTTAACTTCAGAACTCAGATCTTCTGTGCGGTTAGGTTTTGTGGATTGGAATCATAGAATCATGGATACCCTACAGTACAGAAAGAGGCCATTCGGCCCCTCGAGTCTGCACCAACCACAATCCCACCCAGGCCCTACCCCCATATCCACCCACTAATCCCTCTAACCTACGCATCTCAGGACACTAAGGGCAATTTTTTTAGCATGGCCAATCAACCTAACCCGCACATCTTTGGACTGTGGGAGGAAACCGGAGCACCCGGAGGAAACCCACGCAGACACGAGGAGAATGTGCAAACTCCACACAGGCAGTGACCCAAGCCGGGAATCGAACTCGGGTCCCTGGAGCTGTGAAGCAGCAGTGCTAACCACTGTGCTACCGTGCCGCCCAAATGGCCACACCTGCCAAGGGCATGGCGTCAGTAGAATTTTTTTTTCCTGCAAGCTGGCTCGGTATTGCCAAGTCCTACACTCAAGTTGGCGAGCATCTTTTTTTCATTGCTAATACAATGTTTATTGTGGCAAAGAATCTAAATCACTAGAAAGGAAAACACAGTAATTCAGCTCCTGTTAGCTACTATAAACACAGCACATTAAGACCAGATTAAATAAACCTCACATTGCTCGCTGAGTTTTATTTTGTGATGATTTAGCTCCTGCTAGTGTGGATGCTGGCGGGCGCCACAGCTGAATTCACAGCTGCCAAGTGACATGGCTGATGCCTTCCTCCCACTGCCTGGCATCTCTTTAATGCACTTTATAAATGTCTTTAAAATAAGTGGAGGAGGGATAACAAGAAGGAATGGCTCGGGGCCAAAATGCACTGTGTATGCACAACATGCACAACATTTTATCATCGTCAGTTTGTTTTGTTTACGAAAAGAATCATAGAATCCCTATAGTGCAGAAGAAGGCCATTCGGCCCATCGAGTCTGCACCAACCACAATCCCACCCAGGCCCTACTCCTGTAACCCCACATATTTACCTTGCTAATCCCCCTGACACTAGATTCAATTTAGCATAGCCAGTCAACCTAACCCGCACATCTTTGGACTGTGGGAGGGAACCGGGAGGAAACCTACGCAGACACGAGGAGGCTGTGCAAACTCCACACAGACAGTGACCCGAGGCTGGAATTGAACCCAGATCCCTAGCGCTGTGAGGCAGCAGTGCTAACCACTGTGCCGCCTCCTTGATTTTCTGCTTTAGTTTTGAGTAGTACCAAAATGCAGGCATGGATAGGATGCGCAACTCTCCACCCCTACTGTTTTACCAGCTCAATCGGTCTTAGAACTGGAGAGCAAGACCATTCAATTCACCCCAACAATATCCAACATCCCGAGTGTGACAGTCTGACCGACAGGAACTGGAAGCACTGAGCCGAAACAATAAATTAAAGTAAACCACCCACCTTTGGCAAATATGAAAATCAGGCACACGAGACGCTTCTGGCAATGACATTTCGCACCTGTATCATCTCCTGTGAGTGAAATGCGCTTAAAGCAGATGCTCACAGCAGCAGTTTTATCAGAATTCTAACGTAACTGTCTGTAATTTACAGAGTTTATTTAGAGTCGACTTAACACTAACCAGATGTAATGCAATTCCAAAGTTTCCAAAGGCTGGGAACTACTGTGAGTGGTTTTAAGGTACAAGCACTTCATGCACTTGCAAAAGATTCCAATTTGCACCATTTTAATGAAGTTTGTAATCTGTTTAGTTCCAAGGGGTTAATGTCTCCAGAGCAAAGAGGAACTTGATACGATCTTGTCAAACATCTGTATAGCAATACTGGCAATAGCCATTTCCAGGTTGCACTGAGATTAACAATAAAAAAGCTTAGAACAAACATGTTGTGACACAAAGTGGATGTGCACCTCAAGGAATCTGGGACTTATCATCGTAGCACATGACACTTGCTTTGAGAAATGTAGAGTGTTGAAATGAAAGTCAGATGCGAAAGGGTTTTCTCTGCTTCACTTGATTTGATTTGATTTATTATTGTCACAAGTATGAGTATAGAGTGAAAAATATTGTTTCTTACGTGCTATACAGACAAAGCATACCGTTCATAGAGAAGGAAAGGAGACAGTGCAGAATGTCGTGTCACAGTCATAGCTCGGGTGCAGAGAAAGATCAACTTAATGTGAGGTAGATCCATTCAAAAGTCTGACAGCAGCAGGGAAGAAGCTGCTCTCGAGTCGGTTCGTACGTGACCTCAGACTTCTGTATTTTTTTCCTGACAGAAGAAGGTGGAAGAGAGTTTGCCCACAGTGTGTGGGGTCCTTCATTATGCTGGCTGCTTTGCCGAGGCAGCGGGAAGTCTAGACAGAGTCAATGGATGGGAGGCTGGTTTGCGTGATGGATTGGGCTTCACTTCGAAAGTGTGCTCTGGGTGTAACCAGCAGGTTATTTTGTGTAAAAGAATAGGCCATTAAAAAATTGCATGTCTATCCATATATAATGGAAACTCGCTGAAATTCTTGGTAGCATTGAGCATGAGTTGCGAGAATTACCGACAGTTTTACAGCACAGAAACAGGCCTTTTGCCTGAACTGCTCTGTACAACTGACCTGCTCACTCCAAAATGAACCTCTGCCTACCCGACTTCACCTCAGCCTATCAACCTACCATTAAATGGCATTCAAGTCCTGTAGACTTTGGGCCAAGGTTTCTGAGTTGGCTACATATAATCTCCACTTTGCTGGTTGTAGTTGTAATTCACAAGGTTTATGTTCCACAGATTTTATGCATGTATACTCCCAGCTCGTCAAAATTAATTGATTCTTGCCTCACCAACAACTGCACCCAAATTCCTTAAGTGGTTCCTGCAAAAAATTGTGCTGGGAATATAAATTTGTAAAATCAATCCTATGGGATAGAGACTAAGGATAGATACATTTTTGAACAGTAAAGGAATTGAGGGTTATGGTGAGCAGGCGGGTAAGTGGAGCTGAGTCCACGAAAAGATCAGCCATGATCTTATTGAATGGCGGAGCAGGTTCGAGGGGCCAGAGGGCCTACTCCTGCTCCTGGTTCTTATGTTCTTATGTACCATATTGAAGTGTGTATATATACACATGATGACATATACGCCAGAATTCTCTGGCCGGTCTCGCCGGCAGTGCACCCCTGCCCGTGGGCTTTCCACCGGCGTGGGATGATGTCAATGGGAATTCCCATTGACAGCGGCAGGACCAGAGAATCTCAGCACTGGCAAACGATGCGCCACCTCCAAACAGTGGGAAACATGTGGCTGGGAGGCCAGAGAACCTTGCCCATAGGGCGGAATTTTCCCATCCCGCCCACCATGGAGCGGGCAAGGGGTGGACCATGGAAAGGTCCATTGACCTCGGGCGGGATTTGATGGTTTCGTCACGAGCGAGGCAGTAAAACCCCGCCCATATTGTCTCAACTGGCACAAACCAGTGGGGCGAATTGATCTATTTTAGTGCCGCAAAATTCTACGCAATTCTAACTAATAGCTCCATTATTCACAAGAGGAAAAGACCAGGGCAATGTTTGTATTTATAATTGAATATCTGCTACAGAAAATAAAGATTATTTGCAAACCGAATGCGCCTTCAGCACGTTTGGTAAGCAGGATATCCCCAGATGGTTTTGCAGAAGAATGCACGTGATGCTTTAGTGCTAAAGTGTTAAGGTGGCTGACTTTCGGTACAATTCCTGTTGAGTCTTCAGTTAGCTGATCTCACCTGGGAGTGGCTGCTATTGTTCTTAATGGCCCCTGGTTAGATTAGGATGTGGAAAAGATAATCCCCCGCCCCTGCCTCTGATCCCTATTCAGCAGCCCTTGCTCAGGAGTACACGTCCATGGATT
Source organism: Mustelus asterias (assembly GCF_964213995.1). NCBI lineage: Eukaryota > Metazoa > Chordata > Chondrichthyes > Carcharhiniformes > Triakidae > Mustelus > Mustelus asterias. The sequence goes on along the minus strand of NC_135810.1, from coordinate 8,384,688 downwards.
TTGAGTGAGGAGAGGATGATCCCTGGATTTGAATTCTTCCACAGTCACATGGACTGCTAACACTATTATGGTTCGCATATGAAGAATGGCCAATTAGGTTGAAAATTAGAGCACGGTTGGCTCTCACATAAAACAAGAGAATGGGAGTAGAAACTGGATTTACTGTGTTGTTTTCCATTAGAATCCTACACCGCAGAAGGAGGCCATTCGGCCAATTAAGCCTGCACTGAAGACAATCCCACTTCGGCCCTAACCCCGTAACCCCATGTCTTTACCCTGCTAATCACCTGGCACTGCCCTGACACTAAGGGGCATTTTAGCTTGGCCAATCAACCTAACCCGGATATTTTTGGGCGTGTGGGAGGAAACCGGGAGCACCCGGAGGAAACCCACGCAGAAATGGGGAAAATGTGCAAATTCCAAACAGACCAATGTCGGAATTGAACCTGGATCCCCGGCGCTGTGAGGCAGCAATGTTAACCATTGTGCCGCCCAACAGATTGCTCTGCCCTTACATATTTAGGCTTTTAAAATTGTTGCTAAAAGTTTGAACTAACATTGTTGCCAAGAGTGGAAACTGGGCAGCTGGGATCTGATCAAACAGAGCAAACAACTGTGTGTCTCCTAAGCCATGGTGTGGACATGCTGGTGTTGGACCAGGGTGGGCACATTAAGATGTCTCACAACCCCAGGTTAAAGTCCAGCAGGTCTATCAGGAATCACGAGCTTTCGGAGTGCTGCTCCTTCACCAGATGACTCACCTGATGAAGGAGTGGCGCTCTGAAAGCTCATGATTCCTAATAAACCTGTTGGACTTTAACCTGGTGCTGTGAGACTTCTTACTGCCTCGTTAGCCAGTCAGATTGACAGATTATGCAACTAATAGTGTCAGAACTGAGAAAGAATTCTGAGTGGACAAATTCAATGTCAAATCGAGCACAGAAAGAGAAATAAAGCGAGGAAAGGATTGCATTGTGAGAGAGAGAGGCAGTTATACGCTGGATAGCTAGTTGGTGAAGGTAGACACTAGTGCCAGTCTTTACTGGAGTGGATTTAGTCGCAGAGTAAGACACTACAGTTATATATTTCTCAACTCCACTCTATCCCAGTGTCAGTAAGGGTCTCTTGAAATGCACTCAAGTAATCATCCAATCAATGCCCTCCACCTGTATGTACTTAAACGTCAATTGATACAATTAAAAAGGAGACATCAAAAAAAATGTTTTTAATTAAAAAATTTACACTCATAAAATCTTCAACAATTAAAATCTAAAGAAATAAGACTCTGCATTTGTAACAGTTAATTTCCCTATTAAATTACTGCAATGGGAATTGAACCCACAATCACTTGACTGAGAGGCAAAAGCGTTACCACTGAGACGAAATGCTAATCATTAATTTTCAAAGCCAGAGTGGTTATCCGGCAGTAATTAACAATTTTCACATTGACAGGTTACTTGGGCTGAAATTGGTGATACTTTCTGTGGTGAGTTTAATTTGATTTTGATTTGATTTGGTTTGATTGATTATTGTCACATGTATTGGTATATAGTGAAAAGCATTGTTTCTTGCGCACGATGCAGATAAAGCATACCGTCCATAGAGAAGAAATTAGAGAGTGCAGAATGTAGTGTTACAGTCAAAGCTAGGGTGTAGAGAAAGATCAACCTAGTGTGAGCTAAGTCCATTCAAAAATCTGATGGCAGCAGGGAAGAAAGAAACTGTTTTTGAGTCGGTTGGTACGTGACCTCAGACTTTTGTATCTTTCTGCTGACAGAAGAAGGTGGAAGAGAGGATGTCCGGGGTGCGTGGGGTCCTTAATTATGCTGGCTGCTTTTCTGAGACAGCAGGAAGTGTAGACAGTCAATGTATGGGAGGCTGGTTTGCGTGATGGATTGAGTTACATTCATGACCTTTTGTAGTTTCTTGGGATCTCACGCAGAGCAGGAGCCATACCAAGCTGTGACACAACCAGAAAGAATGCTTTCTGTGGTGCATTTGTAACTGTTGCATAAACACAGGAATTTCATGCCTTTTGCATTCAGTTTCAATAATTGGTTAAATGGATGGGCCATTGGTGTCATCTGCTGCCTGATCCTGGACATCCTGCTGCCCTTATTTCTAGTAACTTGGAGTGAAAAAAGCCTTTTGAGATGGTGGATGGGAAAAAATACTCCACTCCAACAAACTCCGAATTATTGATTTTTGATACCTCCCTCTCTTTCTAACATTGCCAAATTCAAGTCAACAATGTGGTAGGATTCCCTATCTATGAACTTGTTATAGTACTGAGGTGACTTTGTTTCGATTTGGCATGTTATTAGTCAGGACGTTGCGGGAAAGAAATCCTTGATATAGTCATGGAAATGTAGCCCTGAAGTTGGATACATAGGTCCATGTTTTTGAAAATTGAATAGTCAAAAGGCCTTCTTCATCCAAGCCTATCTTGTGACTGTTTGCCTTGGATTGTTGTCTAACCATGAGAGGTTAAAACAGTGAAACAGTTTAGTGGTGCCCCCGTCGAAATGAAATGTTCTCCAGTCAAGAGCCCACTAAAGAAATGCACTCGAGGCTAATGTGAATGTGGGGGAAAAAAAATTGATTTTGCAAAGAATTATCAGATGTTCAGGGCAATCTGGAGGAGTGTGGAAGATTATTTCGGCATTAGGGATGGTTGAGCAGTAGATTAGAGTGTGTCATACCATAACATTCCCAACAAGAACATGAGGAGGTTAATGCTTTTTATGAAAAGGAGAGGTCAGTAGTTGGAGGCATTCAGTTTGTGGGAGAGAGTTGTAAGTTTACTGATTAATTAAATGATTTATCGCTGTTTTGAGGAGGGATTTGCTCTGTCACTGCTTTCAGCAAGGTTGCATATGTACTACAGCAGACAATCGATAGCATGTTACTCACAATAAAAGTTGTGGAAAGAAAATAGATCCCCCTGCTGCAGAATATTAGCTGGATTGATACAATACGGGAGTATGTGTTTCCTGGGTTTACTAATGGGGGAGGCTCAACAGGGGCGGCACGGTAGCACAGTGGTTAGCACTGCTGCCTCGCAGCTCCAGGGACCTGAGTTCGATTCCCGACTTGGGTCTCTACCTGTGTGGAGCTTGAACGTTCTCCCCGTGTCTGCATGGGTTCCTCTGGGTGCTCCGGTTTTCTCCCACTGTCCAAAGATGTGTGGGTTAGGTTGATTGGCCATTCTAAATTGCCCGTTAGTGTCCCAGGATGTGCATGTTGGAGGGATTAGCAGGATAAATATGTGGGATTTCGGGGATAGGGCCTGGGTGGGATTGTTGTTGGTGCAAACTTGACGGGCCAAAAAGCCTCCTTCTGCACTGTCAGGTTTCTATGATTCTATGAATAAGGTGGGCTGCATGCATTACTCACGCTGTCATTAAGGAACAGAGGGAAGCAGATCTATTCAATCTGGTAATCAGGTTGAGGCTACTTCGTATGTTTTACAACTTGCTGTGTCGATGGTGATTCTGATTTTGCTGTTACTGTACAGAGCAGTCGGCCTGATTCCCAAGATCTGACAGACTGGCTGTTCAATGACAATGTTGATTACAAGGGTTCAGCACTGCCAGTGGATGTGACCTGAATGTGAATCATGACCAGTTAGCATTTAGTACCTGTGGATTGGAAGCAGGGACTTTATCAAACAACGTTTGGCTTGTATAAAAATTATCGATCGGTTTGAGTCCGTCAGTGCCGAGTGAATAGGGCTGTCACTGTGACGAGTGTGATATAATGTCCACCTGGTCATTTCCATCACAGATTCTCCACACTATTGCCCAGTTGCAGATAAATCAAAACATCTTCAGGAACCATGCCATATTAAAATGTGATTGATGGGCACGTACAGGACAGTGGGTTCACACTGTACATACAGTCTGTGTTCTGAAGTGGGATCATTCCCGCGCAAGCAACAATGTTATGCTAACACTGCAGCCTCACAGCGCCAGGGACCTGGGTTCGATTCCCGGCTCGGGTCACTGTCTGTGCGGAGTTTGCACATTCTCCCCGTGTCTGGATGCGTTTCCTCCGGGTGCTCCTGTTTCCTCCCACAGTCCAAAAGGCCTGCTGGTTAGGTGCATTGGTCATGCCAAATTCTCCCTCAGCGTATCTGAACAGGCTCCGGAATGTGGCAAGTAGGGGATTTGCACAGTAACTTTATTACAGTGCTAATGTAAGCCTACTTGTGACACTAATAAATAAACTTCAACATTGTTTATACTATCAAACAACTCCAAACTGGTGGCGGGGAGGGAGGGGCGGGGGGGGCGGGGGGAGGGGAGGTGTCGAGATGGCAGGCAGTCTGTACAAAGGACTACTGTAACAAATTACAGGAGAACCTCAGTAAACTTCCAAACTCGGCAAATAATTAGCAAATAAAGATCAACACAGATCATAGAATCATGGAATCCTACAGTGCAGAGGCGGAGGCCATTCGGCCCACCGAGTCTGTACCGATCACAACCCAGGCCCTCTCCCGATAACCCCAAGCATTTACCCTAGCTAGTCGCCCTGACACTGAGGGGCAATTTAGCGTGGCCAATCCACCTAACCTGCTCATCTTCGGACTGTGGGAGGAAACCGGAGCACCTGGAGGAAACCCACGCAGACATGGGGAGAACATGCAAATTCCACACAGATGGTAAGCTGAGCTGGGATGCGAGGTGTAAGTGTTTGTAGAATACAAGCTTGGGTGGGGTAGAAGAATATAGGGAGCTCAGAGTACAAACACAACTAAATTTGCCCCACAGGTTAACAAAGTCTGTACAAAGGAGTACTGCAATAAATTACAGGAGAACCTCAGTAAACTTCCAAACTCGGCAGTTAATTAGCAAATAAAGAACTTGTTACAATATGGAGTGGTTGAAGTGAAGTATAATGTTGCATTGAAGGTGAAGCATGTGAGGGAGAAGGGAATAGAGGGTTATGATGATCAATTTAGATGAGAGAAGAAGGAGGAACCTTGAGGGAGAGCATTAATACTGGTATGGACATGTTGGGCACATGCCCTTTTTGCTTTGCTCTATATCCTATGTGAGCAGCTCTCCCATGGCAACGCTTATAATGAATCAGAGTGTATGGGGTTCGACAACAGCAGGGGTGTTATCAGCAATGACTAACAGGATACTGTGACAGGAGGACAGTTATAAATAGAGTACACCACATATTTGCCAAAATGAAGCAGAGGGTTTAGATTTTCAATTGGATATCCACTGATGGTTCACTGAAGTGACTAGTTGACTGGGATATCTACCATGGAAACTTAACCCTGTAATATTATTGATAAACTCATATGATCATGCACAAAGCCACAGCAGTTTACAGAGCCCAGGAAAGCAACCGTGAGGTTTCTGGCTGAAAATCCATTTTTCTATATATAATCTGACTATTGTAAAGCAGCTGCAGACAGTTTCCTTTTCATTTCAGTTTTTCCTTTAAGTATTTTCAGCTCTGAACACCACTAGCGCGGGGGGGAGGGGGGGGTGGGGGTTGTGAGAAACCAAGCTGAGCAATGTTACTCATTAAGGGTTAATATTGTAGTCATTGCACATCCAGCAGGGTGGAGCATTAGGGGATAATACAATTTAGTTCACCAGCTTAGAAATCAATCATTGTGAAGATTAACAAATGAACACACAAAGCAGGTTCTTCGCCCACTCCTTCAGTGGAAGCATTAACCCTTTTAAAATAAGTGTGTTAAGGCACTGCATGTTAAAGGTGACATGAACAAGAGAGTGTGATTGGGTCTTGACGTAACGAAGATTACACTGTGATATGCCACTGCTGCATCTACAGGTATTTGTAACTCATCCTGAATGAAGGCATGGGATAGAATCTTATTTTATCCCCCTGCTGTCAAGAAAAATAAAAATGCAGGCATATTTGTTTACTGAAGGTGTCCATTGCCAAACTCAAACTCAGCATGCACAGCTCCATTAGTCCACAGAGTGGGGAGGAAAGTTAACTAGCTGGTACTACAAGGCAACTTACAGGTCCAGCCACATTGCCAATCAACATCATTCAGAACCAACTGATTGAAATGTTTAGCAGCACCAGCTCAGGAGTTCATTGGTATTCAGCTGGAAAATATTGAAAATGGGGCATTGTCACTTTTCTCCATTCTTGGTTCATTCTTTTCCGGGGCAGCACTGCTGCCTGACAGTGACAGGGACCTGAATTCGAATCCCGGCTTGGGTCACTGTCTGTGTGGAGTCTGCATGTTCTCCCTGTGTCTGCGTGGGTTTCCTCCGGGTGCTCCGGTTTCCTCCCACAGTCCAAAGATATGCGGGTTAGGTAGATTGGCCAATGCAATTTAGGTACAAATTAGGGTCGAGAACAGAAGAGGCAGATTTAAGGTGATTGGGCAAAAGAGCTGGTGGCAACACAAGGAGAAGCTATTTTTACACAGTAAATGGTTAGGATCTGGAATGCACTGTGGTGGGGGCAGATTCAAGTCTGTCTTTCAAGAAGGAATTGGATAATTAAGCACATAAAGAAAATAGTAATGCATGACTGCAGGGAAATGGCAGGGCGGCATGGTGGCACAGTGGTGGGTGGCACGGTGGTTAGCACTGCTCCCTCACAGCACCAGTGGCCCAGGTTCAATTCCGGCCTCGGGTCACTGTCCGTATGGAGTTTGCAAGTACTCCCCAGGTTTCCCCAGGTGCTCCGGTTTCCTCCCACAGTCCAAAGGCGTGCAGGTTAGGTCGATTGGCCATGCTAAATTGAGCTTAGTGTCAGGGGGATTAGCGGGGTAAATGAGGGTTACGGGAATTGGGCTTGGGTGGGATTGTGGTCGGTACAGACTCGATGGGCCAAATGGCCTCCTTCTGTACTGTCGGGATTCTATTCTATTCTATTCTATTTTTATGGGATGTGTGCCAGCCCAGCGTTCTGTTACCCAACCCAAATTGCCCTTGAAAGGAATTGCTTAAAGGTTAGTTCAAGCCTGTTCAAAGCCTGAACCTAAAATAAAAGAAAACCTGAATCATTGACAGATCCACTGAGAATTTCTAGCCCTGCCACAACAGGTTTTCCCGCAACAGATGTGACGATCCATTCAAATCCCCAGTGACTTCGGTGGGACTGGTTGATTCCACCCCCACCTCCCAACCTCACCCGTTCCCACCCCCACCACAGCAGGAGAGCTCAGAAAATCCCATCAATAGCTTTTAGCTACCTTCACCCTTGCAGAAGCAAAAGCTAAAAATTGGGGAAAAGGGAAAGTGGAAAATGGTGGCAGACACACTGCAGATCAGTCAGCACCTGAGGAGAGGGAAAAAGAGTTAACAGGGACGATCTTACCAAAAGAATTCAAAGTGTCGAATGAGCGTGAAAACAGGAGAGTTTCAGATTCATTTCTTCGGTGAGACCACAAATGCAATCTTACGCCACTTAGTTCAAAACATAATGCACAATCTGATTCTTGTCAGTAAGGGGAGGGGGCAGGGCCTAAGCTCACCAGAAAGCCGGCTGCTCACACTAGAAGGCACAATTGTGCATGCACAGATCTCCTTGTTCTGTTGCACAAAACAGGGAGATCTGTCAGTCACCTCCCCCGCCTGGATAATGCCCCCCCTCCCCCTCCTTCCACCCCCTCCCCCCCCCGCCCCAATAGCATCCCAAGCTCACTAATTATATTTAAATTTGAATTTAAATATTTAAATCAGCTTTGCACCCTGAAATCCGGGCCCGGTAAAATCTCGAGAGGCAAGAAATGCTGAATGCAAATTAGCTGGCGTGCTGTCTGCTCAACCTTGTACCAGTGGTTGCATTTTAAATGTAGTTAATTGACTGTCGCGCATTCTGGGAGGCCCTGTAGTCATGAAAGGCGCTATAGAAATGAAAGTTATTGCTCTCTGCCCCCCCCCCCTCCCCCCATCCAAGTCAATTGTGTTGAAGTACAGTTTCACTAATCTCCAGTAACAAAGGCAAGTGGTCATTCATCATGTGTGTGTGTGTGTGTTTACCCAATGGTCAAAATGGGCAAATAAACTATTTGACCATGGAAGGGTCACAGCAAAGTCCCGGTTATACCAGCACAGACCCAACAGCAATGCACAAAAGAAAGAAAATTTACAGTCAGCTACTGGGCAAATTTTCCATGGAGGTTTTTCTGTCCCCCAATAGTCGGTTGTATTTTTTTTTCCCCTGAGAATTCCACCGCTCTTCCACCAGAGCTCTACGGCCGATGTATAGGAGAACCTCTGCTGGAAAGACGCCCTCCTTAGCGCCTGCTATCAGGCAGAAAACACACGCATCTTCACGGAGTTGCAGTACTCAAGAGGTTAAACAGTTCTGTGTTCACTCGCGATAAAGGACATAAAGCTTATATTTTACATCCCCCTCCTCCTCCCCAAGAGTGTGAGAGCACAGCGTCGGGTTTTGAGAATTAGGCATTTCCAGCCTGTCAGAGTAAATCAATTGCTTATCAGTGCTGCACTGCCTGAAAGAATTCCATTCGGGTTACATTGGCTGCTTCAGAGAGGAGAAAAAAAGCGAAGCGAACCGCTATTGAGCAAAGGATGGCTGCTTTTATCCGAATCCACTGCGCATTCCTTTCTGGGCTGCTCAGAACGGTTAGAGTCTGGAGGTTCGAAGAATGGAGTTTTGTTTTCTGAATCTCTCCCTTTGAAAAGGATAAAATTGAAGATGCTTAGAGAAGCAGTGGTTTGTGTTTCCATGCCTTAAAACTAAAGGTTGGAGCCACTTTCCAGCGTGTGAAACAATGAGATGCATTGTAGCATTCATTACTGTGTTAGTGCCTGGAATCCAATGAATCAGTTCCATTATTGAAGCTAGCACCTTCACTTCACAACGCTGAAAATTACATTGAAACGGTGCAGCGACTCTGTGGAATAAATTGGATTTGGCATTGTACCAGGCAGACTTTACCCATTCTGACCTTGGAATCCCTGAGAAACTCCCAGTCTAAACAATATATTCACCTCTGCTAGTCTATTCAAAGGACCAGCACTTTCCCTGAACTGTACACAGATAGTGGTGAAGGTGAGATTAGTTTACAACTTGGAACTGTGAGGGAAATGCAGAGTTCAACCCTCATGTTTTACTCGCAAAGACATTTTGTAACCCATTTCCGCACTCAGTGCTTTTGGGGCCAGCTAACTTTCCAGTTTCTGGCACTCCTCCCTGAGTGATGGAAATACAACTAAGTTGGCCAGCAGTGACCCATCATTGCCCTGACAAGGCGGCTTTAAACTTGTAAGGCACCAGGACAAACTAGAACAAAATTGTATTTCCTTTCATTCAGGTGGAGGTTCAATATGTGATTCGATTCTTGAATTGAGTGCGGAAGAGGTGATACAAAGACCACAGCTAAATTGCCTGTTGCTGCGCTGCTGAATATGAAAGTGACACAGGTCCTTATGGAGCCAGGCGACACACAAAAAAGATTCAGCCTGTGGGGGAGCCAAGGTCACATTAGGAGTCACTCTGAGAATTTTCTCTTGTACGCTGACTTATTATCATGACAGTGGTACCTGCATTTCGAATGAAGATTGCTTGGATCACTTCAAACTATAGTAGGGTAGACCATTGCCTGCTCAACAGCACACTGGGAGGAATTCTACTTCGATAGTGTGGGGAGCAGAGGGGGAGGCAGAGTTTGATCAAAATTGAAATAAGTGACTCCAACTACCCTTATGGTTTCTATGCAATTTAGGTACAAATTAGGGTCGAGAACAAGAGACGCAGGTTTAAGGTAACTGGGCAAAAGAGTTAGTGGCAACACAAGGAGAAGCTATTTTTAAACAGCAAGTGGTTAGGATCTGGAATGCACTGTGGTGGGGGCAGATTCAACTCTGGCTTTCAAGGAGGAATTGGATAATTAAACACCTGAAGAAAATAGTAATGCATGACTGCAGGGAAAAGGCAGGGCGGCACAGTGGTTAGCACTGCTGCCTCACAGCACCAGGGACCCAGGTTCAATTCCGGCCTCGGGTCACTGCCTGTGTGGAGTTTGCACGTTCTCTCCTTGTCTGCGTGGGTTTCCTTTGGGTGCTCCGGTTTGCTCCCACAGTCCAAAGATGTGTAGGTTAGGTTGATTGGCCATGGTGAATTGCGCCTTAGTGTCAGGGGGATTAGCTGGGTAAATGTGTGGGGTTATGGGAATAGGGCCTGGGTGGGATTGTTGTTGGTGCAGACTCGATGGGACGAATGGCCTCCTTCTGCACTGTAGGGAGTCAATGATTCTAATAGCTAAGTTGCTCTTGCACGGAGCCAGTACAAAGATGATGGGCATAGTGGCCTCCATCTGTACGGTAATCTGTCTAGGATTCTATTAATCTATGGTTCCATAACGAACGTTGCCAGCCATCACTGATTAAAGTGGCTTTTTTTAATCATAATTTTGTTTTCAACCTTTTTAATCACACTTCACCAAGTTGCTCACTGTGTGTTGGCTTGGATGCTGAAACTTCTGAAAACCCATTGATATCCAATCTGTTAATTGTCGGAAAGAATCCTCTATCCTGCCACAATTCCTGTACTGTCCACACCCACAATTATTCTGTTGATACTTTTAACAGTTCATGCGCTTCTGTTCAAATGGATGTTACTGCTTTCTTCTCTCCCTTCTATCCTGAGAAATTGGACGCATTAAAACAGGGGTGGAAAACTGAATAAATTGCTGATCATTGCCAATGCTGTCTGTTGCTCGAAATGACCCATTATTAGACCTCTGGCATTTGTTGTAGTTTACCCTTTCATCAGTGATACAAACAATTCTCCAGCACTGTGTTTGAGGTCATTCATGCCTCCCCCACGCCCCCCCCCCCCCCCCCCCCCCCCCCCCGCAACACGATTTCAGAAGCAACAAATGATTCTTAGATTGAAGCAGTCATTTTGGACGATTGACTTGCATGGTAGAGCTTCAAACCTGGCCTTCAGTCCCTTGCTGTCTTATCTGGCTTCTGTTTATCGAACTGCCTATGAGTAAACTGAACAATTTTGGTCCCCTTCTCGAAGGAAATATGTACTGGCATTGAAGGAAATCCAGAGACGATTACTAGGTTGATCCCGGCTAGGGAGGAATTTTCTTTTGAGGAGAGGTTGAGTAGGTTGGGCCTGTACTCATTGGAGTTTTTTTTATTTTAAAAATATACTTTATTCATAAATACTCTGAAATAAACCATTACAGAAACGACGTTTCCAATCATTACAAACAGTGCAAAAAACAGTCATATTTACAATTTCCTTAACTTCAATATTTGACAGTGCTCAGTTCCAAGACGTTACAGACATTACATTTCAGTTTTTCAACAAACTGTACACATTCGTCACATTTCACTGTGTGCTGCTTTTACAGAGTTGCACACAGTTACGCAGTCCGAGAGTTTTTTGCAGTTACTGGCCCCTCAGTCTGCTTTGGTTGAAAGGCTTTAAACAGTGGCCTTTCCCGTGCCTTTGCGGCGGCTGCCACAGCTTGAGAGCGCCCCTCAGCACTAGTCCTAGACCTTGAAATGTGCCGGTCTGCAACACTCAGTCGAGGACAAATCTTTGCACTGGAAGATCAGCAAGTTTCGGGCGGACCAAAGAGCGTCCTTCACCGAGTTGATGACCCTCCAGCAGCAGTTGATATTTGTCTCGGTGTGCATCCCCGGAAACAGCATGTAGAAGAATGAGAGGCAACCTTATTGAAACATATCGGATTCTCAGGGGCTTGACAGGGGCATACTGAGAGGATGCTTCCTCTTCTGGGAGAGTCTAGGACCAGAGGGCATCATTTCAGAATAAGGAGTTGTCCATTTAAAACAGACGAGGAGGAATTTCTTCACTCAGCGGGGAGGAAATCTGTGGAATTTGTTGCTGCAAAGAGCTGCAGAGGCTGAGTCATTAAGTGTATGAGAGAGACAGATTTTTAATCAGGAAGGGAATCAAAGGTTATGGGGATAAGACAGGGAAGTGGAGTTGGGGATTATCATACCAGATCAGTCATGATCTCATTGAATGGCAGAGCAGACTCGATGGGTCAAATGGCCTACTCCTGCTCCAATGTCTTATGGTTTAATCTATGCTGAAAATCATTCATAGAGGGATTTTCTGTGCAACCCTGCTAAAAAAGAACACATCCCATCTGGAATTTCCTCTTTGCCATTCTCTCTCCACTGCTTTAAGATGCTCTTTGAAACGTATCCCTTTGACCAAGCTTTTAAAGTCTCCTGACTAATACCTGCTCCAACATTTTACCTGATAATATTTGTGTGAAGCACCTTGGGAATTGTTGCTGTGTTAAAGGCACTATGTAAATGTAAGCTCTAGATGTGATCTTTGGGTATCTTACAACAACTGTCAGGTCTACATCTGCATCATCCTATAACGTCTGTAGTTCGGCTCTGTTTAGGAAGGGACATGTTTCCTCTGACATTAACAAAAACTGGGGTCCATTTTACATAGTGTGCTTCAGTACCTTGGGACACTTTACAACATTCAAGGTGTCATAGTAATGCATGTTGCTGTTCCGACATTATAGAAAACACGTGAATGAAACAATATTAATAAGAGCGTTTTACATTGCGAAATATTTGAATCTAGAATTGTGCTTTTGGTGAATCCTTTCTGTCTGCGATGGTAGCTTGTTGTAGACAGAACGGGCACCAATTGACTCTGTAATCCTGATTAGGGGTAAGGGTGTGGGTGTCTGAAAAACCCACGATAATTTGTCCAAAGTTGGGGGGTGAGGGATAAAGCAAAGAAGAGCGTTAACTTCCATGTTCTTTGCCCTTCTTTCTAGTCTCAGCGCCGCGTTACATTTCACCTGCCCGACGGCTCCCAGGAAAGCTGCAGTGATAGTGGTTTAGGAGACCATGAACCAGTAAGTGGTGGCACGCTGATCTCACACCCTCTCCCTCTGGTTCAGCCGCAGGACGAGTTCTACGAGCAGGCTTCCCCAGACAAGAGGACCGAGGCCGACGGCAACTCTGACCCAAATTCTAGTAAGTGACCACCATTTTCTTTTGTTCTCTCTCCTTTCCGGATGTGGCTGTTGTGAACTGGAAATGTACCTAACCTTGCCCACGTTGGCTTTCAGAGCTAACCCACAGCGCCCCACACCATCCAAGGGCCCTGAGCTCAAAGTTTTGATTCTGATCACCTTCCTTTTTGATTTTGAATGCGCCCAGAAAACTGTGTGTGGAGCTGCTGCAGGTTTTATTGGCTGCAACGCAATATTATTAAACCTTTGTTTCTGCACAGCATAAAGACGGTGAGGGGGATGGAGGTGGGTGCTGGGGGGGATGGAGGTGGGTGCTGGGGGGGCGGTGGTAATTGATGTTTTATTGCCAAACTTTAAAGGGAGTGAGATGCCTCTTCCAGTAGAAATGTTTAACTGGAGACTGTCTGCTTTTCTCCCGAGTTAATGACCCGCACCATCTCGTTCTCAGAAATCGTACGGGGGTTTGGAGCTGTGAGTGCCTGGAATTTGATTAGCGGCTCATTAAGCAGGGAGTAAAGCAGGCAAACCTCCACTCTTTGCTGCAGGAGGAACTCCACTTCTGCATTTCTCCCAATATTCGCATCATTAAACAGGGTACTGTGCTCCAGATTTACTCGCTGTGTGTTTTTCTTCCTTTTGGAACTGTGCTACATTATACCAACAAGAGAATACCATAAACATTTTGACTATTTGTATATTTTAGGAAGATACATTGACTTTTGGATACCACCTTCCACTGATTGGTGATTTCTCTTTTATGCTGACACCACTGATTCTGGGGATGGTCTCCTTGCATTGTAATGTTTTTTTTTAATGGTGAATTGGCTTTTGCAACCCGATATTTGCTGTCAGCTTTTTGGATACTTATTCTGGGCTAAACATGAATAAGCTGTCATGAATCTTGTTCTGGTGCTGCTTTTAATGTATTCATGAATCGTGGTTAAGTCATTAGCAGTAAATGATCCACTTGTTGCCTATCGAGACTTGATTTCAGCTCATTTGAACTGTCTCGTGCTGATTAAATTTCAAAGCTGTACAATGTGATAGTTTGCAGGTTCCACGCAAGTTTAAAGGATTGGTTCCCTGCCTTGTACCTCTTGGTAGCATCATCGTTCCACCCTCCTCAGTGAGCTGAAAGTAGAGTTTCTGTCTCCATGTCATAATGACACAGAAGGTGTCAGGTTTGAGCCCTGATCTGTGGTAAGTTAGCAGATCGCAGTTAGCGTAGCAGGAGCTTGTTTACTTTCTTTCATAAAAATATCTGCGTGAAGCTTCCTGTTATTTGTCACTGCCATCCCGTTCCTGTTGGAACTCCACATATATGACCATTGTCATTAGCTTTGATGAAGTCACTGGGTCTCAATGATGTCATTGGTTTCCATGATATCATTGGTCCCCAGTGATGTAATTTGTCCCAGTAACCCCAGTGATGTCAGTGGTCCCAGTAAACCCAGTGATGTCAGTGGCGAAGTGATATAATTTGTCCCAGTGATGTCATTGATCCCCATGATATTATTGGTCCAATTATATCATGGGTCCTAGTGATGTCATTGGTCCCAGTGATGTCATTGGTCCCAGTGATGTCAGTGGTCCCAGTGATGTCAGTGGTCCCAGTGATGTCAGTGGTCCCAGTGATGTCATTAGTCCCAGTGATGTCATTAGTCCCAGTGATGTCATTGGTCCTAGTGATGTCATTAGTCCCAGTGATGTCATTGATCCTAGTGATGGCATTAGTCCCAGTGATGCCAGTGGTCCCAGTGATGTCAGTGGTCCCAGTGATGGTTGGTGTGGGAGGGATGGGCGTGGAATGTGGCATTCCCACTTGGTGGGGGCTGAGGGGTGAGGTGGGCAGGGGGGGATGCAGCATTCCCATATCAAATGTAAAAACATAGCGAGGATTCAAGGGCAACAAGATGCCCGTGCAGGAATTTTTTTTTGCTTGCTTTTAAATGTTTTCTTTTTCTTTCCTTTATTTAGAAAAAGGGAATTTGAATGCGCGCGCTGAGCATTTTAAAATATACTGGCTCAGTGAGACTGGAAATTCCATGGATCTGCCGTCTTTCCTTAAAGTTAACTGTGGCATATTTGACATGTGGCATTATAGTAACGGCAAAAGGAAATAAAGGGTACACTTTAGAGAGAAATAGTTTGTTCATAACAATCCACCAAGAGCCAGAGACTGCGCTGCATGAGTGAGTGAGTAAGATTGACCTTGACGTGCCATTTATTTTTGTTTAAACCACTGTTCCCCAATTTGTGTCGCGTCCGTAAAATATGTTTCAATTTTTTTTGACAGTTTAAGTGAGCCTTTCATCATTTTTTCAGCAGTAACAGGATTGTGAGAGTTGGAACAGTGATGTTGAGAAACACTGGTGAAACCAGGAGAGAATTCACTGCTTAAAATTCCAAAAGAAAATGAGGGTTTTCATGGAGATGTATTTAAATATTCAGAGGCCATGACAAACAAGTGGTTGATGTAAAATGAGGACGGTCCCATCAGGAACATTTGAGGTTGGAGAGCAGTAATAATAACTGATTGTGTAGTTCAGTGCTGGCACCGACTACTCATCCAAGCAGAGTGTGGGCTGTAAATCAAATGATGAGGAAGGGTCTTCTTCAGATTCTTTCCTCTAACCAAGGGTTGGATGCGGTGTTGCTCCAGTCACATCCACATATGTACATAGGATATAGGAAGAGGGGGTCACACAGTCAATAAGATCATAGCTAAACTCAGAGAATCATGGAATCTCTACAGTGCAGAAGAAAGCCATTCGGCCCATCAAGTTTGCACCGACCACAATCCACCCAGGCCCTATCCCCCTAACGTCACGTATTTACCCTGCTGGTCCCCCTGAAACTAAGGGGCAATTTACCACGGCCATTCAACCTAGCCTGCACACCTTTGGACTGTGGGAGGAAACCAGAGCACCCAGAGGAAACCCACGCAGGCATGGGGAGAATGCGCAAACTCCACACAGACAGTCACCCGAGGCCGGAACTGAACCCGGGTCCCTGGCACTGTGAAGCAGCAGTGCTAACCACTGTGCCACCTTATCATCCCATGTCAGTAGCTCCACTTTCCTGCCTGTCGCCCATAACTCTTGACTCCCTTATAGATCAAAAATCTATCAAACTCGCCCTCAAATATATTCAGTGACCCAGGCTTGCTGATGGGAAGAATTCCAAACACTAACAACCCCTTGAGGGAAGAAATTCCTCCTCATCATCTTAAATGCGTGGCACAGTGGTTAGCACTGCTGCCTCACAGCTCCAGGGACCCGAGTTCGATTCCCAGCTTCGGTCACTGTCTGTGTGGAGTTTGCACATTCTCCCCATTCTGCGTGGGTTTCCTCCGGGTGCTCCGGTTTCCTCCCACAGTCCAAAGATGTGTGGGTTTGGTGCATTGGCCATGCTAAATTGCCCCTTGTTGTTCTGGGATGCATAGGTTAGAGTGATTTGGTGGGGTAAATATATGGGGTTACGGGGTTGTCAGTGTAGACCCAATGGTCTAAGTGGCCTCCTTCTGTAGTGTAAGACCATAAGACATAGGAGCGGAAGTAAGGCCATTCGGCCCATCGAGTCCACTCCACCATTCAATCATGGTTGATTTCAACTCCATTTACCCGCTCTCTCCCCATAGCCCTTAATTCCTCGAGAAATCAAGAATTTATCCATTTCTGTCTTGAAGACGCTCAACGTCTCGGCCTCCACAGCCCTCTGTGGCAATGAATTCCACAGACCCACCACTCTCTGGCTGAAGAAATTTCTCCTCATCTCTGTTCTAAAGTGACTCCCTTTTATTCTAAGGCTGTGCCCCCGCGTCCTAGTCTCCCCTGTTAATGGAAACAACTTCCCTACGTCCATCCTATCTAAGCCGTTCATTATCTTGTAAGTCTCTATCAGATCTCCCCTCAACCTCCTAAACTCCAACGAATACAATCCCACGATCCTCAGACGTTCATAGTATGTCAGGCCTACCATTCCCGGGATCATCCGTGTGAATCTCCGCTGGACCCGCTCCAGTTCCTGAGGTGTGGGGCCCAAAATTGCTCACAGTACTCCAAATGGGGCCTAACCAGTGCTTTATAAAGCCTCAGAAGTCCATCCCTGCTTTTGTATTCCAAGCCTCTTGAGATAAATGACAACATTACATTTGGTTTCTATGATTCTATGAAATGGGAAACCTCTTACTTTGAAACTATGTCTCCCTCTAATTCTCGATTCCCACATGAGGGGAAACATCCTCTCAGCACTCACCCTGTCAAGCCCCTCAGAATCTGATATATTTCAATAAGTTCACGACTCATTCTTCTGAACTCCAATGAGAATAGGCCCAAACTATGGAAACTTTCCTCAGAAGCAGTAACAATACTGTAAGCAATCGCCTCACTGTGATTAGGTTTCATTGCTAAGTATGGGGTCATACTTGGTAAGATCTGTTTGAAGGTTTTACAGTATATTTGTTAGTGTCACAAGTAGGTTTACATTAACACTGCAGTGAAGTTTCTGTGAGAATCCCCTAGTTGCCACACTCCGGCGTCTGTTCGGGTAACACTGAGGGAGAATTTAGCATGGCCAATGCACCCTAACCAGCAGTTCTTTCGGACTGTGGGAGGAAACCGGAGCACCCAGAGGAAACCCACACAGACACGGGGAGGACGTGCAGGCTCCGCACAGACAGTGACCCAAGCCGGGAATTAAACCCGGGTTCCTGACGTTGTGAGGCAACAGTGCTAACCACTGTGCCACTGTGTGATCTGGATATTTTCGGAGGTGACTGGCCACAAGTCCGCATCATTGGGAGAATGCCATGGATGTGTCACACATCTGGCTGGTGACCACCTTCCAAAAACATTTACCTCTTGCTTGGATCACCTGCTTCTTCCACCGTTTTAGACTTCACAAATTTAGAGGGGTGATATTCCCTATCAACACCAAACAAAGCGGATGGTACCCTCGTCAGCTGAGGAGAGCTACCAGGGTTTGCCCGTTGGTGTGCCACACCAACTGTTTGGAAGCATAAAGTGAGAGCTCAAGTCTCTATTGGGCATCAGTAAACCTTATCCACATTCAAAGCCGGAGTGGGTGGCTGGTAATAACGCTGTGATGCTATCCCTGTCATAGAGAATTTAGCACCATTTTAAGTTACAAAGTTTACTTGTAATAATAATAAAACCATGTCATTAAACATCCAGTAAAGTCTGGACCCAATCTGGAAGAATTTGATGCCAACGCTGTGCCATATTAGAAACACTTCCTATTTTTAAGATTAGCAGATGGAGTATAATGTGGGACCACTTTGTCTGGAAGATTACAAAAGCAGTATATTATTTAAATGGAGAGAGATTGTGAAACCTGGTGGCACAGAGGGATCTGGGTGTCCTAGCCTTTACATGAATCACAAAATGTTAACCCGCAGGTGCAGCAAGTGATTAGGAAGGTAAATAGAGTGCTGGAAATGGACTATAAAAGTTGCAAACCTTTACTGCAGCTGTACAAACCTCGGTGAGACCAGATCTGAAATACCGTGTACAGTTTTAGTCGCCTTATTTGAGAAAGGGTATAAATGCATTAGAAGCAGTTCTGAGAAGGGTCACTTGACTCATTTCTGAGATGGAAGGGGCTTTTCTTATGAAGAATGGTCAAACAGGTTGGGCCTATACCCACTGGAGTTAAGAAGAATAAGAAGTGATCTTACAGAAACATATAAGGTCCTGAGGGGAATTGATCCTAATATACCGAAAGAATGTTTCCACTTGTGGGGGAGAGACTAGAACTAGGAGATAAAGTTTAAGAATAAGAGGTTTCCCTCTTAGAGGGCGGCACGGTAGCACAGTGGTTAGCACTGCTGCTTCACAGCTCGAGGGACCTGGGTTCGATTCCCGGCTCGGGTCACTGTCTGGGTGGAGTTTGCACATTCTCCTCGTGTCTGCGTGGGTTTCCTCCGGGTGCTCTGGTTTCCTCCCACAGTTCAAAGATGTGCGGGTTAGGTTGATTGGCCATGCTAAAATTGCCCTTACTGTGTCCTGGGATGCATAGGTTAGAGGGATTAGTGGGTAAGTATGTAGGGATATGGGAGTAGGGCCTGGGTGAGATTGTGGTCGGTGCAGACTCGATGGGCCGAATGGCCTCTTTCTGTGCTGTTGGGTTTCTAAGATTTTAAGATAGAGATAAGGAGATTCTTTTTTCTCTCAGCGGGTTGATAGTCTGTGGAACTCTGTTCCCCAGAAAGCAGTAGAGACTGGGCCATTCGCTTTCTTCACGGCTGAGCTGGATAGATAGATTTCTAAGAGACAAGTGAATCAAAGGTTATCTGAAGCAGACAAGAAACTGGAGTTGAGACATAGCTAGATCAGCCTTGATCTTATTGAATAGCGGAGCAAGCTGGAAGGGCTGAATGGCCTACTCCTGAGCCTAAGTCCTACTACACCCCGCTCATGTACCACTGAAACAATCATTTTGTGATTGGCACACGATCTGACAGTGCCATGATCTGACAGTTCTTGGACGAGATTCTGGAAATCAATTGCCGTCTGGAAGCAGAAACAGGCCTGAGAACTGTGGTTGCTGTTAGATGATGGTGGAAAAGTGGGGAATGGAAATGGGATGAAGTTAATCAAATGCACATCATGTTCTCTTGTAAGAAAGTTTGGTATTTTACTGTTGTTGATTGATTAAACATTTCAGGTTAAACATTATATACATGCTGACGTTACCAAAAGCAACACTTCAATTACTTATTTTGCATACCTTACTATTATTTTAATGGAGGTGTTGGCTCATTTAAAACTAATTGTTTAAGGTGTCCATTAAAGTAATGAAGAGGCAGCTGTCCTGCCACTGTTAAGAATGTGATAACATCATTGACAGTAATCTTTAGACTGAAGACTCAAACGGTGTTTTTTATTTGACCCTTGCATGAGGTGAAACCCTAAGGTATTGAAACTGTTTTCTGTCTTGCAGTGTACATGTCTTCATCATCTAATAAGTTGTACAGAGTCTCTACAGGTACCTGTAATACATTTGTAACATGATTTGTTTTGATATGAGAAATACGAACTGAACCCATCTCAGAGGATTTCTGTTACTTCATGAGCACCAGAAGAAGCCTCTATGGTTTTGAAAGATCCTCTAAGTGCGGGTTGGGGATAGAGAGCACTTTCCCAGTTTGAAAATGTTTTTGAATGCCGGTTTTTAAGTAATAATCCATCTTCCTCTTACCCTGCTCCATGCATTACAAATACTCTGTTCCCCCATGTCTTTTTTGATTGTTTCGTGTGATTTGTCTGACCTTATTCTCAGTGGTCCATGGGATGTGCACTCTGTTGCCCATTCCACTTGCCCCTGTGTATGATTGTCTGAAGTTTTGACTATGGAGGGGGAGGGGGTTAATTTTCACTGGACATGGAGATTCTTGTGTGCCAAGGTGGGGGTGAGGTCAAAAAGCAGGCATTTGAGCATGCTAACATGCATTCAGCTGCAACAACGATATTTAGATTCATCCAATTTTTGGATCAATTAATTTTAAGGGACAGCACTGTCAGGAAGTGGGATGAGTTTCTGACATGGCACTGAGTGTCTACAGGTTAGGTCCAGGCTGCACCAGATGCCGAGTAGAGTTTCATAACATTATTTGGGTAAAGGATTCTCAGCAGTAAACCCCTGAGGAGTAACACTTTCTGATTGGTGGCAGCCACGGCTCGATCAGAAGAGTGTGGTTTTAAACCCCGCTCCATGTCGCTAAAGCCCAGAATCTGGGCTGACCCATAAATGAGGGAGTGCCGCACTATTAAAGCGGCCAACTTTCAG
Source organism: Mustelus asterias (assembly GCF_964213995.1). Lineage (NCBI taxonomy): Eukaryota > Metazoa > Chordata > Chondrichthyes > Carcharhiniformes > Triakidae > Mustelus > Mustelus asterias. The sequence goes on along the minus strand of NC_135810.1, from coordinate 8,363,903 downwards.
ATGAGATACTAAGCTGAGGCCTCCATGTGCCCTCTAAGGTGGGCGTGACAGATCTTATGGCCCAATTTGGAAGAAAAGAGGGAGCCTCTTGTCTTGGCCAATATTTGTTCTCATTACATTGCTGTTTGTGGAAAATTGCTGACTGCTGATTTTCCTGCCTTGTTTCCTACATTTGAAGAAGTATTTCACTGGCTTGTGAAGTGTTTTGGGGTGTGCTGAAGACGTAAAAGGCGCCATATAAATATTAGCCTTTCCTTCTTTGAATGATTCCGGTTTTTTGCACCAAGTGTCCTTGTGGCCTGTGAGTGAGCCTACCTGATTAATGTCAAAAAATGACAAACTATAATTGACTATTTAAATGTTGGCTCTGTGTCCATAAACCAGCTTCACAACTGCCAAAGCTTATTTTACTTAGAAACCTGGCAGCGGGGAAAGAAAGGAACTGTTTGCGCCATCAGTATTGGCTCGGTTGCACCTCAGATCTATCAAGTAAAAGGGTACTCGGCGAACACACTCATTTTTACTGATGCCTGATATATTTGCTGGCAGAAGCTTGCTAACCAGGGTGAAGGTTTTAGATTTTTTTTTAAGTTGCTCCTTCCCCACAGTCAAATTGACTAATTTTCGACTGACTTCCTCAGAACACATTACTTGCAGATTGAAAATTGATTTACTGCACCTCGAGGGAGAGTTGTTAAATTATCCGAGGACATCAGCATATGATTGCTGTGGTCATACTTTCATTCACATGTACGGCTTCTCTTTCTAGCCTCGCTTATAGCTCCACGGGGATTGGGCTAAGTTCAACTTAAGACTATCCTTTTAGCTTCAATCAAGATTGTACAGGTTGAGTCCTAGCGTTAATGCATATGGCTGTGCAAATTGTTTTATTTGATGGGCAATGTTCATTCACACACCTAAATGTTTACGCAGGCTGCTTGTTTTTTGCAGGGACGTTTTAAGTTTAAGTTTATTTATTAGTGTCACAAGTAGGCTTACATTAACACTGCAATGAAATTACTGTGAAAATCCCCGAGTCGCCACACTCCGGCGCCTGTTCAGGTACACTGAGGGAGAATTTAGCATGGCCAATGCACCTAACCAGCATGTCTTTCAGACTCTGGGAGGAAACCGGAGCATCTGGAGAAAACCCACGCAGACACAGGGAGACTGTGCAAACTCCACATGGACAGTGATCCATGTTGGGAATCAAATGGGAAGGACAATGACATTTTCAAACCGGTGTTTAGTATCTGAATCAAAGGAGAAAGAGACTCTGGGTGGGATTTTCGTGCCCCACTCATCCCAAAACCGGAAAATTCCGCCTGAGGTCAACAGACCTTTGCATGGTCCGTTCCCTGTCCACTACAATTCCCATGGCGGACGGGACAGGAAAATTTGCCCCACTGTCAGATAGTTGGTGTAGACTTAATGGCCCGAATGGCCTCCTTCTGCACTGTAAGGATTCTATAATTCTGTGAGAAGGCCAAGAAATGCCACTTGTTGTTATAAACCCCCCCCCCCCCCAAAACCCCCGTGCCTGCTATGCTCCCTGTGGCCGGGTGGGATGGGAAAACTCCCCCTCTGAATCATTGGTTGGAGTGGTCGTTGCAAAGAGTTTATTGTATTGAGGATGACATTCATATTGGGCCTTGTGACATAGAATCATAGAATCCCTAAAGTGCAGAAGGAGGACATTTGGCCCATTGAGTCTGTGTCAACCGCAATCCCACCCAGACCCTACTCCCGTAACCACGCACATTTCCCCTGCTAATCCCCCTGACACTTGGGTCAATTTAGCCTGGCCAATGCACACATCTTTGGAATGTGGGAGGAAACCGGAGCACCCGGAGGAAACCCACACAAACACAGGGAGAACGTGCAAACTCCACACAGAGAGTGACCCGAGGCCAGAAATGAACCAGGGTCCATGGTGCTGTGAGGCAGCAGTGCTAACCACTGTGTCACCGTGCCATGATTCAGATGCCTTCAGTCACATGCATCTCTTGAATCCTGGCTTGTAAAACCCAGGCGACTCGGTTTAATTTGAGATTATACATGCTTTGTTCTGTTTAAGTCACAAAGGATTGGAGAAGGGTTGGCAACCTTCCAGGATAGTCCTGGAGTCTCCAGGAATGAAAGATTTATCTCCAGGGCACTGCTTTGAGCAACGAAATCAATGGGACATTAAAAGATTCCCTTTTTCTTCAGTCTTCTTTGAACACTTTAGTTTAATAATATTGGAGATGGATAAAAGACTGTTTGACTGGAAGGGTTTGGGGACAAGAGACCATATGGTGAAACTTCCCGGGATATGTCCAGCCAAAGTTGGCAATCCTAGCATGAAGGATCGGAAAATGTGTTATTCCTGGTGCTGTTGCTTTTTTAATGAATTAATCCTAAACCAAGCGCTATCTCTGTGCAATAATACTCCCCGGTGATAGAGAAAAGATATAATGCTGACATTTGAAAGTATCTCAGACTTGAAAGTCCAAATTGACGCCAAAGTGAAGTGGTATGAGTCTCCCTTTTCCTCATTTTGTTGGAGCGTCAGGCTTCACCAATCCATGGGCCCGACACTGTGACAGAATGCTTGAGGTCTGACCTCCCTCTGGCAGAGCGAAAAACCAAGAAGGTAGATCATGTTGTCGTGGTAATGTCACTGGGTTAGTCACCCAGAGGGCCAGGCCAAGGTTCCAGAGATAATGGTTCAAATTCCACCACAGCAGCTGGTCGAATCAAAACTCAGTTAATAGAATCGGGAATTGAAACATAAGAAACGTAGAAACTAGAAGCAGCAGTAGATCATTCGGCCCTTCAAACCTGTCCCGCCATTCATTCTGATCATGGCTGCTCATCAAATTCAATATCCTGATCCCCCTCCCCCTCATATCCGTTAATCCTTTGGGGAGGCCGAGTGGTATTATCACTGAACTATTAATCCAGAAACTCAGATCTGGGGACCCGGGTTCGAATCCTGCCACGGCAGCTAGTGAAATTTGAATTCAATAAAAACATCTGGAATTAAGAATCTACTGATGACCGTGAAATCATTGTCAACTGTCGGAAAAACCCATCTGGTTCACTGATATCCTTTGGGGAAGGAAATCTGTTGTCCTAACCTGGTCTGTCCTACATGTGATTCCAGAGCCACAGCAATGTGGTTGACTCTCAACTGCCCTCGGGCAACTAGGAATGGGCAATAAATGCTGGCCAGTCAGCGATGCCCATATCTCATGAATGAATAAAAAAGAAGAAACAAAGCTAGTCTCTATAATGGTGACCATGAAACAAGTTGTAAAGTTTATTAATTAGTCAAAAGTAAGGTTTACATTAACAATGCAATGAAATTACTGTGGAATTCCCCTAGTCGCTGCAGTCCGGCACCTGTTCGGGTCACAGCACCTAACTAGCACGTCTTTCAGAATGTGGGAGGAAACCGGAGCACCCGGAGGAAACCCACTTCAATCGTCATGAAAATCCATCTGGTTCACTAATGTAATCTTCAGAGAAGGAAATCTGCCATCATTAATGGGTGTGGTCTCCATGTGACTCCAGATCCACAGCCATGCGGTTGACTCTTAACTGCCCTCTGAAATGACCGAGAAAGCCATTCCATTTTAAGGACAATTAGGGATGGGAAACAACCGTACAACCTCAATCCTTTGAAAGAATTATTTTTTTAAAAGCGCACAAGCTTATCATTGAGCTGCTGGTTCTCTGGCTGAGGAATTATTTTAAACTTTCACGGTGATGCTGCATGTGTGTTGCTTTTAGAGAAAGAAAGCATCTGTGGTTAAGTATGGAGAAATGTAGATCTCTGGTTGCACGCTAGTGTCTTAAAATGGAATGTCATCGAACTGACTGCCTCAGAATACAATGCTACAGGCTTTCATTTCACAGACCCTTTGAGAGAAAAATATTTCCTGTACATATGGTAGGACAGCCCCTTGCCTCTTCCAGCTATCCTTGTGATGTCCATCATCCAAAATCAGCAGTGCCAGTAAACATGAGGCTTCTGTTCACTCGCATTATGCCCAGGGAACGTACAGAGATGTGTAGCCACGGAATGCTTCTTGCTTTTAGATAGATAGATACCCTACAGTGTAGAAAGAGGCCATTCAGCCCATCGAGTCTGCACCGACCACAATTCCACCCAGGCCCCATCCCCATATCCCTACATATTTTACCCACTAATCCACACATCTCAGGACTCTAAGAGGCAATTTTAGCATGGCCAATCAACCTAACCCGCACATCTTTGGACTGTGGGAGGAAACCGGAGCACCCGAAGGAAACCCGCGCAGACACGAGGAGAATGTGCAAACTCCACACAGACAGTGACCCAAGCTGGGAATCAAACCCAGGTCCCTGGAGCTGTGAAGCAGCAGTGCTAACCACTGTGCTACCGTGCCGCCCTTTTGCATGCAGTGTTTTCAGAACCTGTTACGAGTCGCCGTGTTAGGGGTTAATCGTGCAGAAATGCCTTCAAAGGACACACAAGTTTTCGCAATGTTATTTTTTTCACTGGGGTGCCAGCTACGTTTGCCAAACTTTTGCAATCTTCTGGAGGAAGGGAACACTCAGCTTTAGCGTAGTTGCATCTCACATGAGTAATTTGATGGTTTAGGCACGATTTACATGATCATGTGTGTTTATCAACAAAGAAATGAAAATGGGCAAACGTTTCGAAACAAAGGACAGGCCATATTTTAAGTTGAGTCCATGAATTTCTTTTTAAGTAAGAAGCCTCAGAGCACCAGGTTAAAGTTCGGAGCACTGCTCCTTCATCAGTTCGTGATACCAAATAAACCCGTTGAACTTTAATCTGGTGTTGTGATACTTCTTACTGTGCCCACCTCACGCAGGCATCTCCACATCTTGTTTTTAAGGTAATCAGTTAGTCATTCGTAAAGGACCAAAGATGTTGTAAGGGTTGTTTGGTTTTCACAGAAAGGTCAGGAGGTTTGTATTGTTGTACGTAAATTGATTATTGCTAGTCCATGACTAAATACATATCCACAGTGCAGCCCTGTAAGGGTCGCTGTCTTCATGTTGACTCCTTCCAGAGTCTACTCCACAGGCAGTCAACTATCTTGTGACTCTCCATATCACAGTGTGCCTGGGACTCTTCTTCATTCTCACATTAACCCCTACTTTGCCAATTGCGCTTACCCTACAGTCGGGACAGGAATAGACTATTCAACAACACCCTTTCCAGAATCTCACCACCATTCATGCCGATGGGATTTTCCTGGGTGCCAAATTCTCCAACATCATGCAGCAGGAGCGTGGCATGAACGGGATGGTGAGATTGTGTTTAAACAGCACATTTGACTGAATAAAATGTCCCAAGGTGCAAAATGTGCCGCTAAACCATTTAAGAAGATATAAGGACAGGGTTACCAAAAGGTTAATCAAAAAGGTTAGTTCAAAGGCTGAAAATAAAGCAGGATTCCTTAGCTTCGGGCCCAGGCAACTGAAGACGCAAGCACCAGTGTTTGAGTGACTAAATTTGGAGATGCTGGCCAAAATGATATAAGCGTAGATACCTCAGAGGGCATTCTGCTGGAGGAGATTACAGAAATAGAGAGGACTGCAACCATCTGAGGATTTGAAAATAAAGGATGAGGATCTTAAAATTGAGGCACTCTACGGCTTGTGCTTGTTAAAAACATGGGGGAGATGATGCCCTCGTGGTATTATTGTTAGACTATTAATCCAGAAACTCAGCTAATGTTCTGGGGACCTGAGTTCAAGTCCCGTCACGGCAGATGGTGGAATTTAAATTCAGTAAAAATCTGGAATTAAGAATGTACTGGTGACCATGAAACCATTGTCGATTGTCGGAAAAACCCATCTGGTTCACTAATGTCCTTTAGGGAAGGAAATCTGCTGTCCTTACCTGGTCTGGCCGACATGTGACTCCGGGGCCACAGCAATGTGGTTGACTCAACTGCTCTCAGGCAACTAGGGATGGGCAATAAATGCTGGCCAGCCAGCGACGCCCATGTCCCACGAATGGATTAAAAAAAAGCTTATCTATGTGGTAAATCCATGTGCGCCAGCTTGGTTTCATAACCCATAGCTCCTCCCCCTGTTGTGACAAAAATCTGCCAGTCTTAGTTTTTACACCTTCAATTGCCCTCCCTCTCAGCACTCTGAAAGAACCACTAAAGGGGTGAGTGCTTGATCAGCAGAATGGAATTAGAGCAGATAATTGATGTGAAGAGATCTATTGCACAATGTGATGGATCAAGAGCATCTGCACTGAAGCTTTCTTTAATTATATGTACATTTTTGAAAAAGGGATTATCCCTTTAAGATGCGATCTGCGTGCATCCCTTACCTCATGTGGGTTACAATAGTCATCTGTAAAACCCCAACTTGCGGTTTGGAAATCAAAACTATAAAAGTAAAAAGCAAGCACCCCAAAGAGGGGGCATGGTGGCACAGTAATGAGCATGGCTGCCTCACAGTGCCAATTCTGGCCTCGGGTCACTGTCTGTGTGGAGTCTGCACATTCTCCTCATGTCTGCGTGGGTTTCCTCTGGGTGCTCCGGTTTCCTCCCACAGTCCCAAGATGTGCAGGTTAGGTGAATTGGCCATGCGAAATTGCCCCTTACTGTCAGGGGTGTTAGGAATGGGTTAATAGACCTTCCAAATAAGTCCTAATTTGATGTCAATTATTCAATAAAAATCATTGATAAAGGGGTCACGGGGGTACTATTTTGTTCATGGAGGATTGTGTGTGAAGTTGGATCAAAGAAATAAAGCTATTTTGTGAAGAATCAGAACTCATGTCTCCTTCACTCTCCAGCAACCTTGAGGCTCAAACAAGGGGGACTAGCAGGGTAAATACTTGTGGTTCCGGGGATAGAGCCTGGGTGGGATTGTTGACGGTGCAGGCGCGACGGGCTGAATGGCCTCCTTCTGCACTGTGGGGATTCGAAAGAGTATCTTGTTTTTCTCTTTCAATGGTAGGGAACAGAAACAGATATTTGGTGACATTGATTTGGAAGAATAAAAATGTGCCAGAATGTGGCATTAACCCGCAAGGGGTTAAAGCACAATCCTTACAGAAAGATGTGAATAAACACAGCTATTTCCCTTCCACTATCGTTCCTTCCTGTAAGGAGCTCAGCAGGTATTGGCATCCCGTCTACAGTCTATTCCCTAGCGTCTGATAATCATTTTCATATTTCTTTATGAAAATTGCTGTGAGTGAGTAACTCCATTTATTTGCGATTCTGGCTTGGCAATGTCTTTCATGTGGGCTGAGCAGAGGGCTAGCTGCATTAATAATCTTAATGGAATTCTTTTGACCTGCTGCTTGAAAGTATTTGAAATTCTGTGTTTTTTTTTATTTTGTTCAGCCGCTTTGAATGTGTGAACTGGTGAATTTGTTCCAGTTAAAGAAATGTTTTACTTGGAACGCATGCCTTTTATTTAAACTGCAAGATTAAATGACGTGATGAATAGTGTGTTATTGCTGGACTATGCCGATCCCAATAATATATTATTCAGTTCGTCCTCCAATTCTTCCCCCCCCTCTCCCCACCCGGCTTTATTCCCATATGTTATTGAACCAGAACAGCTTTTTAAATTCAATGAATCGCTTGAATGGATTTGCTAATTTCTGCTGATCAAAAATAACCCTTTCCCTCCCTTCTTTCCATCCCCTTCCCTCCCCGCCCCCCCGCAAAAATCAATGTGATTTGTATGTTCCCAATACATCCCAGGATGCTCGACACAACACGAGAACAGCCCTTGTTTGCGCAGCAGTCCAGGGCTGTTCCCCACCTGTGCTGTTTGTGCACCCTCGGTGTGACCCTCTGAGAGTCAGTGCCAATGTCCTATCTAAATTAATCGCGAGCGAATGTACAAAGTGAGGCTCTATCTATTGGCCCCATCCTTACTACCAACTCCCACTATACATAAAACCGTGGAACCATAGAATCCCAGCAGTGCAGAAGGAGGCCATTCAGCCCATCAACTCTATACTGACTCTTCAAATTGAGCATCTTACACGAGCTCACCCCCCCCCCCCCCCCCCCCCCCCGCCCCCGCCTTATCCCTGTAACCCCGTGCATTTATCATGGTCAGTCCACCGAACCAACACATCTTGGAACACTAAAAATCAATTTACCATGGCTAATCCAGCTAACCCATGTATCTTGGGACACTAAGGGGCAATTTACCATCTCCAATCCGCCTAACCTGCACATCTTTGGAGTGTGGGAGGAAACCGGAGCACCTGGAGGAAACCCATGCAGACATGGGGAGAACGTGCAAACTCCACACAGTCTCCCAAGGCCGGATCGATTTCAGGTCCCTGAGGCAGTGATGCTAACCACTGTGCCAGCGTGCCGCCCCATCTTCTGTGCTTTATCCTTTCATATCTCTTGTCCATTGTGCAAGTTCAGCTCTCGCTGTGATCTCTCACAGATCCTGAACACATGCCAACCTGCACGATTTTACCTGGGGTTCCAGCTCATGACAATACAATCCCAAGTGTGTGCTCACAGGAGTTTGTCTATCAATTTTCTGTATATTATAAATAATCATTTAATTTCTGTGCAATATACCATCTAAAAGAACACGGTGTTCTATGTCACATTGCAAGCTATCAGCACAACGTTGGGAGTAATACCCACTGATAATGGTGCCATGACCTGTTCAATTGGTGAACCCGATGCTTTGTCGCACTTTCATCAACACTGCTCTGTATGCATGTGCCAAGTGATGCCAAGTGACCTTCTTGCAGTGAGCAGAGTCGACCATATGGAGACGTGGCCCAGGGCTGCTCTTTCACCAGGCACCTTGTTGAGAATGGCATCAGAAAAGCTGAGCTGGACCAAAATTGTCCACCCTCTTGATCCGTCAGAGGACGCTCATGGGAATTGCTGATGTTTAAAGTATGAACTCAGATAAACACAAAGTGATGATCATGAAATTGCAGGCAGCAGTCTACTCCAAGCAACGTTGACTTATCACAAACACTTTTTGTATCGCAGAGATCATGTTGTGATCCCAATATTAGCTTAATTTATTAATTTCATCATAAACCTTCTAATTTCTGAAATTAGATGAAAAGTTCTGTTCCTCAAGATAAGAGAAATTAGTGTGTTAATGAGGTTTCACTTACTTTATGAATGAATTGGAGATAGAGCTTTTCTTTACATCCAGGAGTGTATTTAAGACAGAGATAGATAGGTTTTGATTGGTAAGGAGATCAAAGCTTATGGGGAAAAGACGGTTGAGAAACATATCTGCCATGGTCGAATTATGCCACGTGGCACAGTTGCACTGCTGCCTTACGGTGCCAGGGACCCGGGTTCAATTCCGGCCTCGGGTCACTGTCTGTGTGGAGTTTGCACATTATCCCCGCGTCTGCGTGGGTTTCCTCTGGGTGCTCCGGTTTCCTCCCACAGTCAAAGATGTGCGGGTTAAGTTGATTGGCCATGCTAAATTAACCCTAGTGTCAGGGGATTAGCAGGGCAAATATGTGGGCTTACACATGTGGGTGGGATTGTGATCAGTGCAAACTCTTTGGGCTGAATGGCCTCCTTTTGCACTGTACGGATTCTATGATTCTATGAATGATGGAACAGACTCAATGGGCTGAATGGCCAAATTCCGTTCCTATATCTTATGGTCTTAAGACCTCATATTATTTTCACTGTTTTGTGCACTGCTCTGTGTCTTGCTCTCTCAGAGGCTGTTGGTCATCTGACACTGATCTCTTGCATACTGCATCATGAATGTCATTGTCAAAATAACGGTGGCTCTATAATTAGCGCTGCAAAATGTAGCCGTTTTCCATTTCTTCCACCTAGTATCTGCCCGCTGTGCCACAGCTGTGTGTCTCCACACCATCTTACTGTCTGTTTGATGCCCTGAACCCATGTCAAATGGGAACAGCCCAGAATTCGTTGCACAGCTGAGAGGTCCATCCGATTGGCCAGCGCTGGGCCCAATTTTCTGTACAAAATTCTGAAGGTGCAAGTGAAAAGTAAATCCTGTCAGTACAAATCAGGCAATTTCTGGCATTGACATCTTCTCAATCCTGCTGAAAACTAGGAATGGCATAAATGCCACCTCTGGATGGGAGGATGTTTACTTGGAGCATGAACACTGGTGTAGACCACTTGGGTCAAATGGCCTGTTTTTGCACTGTAAATTCCATGTCATGCGTTGTTGATATGTTGGCTATCTTGCCAATGGTCCTTGGCCTCTCCTTCCCCACTTTCAAGCCAAAATAGTTTTCATGGACTAAGAATCTTTTAGCGATCCACTTAAGAGTTACCTGACAGATCACTGAAGCTGTGAGGACTTATGGTTAATGAAAAATGGCCTTACACGGAGAGATGGCCTCAAATCCTGTTTCTTTTTTCAGTTGACTTGTGAAAGATTCCAAGAGGGGCGGCACAGTGGTTAGCACTGCTGCCTCTCAACGCCAGGGACAAGAGTTCGATTCCTGGCTTGGGCCATTGACTGTGCGGATTCTGCACGTTCTCCCTGCATCTGCGCGGGCTTCCTCCGGGTGCTCCAGTTTCCTCCCACAGTCTGAAAGACGTGCTGGTTAAGTGCATTAGCCATGCTAAATTCTCCCTCAGTGTACCCGAACAGGTGCCAGAGTGTGGCAACTAGAGGATTTTCATAGTAACTTAATTTCAATGTTAATGTCAGCCTCCTTGTGATTCATTAATAAACAATACTTAAATCCAGTGGCCATTGAGATCCCTCATTTTTACCCCACATCTTCCTTCATCTTTTACTCTTTCCCCAGTGATCAACATCATCTACCATGATTATTATTAATTTGACCACCCACTGATGTATAAAGCTTGAATCATGTGTTACCCCAGAGCATCATATGCTCTGTTTCTCTATTTTACCATAACAGACAAAAAAAGGACAACCCTCATAAAAGTCAAGTAAGAAACAAAAAGCTATTGATGAGGAGAGGAAGGATGTTACAAGACTCTAAATACCTCCTGCAAGCAACCAGTGACTGTGGTCAATTCTATGCACTGAGCCAATCTGTAAATACAGTGAAACCATGACTGGGGCGGCACAGTGGTTAACACTGTTGCTTCACAGCGCCAGGGAACCAGGTTTAATTCCTGGCTTGGGTCACTATTTGTGCGATGTTTGCACGTTCTCCCCCTGTCTGCGTGGGTTTCCTCCGGGTTTCCTCCCACAGTCCAAAAGACGTACTGGTTAGGTGCATTGGCCATGCTAAATTACCCCTTAGTGTCCAAAGATGTGTGGGTTAGGTGGATTGGCCATGCTAAATTACCCCTTAGTGTCCAAAGATGTGTAGGTTAAGTGGATTGGCCATGCTAAATTGCCCTTTAATGTTAGGGGGATTAGAAGGGTAAATATGTGGGGTTACGGAGATAGAGCCCTGGCGAGATTCTTGTCGGTGCAGGCTTGATGGACCAAATGGCCTCCTTCTGCACTCGGGATTCTATCAAATGTGGAGGAGGTTACACAGATAGGGCAACGCCATGGATGGATTTGAACACAAGAATGTGAATTTTAAATTTGCTGCACTGTTTGACGGGGAGCCAGTTTAGGTCAGCGAGCACAGGGATGATGAAATAAGTCAGGAGCAGTTGCAGACATTGTAAATGGGCTGTGACCGGCTTAACCGCATGGACTGCAGTGCTTAAATTCGTGACGTCTGCCCTGTTTCGACTCAAAGATTACAATGGCTGTCAGAAAGGTTCCCTGTTTGAGAAGCTCCAATGCACAGCTGTCTGCTTCACTTCAGCGATGTGGGGAATTCAGCCAGTGAGCTCAGATTAAGGCACAAAAGACTATCAGATATCCCCCAGGAATTCCTTTCCCCTGCAATCTCCTCACAGCATATGTAAACATAATATTTATATCCAGCTTTTTGAGCTAGATTCCTGAATGAATACCAGCTCGCAGTAAGAAATTCCAGTGAAACTTTGGCATCATGCATTGATCAATGATGACCATTACAGGATTGCAACAACCTTTATTTAAATAGCACCTTTCATCGAATTATTATTTTGATTTGATTCAATTTATTATTGTCACATGTATTAACATACAGTGAAAATAATTGTTTCTTGCACGCTATAGAGTCAAAGCATACCATTCATAGAGAAGGAAAGGAGAGGGTGAACAATGTAGTGTTACAGTCATAGCTAGGGTGTAGAGAAAGATCAACTCACTATATGGTAGGTCCATTCAAAAGTCTGACAGCAGCAGGGAAGAAGCTGTTCTTGAGTCGGTTGGTACGTGACTTCAGACTTTTGTATCTTTTTCCCGACGGAAGAAGGTGGAAGAGAGTATGTCCAGGGTGCGTGGGTTTCTTTATTATGCTGGCTGCTTTTCTGAGGCAGAGGGAAGTGTAGACAGAGACAATGGATGGGAGGCTGGTTTGCGTGACAGAAGGACCATTTGGCCCATTGAATTCATGTCAGATTTCTGCTGAGTATTCCAGTTAATCCCACTCCCCTGCCCTATCCCTGTAGACCTGCAAATGTATGTCCCCCAAACCTCAGTCAAATTTCCTTTTTGAAATCAGTTAATTTCCTCTGCCACCCGCTTGGTCAGAGAGGTGGGATTGAAGGAGCCTCTTGAAGGAGGGTAGAGGTGGGGAGGTTTAGGGAGAGAATTCCAAGGCTTAGACCCTTGGTATCTGAAAGCACGACCAATTATGATGGAGTGATTGAAATTAAAAGTTTATTTATTAGTCACAAGTAGGCTTACATGAACACTGCAATGAAGTTACTGTGAAAATTCCCTGGTCGCCACACTCTGGTGCCTGTTCGGGCGCACTGAGAGAGAATTTAACATGGCCAATACACCTAACCAGCACATCTTTCAAATTGTGGGAGGAAACCGGAGCACGTGGAGGAAACGCACGCAGACACTGGGAGACGTGCAGATTCCGCACAGACACAAGCCGGGAATCGAACCTGGGACCCTGGTGCTGTGAGGCAGCAGTGCTAATCACTGTGCCACCCTGGGGATGTTCAAGAGGCTCGAGTTAGAGTAGTGCCGCGATCTCGGGGGTGATGTTGGGGGAGGGGGGGGGTCATGGAATCAGAAAAGATTACATTTAATCCAGGGAGGGATTTGAGAACAGATGTATCACGCAAAGAGCACGGGGATGATAGGTGGATTGCACTTGCCGTGAGTAAGGGCATGGGCTCTCATTTTACACTGGTGGGTGGGAGGGCAAGGAGCCACAATCTTCCCCGGCCTGCCCTTGAGCGACTGGGAGGGTGGCCCAGATTTTCTGTGGAAGGTTGCCTTCTGGGATGTCACCACTTGGGTCAGTTACGAGGTTGCGGCCGGTGCTACCTGTGGTCAACCAGGAGGTGTGAGCCATCGAGAGGTGGCGATGCCGTCAGTCTGTAGGGGTGTGTTTGAGTTGGGGTAATGGGATCTCAGACAGGGGGGTAGGTTATTTTTGAGACAGCGACAATGACAATGAGACTGCTTTGTTAACTATCAGCGAATAAAAACAGAAAATGCTGCTAACATTCAGCATCGGCACCCAGGGAGGGGTAAACAAGGTTAACATTTTTGATCTGCAGTCTTTCATCAGAACTGGAAAAAATTATTAAATTTAATTATTATGTCACAAGTAGGCTTACATTAACGCTGCAATGAAGTTACTGTGAAAATCCCCTAGTCACCACCCTCTGACGCTTGTTCGGGTACACTGAGAGAGAATTTTGCATGGCCAATTCACCTAACTAGCGCATCTTTGGACTGTGGAAGGAAACTGGAACAACCGGAGGAAACCCATGCAGACATGGGGAGAACGTGCAGACTCCGCACAGACAAGTGGCCCGAGGTTGGAATTGCACCCGGGTTCCTGATGCTGTGAGGCAGCAGTGCGAACCACTGTGCCGCCCTCAATTACAAATGTAACCAGTTTTAAGCAAGTGTGGTTGCAGGGAGAGGGGTGTAGGGAAAATCTGTGATCAGGCGGAAGGCAGAAACTATGAAGAAAAACAAAATGGAAGATGGTGCAAGGCAAAAAGGGTGGCAATGGGACAAAGGGAAGATGTATCGAGAAGGTGTGAATGATAATATCAGAATCACTACCAGTGTCCCGGCAGAAAAGATGATTCTGATTACTAAATCATGAGATGTGCTTAGCCTGAATGGAGCAGCATAAATACATTTGGGAATAAATGAATAGATTCACAGGATAATTCTGAGATTGACAGACGCAAAGGCAGTGGAATCTGAACAGTCTCCGGAAGAGGAGTACAGGCCTACTAGTGATGACCAGCTTGATTGCAATTGTTAAAGTGGCCCCTGAAATGTTTACTTACTTTTAAGAGGTTAATTAAAAATACATCAATTAGTGTTATTCCTTAATAATTAATGTTTCAAAAGATCTCTTGCATCAGCAATTAGCATGACATACGTGCCAGATGAATATCTCACTAAATTAGAAGTTTCCTTTGAAGACTGATGTGCCATACACAAAACCCTCTTTCAAACTCTCACTCACTCACACAGAGCCCTCACCCCCCGCCACACACAAATATCTCACCCACAGAAATGCACATCTCACACACACGCACATGTACAGACCCCTCTGTCTCACACACAAACACACAGCTCACCCATACAAATGCACATCTCTCATACACACAGACCCCCCTCTCTCACTCTCACACACACACACACACAGATACACATCTCACACACACACAGACCCCTCTCTCTTTCTCACACAGATACACATCTCACACACACACAGACCCCTTTCTCTCTCTCACACACACACACAGGCACACATCTCACCCACACAAACGCACATCTCATACACACACAAGCCTCTTTCTCTCTCACACACCTCACCCACACAAATGCACATCTCGCACACATATACACACACTCACATCTCACGCACTCACACCTCACAGACATGCACATCTCACTCACACACAGACACATCTCACACAAACACACACCTAACACACATGCACACACACACATACCACACGAATATAGATATTTTACAAGGAAGTGTTGGATAGAAATTCACTTTCAGTAATGTCTCACAGGCCATTGGTTGCCCCACCTGGCTGATACTAAGTGGCCCTAGTCAAGTGAATTCTGTAAAAGTAGAGACTGAACCAATACCCAGTTTACACTACAGCTCAACATAAATTCCTATCCCAGTGTTTGTTGTGCCGAAGGAAATAGCAGAACTCAGTGTTACTGTACAGAATGCTTCCATCGTGTCGGGATTGTGTGCCTCAAATAACAAACTCTTTCAAGGACCCTTGCTTGCATAGAACAATGAGGAAATGCAGGATCAATGTCTTTCACTTCTAACTTGTGCAACCCCCGCAGTCGAAGCAGACATAGACCAATCAGTGGAGCTCCTGGTGGAAGAGCTAATCGGATACTAAGCACCAGGAGTCGTTGTGACCAGTTCCAATGTGGCATTCACTTCTGCATATCAGCAAAGGTGAGCTGAGCCAATAGTGCACCATCTTTGGCTAAAGCTGGCCTCATTGATGCCTTCTGTTGTTGGTTTATCTGCCCCCCTAGTGGCCCTTCAAAAGGCATTCCCCATGTTTGAAACCTTTGGAGAATGGATGCCTCAGGCTAACTATTTTCAGTTTCTTTAGATATTTCTTGAAACATTGAAGTAGATTCATTTGTATTGTTTCTCAAGAAACAGTAATATAGATAATGGCTTGGAATTTTCTAAAAGCAAATTGCAGATCATATCATTGACAAGGGGCCTTATCATTGAATCCCTACAGTGTAGAAAGAGGCCATTCAGCCCATTGAGTCTGCACCGACTCTTTAACAGAAGACCCTCCCAAGTCCACCGCATCCCCATAACTCCACATATTTACCCCGCTAATTCCCCTAACATCTTGGAACAATAAGGGGCAATTTAGCACGGCCAATCAACCTAACCTGCACATTTGGAATGTGGGAGGAAACCAGAGCACTGGAGGAAACCCACGTAGACACGGGGAGAATGTGCAAACTTCACACAGACAGTCCCCCAATGCCGGAATTGAACTGGGCCCTGGCGCTGTGAGGCTGCAGTGCTGATCACTATGCCACCGTGCCACCCTTATAGAATATTATTTATCCATGAGTTGCACTGATGCATTATAACAAACAATTTCTTGACAAATGAAAGCTTTGATACATTGTTATGGAATCAACTTAAGTTGTTGGTCACTCCAAGGCCAACTTGAATCCATCTGCAAGGGACAGCCTCACATCTCTTCTCAGGTGGATGTAAAATATTCCATGGCACTATTTGATGAGTAGTGGGTGAATTTGCCCGGTGTATTGGTCAATATTTATTCCTTAGTCAACATCACCAAAGCAGATTATCTGGTCATTATCACATTGCCATTTGTGGGAGTTTGCTGTGTACAAATTGGCTGCTGTGTTCCGTATATTCCAACAGTGACTGTTGTCATACGCCTTTTACCGACAGCAGCATGCCGTCATTTTAAGGGAAGTATGTCATGTGACCCAACTTCAGTTGTGCGTTGCCCTGGAGCAGAGCACACACACACAACCCTGCTGCTCTGCAAGCTCCCTGTCCATATTTATTGGTTCACCAGTGCCGAGTATTAATAAATGAACCCCACAACATTTTGCATAATCCCTGGTGAATGAATGGTGCCTTTGTATCATAATAACATACACCACAATGACTAGAATAAAAGATAATTTGTACTTTTGTGCCCGCCAAAGGGCCTCTTCTGCACTGCATGATTTGATGACTGTAAATCTCTGGGATGTCCTCAAATTGTGAAATGTGCTATGAAAATGTACATCTTTCTTTTTCTTTTACATCAGATTATATAGCTGCAGTTCTATAGGTTAATTCTATAATTTTCTGTAGGTTATGGGGGGAAAGCAGGATTAGGCTATTGAGTTGGACGATCAGCCATGATTGTGATGAATGGCGGAGCAGGCTCGAAGGGCCAAATGGCCTCCTCCTGCTCCTATCTTCTTCCATGTTTCTATGTTCCACAAGTCTCATGATCGCCTTATGTATGTGTCTGTTTGTTTATTGTCTTTTGGTCACCTCAGGCCATGAATACCATTTGATTAAAAAAATATATAGCTCTCGAAGCGAGCTCTTCGCTTTCTTTGGGACTGATTTGAACTCAGGGGGTGGGATTTTCTGGCTGCGCCTGCCTCCAAAACTGGAAAATTCCGCCTGAGGTCAGCAGATCATTGCATGGTCCATTCCCCTGGCCCGCTATGATTCCTGTGGCAGGTGGGATGGGAAAATTCCCCTGGGAAGCTGACAATAGCTGCTCACGGTTAACTCTCAGACTTTTCCCTCGCTCTTTTGAGGATGCAGAGGAGTTCCATTGGTTTCCGCACACAGCGGGTGCTGCAAAAATTGAGAAATTATTTGTTTGGAGGGACTGAACCTGAGAGGTCTACCTCCAGCGGTTTGCCACTTCAAATATTAGAGCTTCCATCACACTGTGTCAGGTATTGTTTCTTAAAGCTATGTTATTTTCACTTTGCTCGGGACAGGTACTCAGTGAGCCAGCCAACATTTTCATTATCACGTTCAACTTCCACATTCATAGAGTCCCTACTGTGCAGAAGGAGGCCATTTGGCCCATCAAGTTTGTACCAACCACAATCCCACCCAGGCCCTATTCCTGTAACCCCACATATTCCCCTGCTAATCTCCCTGACACTAAGGGTCAATTTAGCATGACCAATCCACCTAACCCGTACATCATTGAGCTGTAGGAGGAAACTGGAGCACCAGAGGAGACCCACGCAGACAAGGGGAGAATGTGCAAACTCCACACAGACAGTGACTCGAGGCCGAGAATTGGACCTGGGACCCTGGCACTGTGAGGCAGCAGTGCTAACCACTGTGCTACCCGTGAAGGTGGCACAGGTTCATCCTGAACCTTCACATTATTGCTGCCGAAATTTAATGTGCAACTTTCACAAAAGAAGTGTTCTCGTGCAGGCAGAAATAGCATGTTCATGAAAAAATAACATACTGTGGAAAGAAGGATATTCTCTGCGCTATTTATACAAAAATCATAAACACATTTAGAAAGAACATTTACACATCTATTAATAATAAGCTTTAAAAAGATGTACATGATAAATATAGAAGCGTAAAATTGAGTAAATGAACATGATAGCAGGGAGGCTAACAGAGAGGTTGGGAAAGCAAATCGGGAGTCTGAAAGGAGTTGCTGGTCACCATGAAGGGATACAGTCAGGGTTTAGCGCTGCTGCCTCACAGCGCCAGGGACCCAGGTTCAATTCCGGCCTTGGGTGACTGTCTGTGTGGAGTTTGCACATTCTCCCCGTGTCTGCGTGGGTTTCCTCCGGATGCTGCGGTTTCCTCCCACACGCCCAAGATTGGTCATGCTAAATTGCCCCTTAGAGTCAGGGAGATGAACAGGGTAAATACGGGGATCGGGCCTGGTATTATAATGTAACCAATGATAACATTGGATCTGTTATAATGTAACCAGTGGCAAAATGATGTGATCAGCTGACCTATTGACCTGGTATAAATAAAAAGCATATGGGAATTGTGAGGAGCTTGTATGGCCAGGCTGTGGCCCCAAGTATTGAAGTTTCTTTATTAAACCTTTTTCTTTGATTTATTTTCTAAAGTTAGTTCTTTTATTGCTTGCAACTCAAGTATCCTTACAACGAATAAACACCTGGGTGGGATTGTTGTCAGTGCAGGCTTGATGGGCCGAACGGCCTCCTTCTGCACTGTCGGGATTCTATGATTCTAAGGGCTAAGACCACTAGGTGACAAAAGCAAAAGGATTTGTGTTTGAGCATCCAAGAATGGCGGCGATGCTAAAGCCATCTTAGTTTTTAGAGGAAGGTAAAAGTGGGACCTTAGGATGGCCTGATGAAGATGTGGAAACACCTTCACTAAAAACAGTATTTAGTCAAGGTAAACATGTCACCAGATCCATGTGGGAAGCATTCGGAATACCTCAGAAAGCAGGGGATAGAGACAGCAGTGGCGCAAAGCATAATTTTCTTCAGAAAATGGGAATTGGACTAAAATAGTACAGGGTGAGCAATATTAAAACTCTGCTTAAAAAAGAAAATGTTACAGGACTATAGGTGTCTTAATCTTACCTTGCTTGTGTGCAGGTTTCTAATTTTTAATGGGCAGAGAGTTATGGATTGCGCAGCCATGCTTATTTGGTAGCTGTCTGCAAGGGGAGTTAAGAAAAGTCCCTTTCACGCAGGTTGTTATTCGAACATTGCTATTGAGGAAGAGAATTTCAAAATGAAATCTGTAAAGTATGAATACAAGAAAGTAGAGTTAAAATACATAGCTCTGTGATTCTGCTGTCCTCAATCTGCATGCGTATCTTTCAGAGACGGGGAAAAGAGAAAAGGATAAGTAGGCAGAAACAGACAGCAAAATTATTGCCCAAGCTCCTTTCCTCCCCCCTCAGTGTGACAGCAAGATCTTAACAAAGTGAATGGAACATTCATGGTCCTGGACTGATACATCTTTGCAGTAAGATTTACCCTCAATGTGCTGATGACAGTCTAAATATAACAGCAGAAGATTTGCTATCTTGCTATTTCTATTGAAATTTCGAGAAAGCGTTTATAAAAGAAAGGGTTTGCGAATGTCGTGGAAATGTGATAAAAGGGCCTCCACCCTGCTGAGCTTACAATGTTTCTACCATTCAGTGAAAAGAGGAGGTCTATCTCTCCCATTCTTTAACCATGGTAGCAGTCAATGTAACAGCCACAAGCTGTGTGGCACAGGGCTGCTCACAATGCTTTCCAGCCCCCTTTAAGCTCCTTTATTAAAGCAGAGATCTGTACAGCTGTAGTTAGCAGACATAGTCCCATTGTAACCATCTATCCCTCCTGCACGCTTCAATCCATTTATTGCAATCAACTTTAGACACTGTGGAGCTCTGACACGATCAGCCCATTGAAGCTGCTGGCTTGTTAACAATACACCCTGGTCCAGCAAGTTGTCAGTTGAATTGCTGGAACACAAAAAAAAACAACATGGATCTGTTCAGTGAGGTGGAGTTAGCTCAGATGATATAGATTCTCAGACAAAGGCTTCTCCTGGACTCTGTAGCTTTGTCCTGAGCAAGGCAGGTGATTATTTGCACCGTAACAGCAATATAGATTGGAAAATAAAGGCATGAATTCGCCCATGGGTTTGTAAGACAAGGAGAAAGGAAATTAAAGATCCTACACTTGTGGTTTATTAATTATTCTCACTATGGCGGAGCTAAAGGATTGTGGCCTTTCAAAGAGAAAGCGATAGAAATTGCGATACCAGCACTTTCCATTTGAACATATTAAAAACTAACAATATATCGAACAAGAAGAAACTAATAACAATAAAAGCCAATGGGCAAATCTGATTCATAAACGGGGCCAAAACACATGTCATTACTTTGTTATTGAAAAGCTGACACTGAGTAAAATTTTTGCCCCAGGTTACAGTGAGTTTAAAGGATTTGTGTCTTGAAAGAAAAATTAGAAGCAACTTCAAGGTCAGGCAAGTAGAAAAGAGCTATTGTGGCTGTTGATGCTTCACTTTCATTACAGAGCCAAGCAGGAGTAGCTGTGGATTAATGGCTGCAGTGTACGGAGGAGAGCGTCCGAGACACACGTGTGGAGGTAATAAAGTATCAAGGAGAAATGATACAAGTCAGATTGTCCAAAAATGATAAGCTTGGAGCATTTGACAGTGACCACTCTTTCAAAGAGCCAGTACAGACCATGGGCGGGATTTTACAGACTCGCTTGGGTGAGACTGGATATTCCTACCCAAAGTCAACGGAGATTTCCATTGTCCCGCGCCGATTCCATGGCGGCCAAGGTGGTAGAGTTCCAGCCCATAAGACCATAAGATAAAGGAACAGAATTAGGCCATTTGGCCCATCAGGCCTGCTGCACCATTCTATCATGGCTGATAAGTTTCTCAACCCCATTCTCCCACTTTTCCCGTAACCTTTGATCCCCTTGCCAATCAATAACCTATCTATCTCTATCTCAAATACACTCAATGACCTGGCCTCCACAGCCTTCTGTGGTAATGAATTCCACAGATTCACCATCCTCTGGCGGAAGAAATTCATTTCATTCTAAAGGGTCGTTCCTTTATTCTGGAGCTGTGCCCTCAGATCCTCTACGAATGGAAACATCTACCCCATGTCCACTCTATCCAGGCCTTTCAGTATACTGTAAGTTTCAATAAGATCCCCCCTCGTCCATCTAAACTTCAGGAGTACAAACCCAGTGTCCTCAAATGCTCCTCATGCAGTAGGCCAAATTACCTCCTTCTGTGCTATACGTTGTTATGATTTGATGAAAAAATAGTTAGCCTACTATGTGCAAATCTGGGTCTAAGTCTTAACTCCACAAAACCAGGAGGTGGGCTGGGGATCAGGTGGGAGCTTAAAATTCCTGGACCAGGAATTAAACCAATGGAGATGGCTGAGGGAAACCAATTCACTAGAGGAAAATGGATTGGCCATTCAGATATTATGATGAGGCTGTGTTCCTGCATTTCAACAGTCTTTCCATTCTTAACCACAGACAGTTGCAATTCCCAGACCTTTGGAAGTTTGGCAGTTTAAAGGAGATGAGAAGAGCTGAAGCCAGGAAGTGTATCTTTGCAGCACTGCTTGTGGGTCAGAGGGAGAATGAGTCCAAGGATGTGTGGGTTAGGTTGATTGGCCATGCTAAATTGACCCTAGTGTCAGGGGGATTAGCAGGGTAAATATGTGGGGTTATGGGGATAGGGCCTGGGTGGGATTGTGGTCGGTGCAGACTCAATGGGCCGAATGGCCTCCTTCTGCACTGTAGGATTCTATGACTGTCTATGAGTGTTTCATCCAAGGCCAACAAACTGCCCAGTATATTCTTACTCTCCAGTCTATCTGCTCCCCTCTACCACCCTCAGATCATCACTCCTGACCACCCTATTCCCATCTCAAACACCCCCAAAACATCATCAGAGCTCCCACCATGACCAGATCCCTTTGAATTATCATCTGATTAGCTCAATGCTATGTTCCTCCTTCTGGCAGACCATTGATGTTGAGAGGGACAATACGCTACATGATGTATTTTGTTTTTTTTTCAAGTTAAGTGCACAGAAGTGCAATAATTTCCACGTACAAGAGATAATAGTAGATAGCTAATAGTAAGCTGCATGACAACAATGCAGGCAGTTCTTGGGCCAACCGTTTTGGGTGTCCATGAAACTCAATAGTTTCAAGCTCGCACTAAAAACAAAAAATGTTGGAAACACTTGGCAGGCCAGACAGTGCCTGTGGAGAGAGGGGAGAGACAGAGTTCACATTTTGGTTCATTAACTCAGAGAACTGAAAGTAGTTGGAGATTTAACAGTTTTACACAGGCGGAGAAAAACAGAGTAAAGTGCGAGGTCTGTGATAGGCTGGAAGGCAGGAGGGATCAAATGGCAAATGTGGTAAACGATGGTGCAAGGAGGGGGTCGTGTGACAGAGTAGACAACATCTCTGACTCGAAGTCCCAGTTCAGGACTTGCTGGTCACGGAGGTTGCATTCCTAATGTGGCCTAACAGATTGTAAACCTTTCCAATGCACCTTAAAGGAGGAGGAAGACAGGGAGAGTCTCCAGGTCAGTGACACTGCAGGAGGCAACAACAAACCACTTTGATTTGATTTATTATCGTCACATGTATTAGTATACAGTGAAAAGTATTGTTTTTTGCGCACTATATAGACAAAGCATACCATTCATAGAGAAGGAAAGGAGAGAATGCAGAATGTAGTGTTACAGTCATAGCTAGGGTGGAGAGAAAAATCAACTTAATGTGAAGTAGGTCCATTCAAAAGTCTGACGGCAGCAGTGAAGAAGCTGTTCTTGAGTCGGGTGGTATGTGACCTCAGACTTGTGTATTTTCTTCCCGACAGAAGAAGGTGGAAGAGAGAATGTCTGGAGTGCATGGGGTCCTTGGTTATGCTGGCTGTTTTGCCGAGGTAGCGGGAAGTGTAGACAGAGTCAATGGATGGGAGGCTGGTTTGCGTGATGGATTGGGCTACATTCACAACATTTTGTAGTTCCTTGCGGTCTTGGGCAGAGCAGGAGCCCAGACCAAGCTGTGATACAACCAGGAAGAATGCTTTCTATGGAGCATCTGTAAAAGTTGGTGAGAGGATTCCAAGTGTAATCATGGTGCAATCCAATGGAAGTCCATGGTGGTCAAAGCCCTCTTGGGGCCAGGTATCTGGAGGAAGAGAGTGATGCTGCAAGGTAAAAGGAGGTGGTGATGGGACAAGTAAATAAACAAAACATGGGCCCCGCAGAGCTGTAAATGGTGACAGCACAACCATTGCCAACAACTGTCATCTGAAAAAAATGAGAGCAATGTTTATGATCCCCACTGTTTCTGGAATCAATGTTGAATCCGGAAGGATTTAAGTTGCCGAATCGAAGCTCTCTGTTATCTGTTTCAAATCATCATTAAAATGACATGAAACAATCCTTAATGGAACAGATCTAGGTTGTTCACGAGCTGAGTACAGAGAAACAGTGGATGTGGAATAGTGTCAAACAATAAAGGCATCTAAGCTATGCTTACATCATGCTTTCTGGAATTCTGAGTACAGTAAAATCTATCTGCACTTTGATAGAAGCTCCTTTATTTGTAACCTCTCATGTTGGTTAATCAAATCTATCCATCAGGCTTTGAGGCTCTTATTTCCAGTCATGGGTAACAATGTCGATGTCTCTGTTAGCCACACTTTCCCTTTTCAGTTCCCTCATGCACACACAAACACCAAGCATTATTGTTGCTCCTCATTCTCCAAGAAAGGGAATTGCATGTTTCGACATAAGGTTAAGAACATAAGAAATGGGAGCAGGAGTGAATTACAACCCCTCGAGCCTGCTCCACCATTCGATATAGTCACAACTGACCTTCTGTCTCAACTCAACTTTCTTGCCTGCTCCCCATATCCCTTGATTCCCTGGGAAAGCAACAATCTATCGATCTCAGTCTTAAGTATATTCAATAATGGAGAATTCCAACAGTTCACAGAGCTCTGACGTGACGATATTTCTCCTCATCTCAGTTCTAAATCATAGAATCCCTATGGTGCAGAAGGAAGTAATTCAGCCCATCAAGTCTGCACCGACCCTCCAACAGAGCATCCCACCCACGTCCTATCCCTGTATCCCCATGTATTTACTTCGCTAATCCCCCTAACCTGCACATTTTTGGACTGTGGGAGGAGACTGGAGCACCCAGAGGAAACCCATGCCGACATGGGGAGAACATGCAAACTCCACAGTCACCCGAGGCCGGATTTGAACCTGGGTCCCTGGCGCTGTGAGGCAGCAGTGCTAGGCGCTGTGAGGCAGCAGTGCTAACCACTGTGCTGCCCTGATCATCCCCTTATCCTGAGAATATGCCGTCAAGTTCTAGATTCTCCAGTTTGTGAAAGCAATCTCTCAGTCGTCAATCCTTTCGAACCCCTTCAGAATCCCTTTGTATGTCATGAGGAAGATGTCACTATGGGTCATTTTTGTATAAGTGGCTTACCCACTGCTTGTCTGTTTACTAATGTCTACTCTTTAACCAAACTGAATACTCTGAAATATATTCCCAAATCAACATGGAGAAACTCAAGCAGTGGAAGGACTTGCTAGTAATCTTTTTAAAGGTAAGCAAAACAGTAGGTCCACCAGATTGATTCTAGGGATGAAAGGGTTGACTTATGAGTAGAGATTAAACAGTTTGGGCTTATGCTCCCTGGAGTTTAGAAGGATGCAGGGGAATCTGATCGAGGTATATAAAATTTGAAAAGGGATTGGAAAGATAAATGTAAACCAAATGTTTCCCTTTGTGGGACAATCTAGAACAAGAGGCCACAGGTATAGGTTGAGAGGCGGTAGATTTAAAACTGAAATGAGGAGGAACTACTTCTCGCAGAGGGTGGTAAATTTGTGGAACTCGCTGCCCCATACCGCGGTGGAGTCTGAATTGTTGAATGGTTTCAAGAAGGAGATATTTCTAATTTTAAAAAAAAGGGATAAGGGGATATGGGGAACAGGTGGGGAAGTGGATTTGAGACTTGGGAGAGATCAGCCATGATCTGATTGAATGGCGGAGCAGGCTTGAAGGGCTGAATTTGCCGACTTACACTCATTCCTATGTTCCTATGTAGCGAATAAAGTATGTGAGATGGAACTGTGGAGAGGAAAATGTTAAATGCAATGAGATATTTAGGCGAAAACTAGTGGCATTGTTAACCTGTCATCAATATTATAGCCAGGCATCTGGAGTGGAAGATGACATGTTATGAGTATTAATTTGAAAAGTGCACAGACTACAGGAGTAATCTTGTAGTAATCAGAGTCATTTTGGAAGTATAGGTCATCGTTCACGAATCTACTGGAATTATTTGAAGAGGTAAATAAATCAGTGACTTAGTACATCAGGGAAATATAATTTTACTGAAATGTCCAGGCACACGTGAGATTTTCAAAGAAGTTTGCGGCTCATGCTCTGAATGACAAATTAACAAGCTCCATTAAAAAGCAAAAGATGTTCATGAATGCAAAACAAAATGTACCGTCTGAGGAGCAGTGACTAATGGAGTTCTGAGGGGATCCATTCTGGGTCCCCTGCTGTTTATATTATATTGAAGTGGCATGGAGAAGGATGCTTCAAGTGGCAGTATAATATTTGTTGCCAGCACTAAGCTGATTTGTCAGTTGACTGGTTTAAGAGAGATTGATAGCATGTAAAAGGGATTTGGGCAAATTAAGTGTATGGACCAAGGCACAGAAAATTGATTTCTTTTCTGCTAAATGTATGTTAATGCCCACTGGACTTGGAAATTACGAGCAAAGATGGAAAGTGAGCGTACCGTCCTTTGAAAATATCTAATCGATAATACATTGGTATTTGGGGTCGGACAAAGAGAAGACATGTCCCCTTTTCTACTTGCTTTGCCTCTTTTCGTTTGGCTCACATCCAACCCTTGTTGCCCCTTGTGATGTCTTGCCTTTATCTTGTGGCTTGTTGTCTTCTTGTCTCCGAAGCTTTTTTCTTTTTTTTAATACGTTGTTAACTAGAATAACTGAAATCTAGCTCAGATATTGGGTTAGAAAAATGAAAGCAAATTATTTTAACCCTATATAACTTGTTGCAAGACCATATTTCGAACATTTGGTTTTCAGCTAACTTTCAAGGGACACTTGTGTCTATTGGTTGTATTTAATTGTATGAAAGTTAACTGGTGGTTCACACTTAGTCATAGAGTCATAGAGTCTTAGAGGTTTACAGCATGGAAACAGACCCTTCTGCCCAACTTGTCCATGCTGCCCTTTAAACCCCTAAGCTAGTCCCAATTACCCAGATTTGGCCCATATCCCTCTATACTCATCTTATCCATGTAACTGTCTAAATGCTTTTTAAAAGACAAAATTGTACCTGCCTCTACTACTACCTCTAGCAGCTTGTTCCAGACACTCACCACCCTCTGTGTAAATAAATTGCCCCTCTGGACCCGTTTGTATCTCTCCCCTCTCACCTTAAACCTATGCCCTCTCGTTTTAGACTCCCCTACCTTTGGGAAAAGATATTGACTATCTAGCTGATATATGCCCCTCATTATTTTATAGACCCCTGTGAATGTACATCAGATTGAAACTGTGGTTGCTGGATGAGCAGTTAATAATTCGTAATGTGTAATTCTGTAAATAAATCCTTAGGAATGTGTACAAAGATAACCTCTGGTTCTGTCCTTCTGCAATATAACAGCACAGATGCAAAGAGTGAGATCTAACTTGAAAGATTCCAAGACCCGTGAACATCTCAAAGAACAAAACTTGTTTTTGTGAGAGGAGAATGCTAAAAGGGCGCATGATTTAAAGTTTTTGAAATCATGGGAGTCATGAATAAAGCAGATGTCTCCTGGGTATTTAATTTGGACTCTTGTGGTTGACTTCAGGCACAAGAATGCAAGCTTTTAAGGTTAATTGGTGATTGCTCACTTGCATGTGGAGATTTGAGTGCCCTGAAAGAAAGGTCTATGTTAGTCAAATGAATTTGTTCTGATAGGGATTGTGGGAGGGTGACCAAACGTAAGAACATAAGAAATAGGAGCAGAAGTAGACCATTCGGCCCCTTAATCCTGCTCCACCGGTCAATAATATCATGGCCGATCTGACTTAACTAATCTAAATTGCCTTTTCTCATTTCACCGTCGGAATAGAATTCCTATGGTGCAGAAGGGGGCCATTCATCCCATCTAGCCCACGCTGACAACAATCCCAGCCAGGTCCTATCCTTGTAACCCCACACATTTATCCTGCTAGTCCCTCTGACACTACAGAGCAATTGTTTCTATAAATGGGGGGAAGAGAGGATCAGGATATTGAATTTGATGATCAGCCATGATCATAATGAATGGAGGAGTAGGACTGAAGGGCCAAATGGCCTACTCCTGCTTCTAGTTTCTATGTTTCTAACTTAGCATGGTCAATCAAACTAACCCACACATCGTTGGAGTGTGGGAGGAAACCAGAGCATCCAGAGGAAATCTATGCACTCATAGGGAGAACGTGCAAACTCCACACAGACAGTCACCTGAGGCTGGAATTGAACCCGGGTCCCTGGCGCTGTGAGGCAGCAGTGCTAACCACAGTGCCACCGTGCCGCTCTCTTTCACATTCTTACAGCGTGTTCTTACATTAAAGAAGATACCATGGTCACACACAAACAAGTTTCAGAATTTCTGAAAGCTTCGAGCTTGATTTTATTTTATTTGATTTATTATTGTCACATGTATTGGGATACATTGAAAAGTATTGTTTCTTGCGCGCTATACAGACAAAGCATACCGTACATAGAGAAGGAAAGAAGAGAATGCAGAAGGTAGAAATACAGTCATATCTAGGCTGTAAGAGATTGAAGTAGAGCATTGTTAGAGAGTTTAAAAGAGTTAGAATGAAGTTTTAGAAGCACAGAACGAGAGTAAAATATAGAATTAGAAGATATGCTGCGCACAGTTTGCGAGAAGTCACCTCGCTCCGGTGCCATCTTGAGAAAAATAAGCTTTCGCAATGCTGGAAGATTTGGGGCTGTACCTGGATGGTAACAGGATGAATCAATGCACTTAGAACAGAGCCGATTCCAACACTGTGTTTGTAAATGGCACAGAGCACGTCTACATTGAGGACAAAAGCAAAGCATTTCAGAATCACCTCGCTATTAAGGAAAGAGCCGTAAAGAATGAGAGTTCTATCAGAGGTCACGGTCTATTGGAGCATGTTAAAGTGATGGAGTACTGTAGCGTTTGAAAGCAGAACGCAGAAGCATCAGGGAAGTAAATTGCATTTGTAGGAGGGGTAGACCATTATAACAGTAGCCAGAGTTGCTGATTATTGTTTTTGTAAACCCTCTCCACACAAAGGTACATTAAATGGATTGCTTATTTAAATTGTTGAAACAATACTGCCAAATTTATTGATTGCTTCCCTATGGAAAATTAAAGGCATTTAGATGCCTCATTAAATAAATAATGAAGCTTTTTAGAAATTGCCTATTGACCAACCTATTGCAAATGACTGATTGAATTCTGCATGAAAAGCAGCACTGAGAGAATCCTGGAATCTCATTAAAGTGAAGGATGAGGATGCTAGGATTTAACTACTCAAGGTTTCACCTACGTGTGGATCCATTGAAAAGTATACTTAGTAACCTAAACAGAAGTGTACAATAAATAACTGACTGTGGTTGTTTTATTACCACGGCATTTCATCAGACCTGTTCCCTGACACCGTCCGTGGCTCTAATGATAGATTTGTATGAATATCATTTTTTAAATAGGGGATAGAGAGAATTTGATTTTTTCTGCGAATGTAAATCACAAGAGCAACTGCTGGAGATCTATAGAGCAGAACTACCATACAAAGAGAGGAAAAAATGGCCAATGTTTCAGGTGTTGAGTCATCTCTCTCACAGACCCATTAGTTTTTGAAGCATTTAGTGATCTTGGAAAGAAAACAATTCAAAAGGTAAAGTCAATAACTTGGCGTTCCTATACGACATTTCAGCACATAAACAGGCCAGACTGGACTGTGTTGCTGTTCCACATGAGCCTCCTCCCATCATTCTCCATCTCATGGAGGGTTTTAGATATGAGGAGAGGTTGGATGAACTTGAGTTGCTTTCACTGGAAAGGCAGAAGCTGAGAGGCCACCTGATAGAAATCTACACAATTACGAGAGGCATAGAGAGGGTGGATAGTTAAAGACTTTTTCCCAGGGTGGAAGGGTTGACTACAAGGGATACACGTTTAAGATGAGAGATGGTAAGTTTAGGGGAGATGTGCGGGGAAAGTTTTTCACACAAAGGGTGGTGGAAGCAGGCACGTTAGCAATGTTAAAGGTGTATCTTGATAGGCATATGAACAGGAGGCGAACAGAGGGATAGAAACTACATATCGGCACAGGCTTGGTGGGTCGAGGGGTCTGTTCCTGTGCTGTATTGTTCTTTGTCCATCCTATCAACATATCCATCAATTCCTCTCTACATCATACTTACCTGACTTGCCTTAAATGCACCTATACACTACTCCACGTAACAATGAGTTCCACGTTCTCACCATTCTTTGGATCAGAAAGTTTCTTCGAAATTCACTATTGGATTTATTAATGTCTTATATTTTTGACCTCCAGTTTTGGACTCTGATGCAGTGATTGAAGTCACAATCTTTGCCACATGCCAGTGGGTGTCAACATGAAAATACAGCATCCCATGCACCCAAGATATTTGACAAGGCATCATAATGGATGGTGCAGTTAATTACTGATAGCTCCATTTCCAACCTAAGCTTCTGATTTGTTTTGACTTGATTTATTGTTGTCACATGTATTGTCTGCAATGAAAAGTATAGTTTCTTGTGCACTGTACAGACAAAGCATACTATTCACAGAGAAGGAAAGGAGACAGTGGAGAATGTAGTATTACAGTCATAGCTAGGGTGTAGAGAAAGATCAACTTAATGTGAAGTAGGTCCATTCTAAAGTCTGATGGTAGTAAGGAATGCAGGATGTTTGGACTCACCATTGGGCAGTCAATCATTTTCAAAATTTTGTTAAGGCTTAAGTATTAAAATAGTTACATCAGGCCAAAATATTTTAGCCATGAATACTCTGTTAACGAAGCGCTTAGTGATCAGAACAGCTTCAGATTCTTTTAAAACACAAACCTCCCGAGTATTTATTGAGAGCAACACTATGACAGCAGGTAAACAACCAAGCAAAATGACAAATAGAAAGTGGAGGAATGGAATATTGCACATGTGTAAATGCACCAGGAGCGGCGTAAGGAAGGAAGACAGCGTAGAATCTCAAGGAGATGCTTGTCGCATCTCAATAACATGAAACCCAACTTTACAAAGGGAACAAACCACCACAAATAGAAACTGACAAGAGCAATTTAGCTGAGGACAGAGAACAAAATACAGCAAATTACAGAGTCTGCCTTCAACCACCAGTCAAACTGTTACAAATAAAGACACAAAACGAACCTGAAGCTGTACAAGTACAAAGCAGGTCAGAGCAGACTCACCACCCCAACTGCAAGAACAACGATTTGCAATTAGAGGAAGAAAGACTTGCATTTATGTAGCACTTGCCATCACCACTAGACATCTCGAAGCTCTTTTTACAGCCAATGAAGCGTCTTTGAAATGTGGCCAGTGCTGCTTGAGGAAATGGAATAACCAATTTGTACACAGCAAACTCCCACAACCAGCAACGTGATATTGAGCGGATAGCCTGTTCTTTGACGTTGATGGAGGGACAAATACCAGCCAGGGTAGCGCCGTTAATATCGTAAAATGTCCCAGTGCGTTTCAAAGGAATGTTTTCAGACAAAATTGGACACCGAGCCACAGAAAGAGATTTTATGAAACATGATCAATAGCTTGTTCAAAGAGGTAAGTTTTACGAATCATATGAAAGGAGGAGAGAGAGCTAAACTGGGACCATAAAAGATTCAGGACCAGATTTTCGATAGCGGATTTTCACAGTACCCTCATCGTAGTGTTAATGTAAGCTTAGAACAAAGAAGAAAAAACAGTACAGCACAGGAACAGGCCCTTTGGCCCTCCAAGCCTGCGCCGATCACACTGTCCTATCTCGACCAATCGCTTATATCCCTCTATTCCCTGTCTGTTCATATGTATATCCAGATAAGTCTTAAATGTGGCTAATGTATCTACCTCAACCACTTGGCAGTGCATTCCAGGCCCCCACCACCCTCTGTGCAAACAATCTCCCCCGCACATCTTCACTGACCATTTCCCTCCTTAGCTTGAACTTATGCCCCCTTGTAATGATCATTTCTGCCCTGGGAAAAAGCTTTCAACTCTTCACCCTTTCTATACCCCTCATAATTTTAATAATTCCTACCTGTGACACTAATGAATACATTTTGAATTTTCACATGAGTTGGGAAATTTCTACCTCGGCAAACTAGCCTCAGTTTAAAATGCCTGGTCATTCGCAATTTTTTTGCAGGTGTGAAATGGAGTTGGGCTGGCCAGAAGTGGCCAGAGGGCAGCTGAATGCTGAGGTGGGTTGGTTAGAAGGACCCAACTCTGTTCTCAAGGACTTTGTCCCAGTTGTAAAAGCATCTGGACTCTCTAGCCTTCACCCCTGACACCTCCTTACCGCACCCACTCCACACAGTCCCTCTCAGACTCATAGAATCATAGAATCCTTACAGTGCAGAAAGAGGCCATTCGGCCCATCAGGTCTGCACCGACCACAATCCCTCCCAGGCCCTATTGCCATAACCTTACACATTTACCCTGACACTAAGGGGCAATTTAGCATGGCCAATTAACCCAACCTGCATATCTTTGGAGTGTGGGAGGAAACTGGAGCACCCGGAGGAAACCCACGCAAACACAGCGAGAATGTGCAGACTCTGCACAGACAGTGACCCGAGGCTGGAATTGAACCCAGGTCCCTGGCGCTGTGAGGCAGCAGTGCTAACCACTGTGCCACCGTGCCGCCCATAAAAGGGATGAATTCTGTGGCAGTCTGGTTTTCATGGCTGGAGAGAATTGTTGACGTTGCTTGATTGACAACTTTTTGCAATTGTAAGAAGGCACTTTTCTGTGATCTCTTTCATCAATGTCTCCGATTTCCTCCCACACTCGAAAGATGTGAAGGTTAAGTTGATTGGCTATGGTAAATTACCCCTTAGTGTCAGGCGGACGAGCAGGGTAAATGTATGGGGTTACATGGATAGGGTCTGGGTGGGATTATTGTTGGTTCAGGTTCGATGGGTCAAATGACCTCCTTCTGCACTGTAGGGATTAGAATCCCTACAGTGCAGAAGGAGGTCATTTGACCCATCGATGACTCGATGACTCTGTGAAAATCCAGGCATTTAGTTCCTAATATTATTAATTTTTTAATAATGCTCAACCCCTTGTGTAAGCTTTGTGACACCTTCTTTCCCTAAGCACTCTGGAGCATCTGCATTAAAGGTGATATGTAAATGCAAGGTGTTGTATTGTTTGCTGTCTTTCGAACCATTCCTCCATTCAACCTTAGATGTTTTTCTTACAACAGTGCTAATTGTCCGCTGCGTGACAAAATAAAAAACTCTGTGTGCTTTATTATGACATGTTGCTTTTTAAAAAAACACTTCAGTAGAAAAATACAATGAAGCTGCAGCGAAAGCTTGTTAACCGATCACCGTGTTTACAGTTGAAAACTCAGACAAGTTATTGGAGTAGCGTGATGTAGTTAATGATAGATGTGGGTCATGGCTTGGGGGGGTGGGGTCAGTGACATTGGTTGACAATGTAAAATGTTGGTTAGCCGTGTGTCTAGAAAAAGTTCATGAATAGTCATCTCAGAATTAATTTCCCCACAGTAGATGTCTTCTCCTTTAACAATTCCCAACTAGTTTCTTTGCAATTTGTTGGCATGAGCAAATGATTTAATAACTGCACAGATCAGATAATGCCTTTGTAATGTGCAGGAAAAGAATGTGCGAACTTGGCAACCACGTCAACGCAGCTTGAAAGCAATTTATTGAAATTTTTCATAGCAGTTCCACTGTCGCCAGATAATATGATGGGGAACAAAAATGCAGCAGTGTCCGCTGTTTGTTGGAGTACTTCAGCGGATGCCATATAGTCAGTATGTACGTGTGCAAAGTCCCCATCTGTGAGCCAAAGTTGCAGAGACACGATGGAGTTTCTTGTGAATTATTTAGCTGGACAGTAAAGATTTGCCAGCATCACAGCAATGTTGACATACTCTCAAAACAGGGAAATTAACGATGATACTGTTGCACCAATAATACAGCCCAAACCAGCATCTGTAACTTCAAATGCTGAAAGCCTGTGATTAATGCGGTCCTTAATTTCTTTTGACTTGATCTGCTGTTTCACCTCGTTAATCAGCTAACCTTGGAAACTGTAGGATTTGGTATTTTTCGGGCCCTGGTGATGATGGTTGTCTTCTTAAAATTGAAGTCACTTTAGAAAGCTTGGATTGTGGACAGTGAAAAGAAACAATTTTTTAAAATTCATTTTTACGGGATGTGGGCATCGCTGCCTGGGCCAACATTTATTGCCCATCTCTAGTGCCTTCCATTTCAAAGGGCAGTTGAGAGTCAACCACATTACTTTGGATCTGGAGTCAAATGTAGGCCAGATCAGGCAAATACAGCAGATTTCCTTCTCCAAAGGACATTGATGAACCAGATTGTTCTTTTCTCGATAATTGACAATGATTTCATGGTCATCATTGGACTTTTAATTCCAGATATTTTATTGAATTCAAATTTCACCATCCGCCATGGTGGGATTCAAACCCGGGTCCCCAGAGCATTGCCTTGGGTCTGTGGGTTGTTAGTCCAGTGATAATACCACTACACCACTGCCTTCCCCTTGGTTCAATGAGTTGACCGTCACTGATAGGGCTGTCATCCTGAAGTACTCACACTTCACCATGTAAGACCATCGGATATAGGAGCAGAATTAGGCCTCTCGGCTCATCGAGTCAGCTCCGTCATTCAATCATGGCTGATATTTTTCTCAAGCCCATTCTCCTGCTTTTTCCCCATAACCTCTGATCCCCTTATTAATCAAGAACCTATCTATCTCCGTCTTAAAGACACTCAATGACCTGGCCTCCACAGCCTTTTGCGGCAAAGAGTTCCACAGATTCACCACTCTCTGGCTGAAGAAATTACTCCTCATCTCTGTTTTAAAGGATCATCCCTTTCGCCTGATGTTGTGCCCTCTGGTTCTAGTTTTTCCTA
Organism: Mustelus asterias; assembly: GCF_964213995.1. NCBI lineage: Eukaryota > Metazoa > Chordata > Chondrichthyes > Carcharhiniformes > Triakidae > Mustelus > Mustelus asterias. The sequence goes on along the minus strand of NC_135810.1, from coordinate 8,329,539 downwards.
CTAGAGGAAACATCCTCTCAAGGTCCACTCTATCCAGGCCTTGCAGTATCCTGTAAGTTTCAATAAGATCCCACCTCATCCTTCTAAACTCCAACGAGTACAGACAAAGAGTCCTCAACCATTCCTCATATGACAAGCTCTTCACTCCAGGAATCATTCTTGTGAACCTCCTCTGAACCTTTTCCATGGCCAGCATATCCTTCCTTAGATATGGGGCCCAAAACTGCTCACAATACTGCAAATGTGGTCTGACCGGAGCCTTATACAGCTCCAGAAGTACATCCCTGCTCTTGTATTCTAGCCCTCTCGACATGAATGCTAACATTGCATTTGCCTTCCTAACTGCCGACTGAACCTGCACGTTAATCTTAAGAGAATCTTGAACAATTACTCCAGAAACTTTGGAGTTTCTGACCTGAACCATAACACTATGACCCCTAGTTTTGATTTGATTTGATTTGATTCATTATTGTCACATGTATTAACATACAGTGAAAAGTATTGTTTCTTGCACGCTATTCAGACAAAGCATACTGTTCATAGAGAAGGAAATGAGAGAGTGCAGAATGTAGTGTTACAGCAATAGCTAGAGTGATTAGACTGGACTATTAATTGCAGATTTGTATTGAATTCAAATTTCACCATTGGTGGGATTTGAACCAGGGTCCCCGGACCGTTACTCTGCGTCTCTGGATTACGAGTCAAGTGACAATACCACTATACCACCACCTCGTATTGTAAACTCGTATTGATGCAATAGAATTAGTTACTCGAATGTGGAACCAAATTTAAATTGACTTTCTTTGGTTCCTACTGGCTCAGATTTTGCAGTGGTAATGATGGCAAGTTGTCAGTGTTTCCCATCATTCCACCACTAAGATTGACAGCCACTTCTGGGGTCTGCACAGGCACAAAATAACATGGAAATCCAGAAGTTTATGACAATAATTCTACACTCCTACACTGTTGAGCAACAATCAGACAGAAGTCAATGGACCACAATTGGATTGAAGAGAACCTCCATCCTTACACAGTTATTCTCAGTGTAAAAACACTTCTTGATTGAGGATTTTCAACAAGCGTACCAAGTTTGTAATTACATTTGACCACTGTCACATGCCCTGTGAAGCAAATTTCATATCGAAACACACAATCTCTACCATCTAGAAGGACATGGGTAGCAGATATATGGGAACACCACCACCTGCAAGTTCCCCTCCAAGTCACTCACCATCCTGACTTGGAAATATATCAGCTGTTCCTTCACAGTCACTGGATCAAAATCCTGAAATTCCCTGTCTAACGGCATTGTGGGACTGCAGCGATTCAAGAAGGCAGCTCACCACCACCTTCTCAAGGGCAAACTAGGGATGGGCAATAAATGTTGGCCCAGCCAGCGACATCCATGTCCCACGAATGACTAAAAAACAAGTGGAATGTTAAAATTCTCCAGAATGTTGTTAAGAAAATCTGCATTAAGAAGTTATTTATTTATTCAAAAAAAGGTTTGTCGATCTTTATTTTAGCCTCTATGTTCATCCAGTCACAATCATTTAGTTTGCTGTCTGAAAAATTAAAGTGATTGGTATTTTGTATCTTTAACTCTGATTTAATGTGTTTGAACACTTCGATGTGATAGGCTGCTTGGTAACCTCATTGCTGTTGGATGCTTGGAGATCCCCTTGCTTTGGCGCCAGATCTAATCGGACACTGGAAAAAGGAGAAATCCATGCCCCTAGAGATTGCCAGCTCTTTGTTGGCAGCTTTCCTGAAGGGCAGCACCAAGTGACGCTGATCACAAACTTTGGGTCAAAAGGTTAAAACGACAGTCATTGTGTCAGATGTCACCGCGGCTGGTAATGTGTCAATGCAGCCATTCAACATGAATGCAAGCACTTAACGGTTCTGAATGTACGTCATGGAGCACCGTGGTGTAATGACAGATGAGTTAATAATGCACTCCATTAAACTTACGTCTCAGGAATCCATACCATGTGCTCTTTTCCCCAAACAAGCTGCAAGGTTAGAAAACAAGGCAGTGATTGAAAACTCAATAAAGGATTAAAAATACATCATCTGTCTATTATTGTCTTCTGATTGCGCCACAACCGACATCTGCGCAAGTGAATAAGATCAGAGTTCAGTTTTTTTGAATGGAATGCCCCTTGGGATGTTTTACCAAATTAAAGGCATAGTTTGGATTGATCCAAGTTGCTGTTTCTGTGAATGATGCATTTTTATCTAATATTTTCTGAGCAGAACAATGTTTTGTATTCATGCGTGGGTCATGGGCGTCGCTGGCTGGCCGGCATTTATTGCCCATCCCTAGTTGTCCTTGGAGAGCAGTTGAGAGTCAACCACATTGCTGTGGCCCTGGAGTCACATGTAGGCCAGACCAGGTAAGGATGGCAGATTTCCTTTCCTAAAGGACATTAGTGAAGGAAATCTGCCGTCCTTACCTGGTAAGGTAATTATTAAGATAATTCAATTATTATTGAACACTGTATAATCATTTTAGGTTGCATTTGACATTGGGTTATCACGTTTCTTCTGGAGCCTTAGGTTTGGATTCAGCCTGATTTGATGCCAAAGAGTCATGGTTACATAGTAGGAGTCCATTCGGCCCATCGGGTCCTTGCGGTCTCTCGGTAGAGGTTTGATAGGTCGAACAGCTTCTTTGCCATTCCACTGACAAGGGCATCAAGAATAGTTGCTCAGGAGATGTTGACACAGTTCCTGGTTGCCAGAAGTTCATAAAACAAAGCTTCCCACAATTTGGTGCTGAGTAACATTAAATTGACAATGCGAATCATAAGCCACAAGGATGACTGGTGCGGAAAATGCCAGCAGTATTTTTGCCATCAGCAAAATGAATCATGCATTCGAAATTGAGCTACAATAATTGACAGTTACCACCTTAACTTCCGCAAGGAAGCCACTTGATCTTTGCAAATGATTTTTCTTTCCATTCCGCGCAGGCGGAAAGCAGACGAAAATGGTGTCCACAGTAGCTAAACTGCGGAAGGTTAAATTCTCCACCTTGGCTATGCACACGCTTGTGAAACAATTCACAAGGTTACAAAGAATATACCTGGCCACGAAACCTAAAATGCCCCCTAGTGAGGGTCACCGACGTGGCTGCAACCTCATTGCTGCAAAAGTCAACAAAATGTCCAAAGTAGCTCGAACAGCCGAGGACTGTCGAAAGCGCATCAGTGACTTGAGACTTGGCGCTCGACAGAAAGTCGTTTTTAACAAAACGAGAGGTACAGTCCAACACACAGCTGTGGCAAAAGAGAAAGTCCTAACATGGGAGGAAGAAAAAGTGGCCCCGATAGTCCACCTTGTGGAACATGGACCTGATGCGTCCTCTGACTCCAGTGATTCTGGTGAGTGTTGCATTGTTTTGTCAAACCATCATTGCTTACCTCAGATATTGCAGTCTCAGCTATTACCATTAAGCATGCATTTGCAATGATTATGTGTGCCATTCCTTCAAAGCATATGTAACTGCCCTTGCTCTATCATCAATTGCCAGCTTTCTTGTATGCAAAATTTGTGTAAAGCCTTATTGTGCGATCTAATCCTTCGGTTTATGCATGATCCATCATCAATTAAGCCAAGTCTCTATCTTTTTATCTCCCCAGATGAATGTTGCACTTCAAAACTCTTGAGATCTGAACAACAGCACACCTCTGTCACCTTGGAGGAGGAGAAGGTGTCAACTCAACGTCAAGGGCCTGCAGTGGCTATGGAAGGTGCAGAGAGCGACAAGGTACAACCAGGTTCATATGGGGAACGTAAAGAAGACTGTACAGGTGGGCAATGGAAAGCAACATCTTATATGAAAGTGCCCTCCTCAGAGCAATCCGAGCAAAGTGGGGCACACCAGCCAGAGGCGACCGGTGCTGTCAATTCCTCTGCACCATCACACTCCCAAAACGCTAATGGCGGGGAGCTTTGCCCCATATGTCGTAGGTTAGATACACTTGTGAGCACTGTGCAGCGTGGGTTCAACCACATGCATAGGGACATCAATACATTGCAGAACGCTTCACAGTACCGTGGTGCTCGGTTGTCCCAGAATGTCATGTCTCTGGTTGGTGCAATGCACACACTTGTGAGACTCCATCATTTTTCCACCTTGCCACGCAGAGATGTGGGTATCCAGACCTCCATTGTGCTGACTGGAAGGCCACTGGGGGAGAATGTCGGGGCAGCATCCAGTAATACCACAACTAGACCGAGTGACAATGTCACCATACTCAATGACACCCAACCTACCTCCAGTGACGCTGTAATGACATCCAGTGGCACCAGAGTTGCATCCAGTGACACAGGAGTTGCATCCAGTGACACTGTGATTGAAGTATCACTTGATGCAGATGGTGATTCTGCAGAGAGTATGTCTATTGAAGAATCCTCGCAACATTCCTCAGACAGCGATTGGTAAAGTCAGTAAAAACATAGAGCAAACGTACCTGGAGTTGACTATTTTGAATTTAGCTACTTAACTTTCTTACAATTAGATTTGAAGTTCTATATTTGACTTTGGTAGCTCTACTAATTTATACAGTAGCAGATTAGCTTGAAATAGTTCCTGCATGCAAGTATTTACCATGGGTATTAATGTAGGGTTAGCAGTTTTGTAATTATTGCAATGTCATTTAAAATGGGTATAATCTCAGATGCAAACACTTGTTTTCAGCTGTCTGTCTTGTTTGGAGTTCTTTGTAAATGTTTTCCATTTCCATAATTACTAATGTTGTTTGCAATAAAAACAATACATTATCCACCCGCTATCATGATCTGTGTTGCATTGTTGTTGTTTGGAATGGAGGTTTTGTACTTCTCTTTTCATCTTTCATAGTTACCTGTGTTGTGTGGAATAAACATTTTGTATCAGTCATTGTTTGTCCTGTGTCTGCTTTTCACACCCATGGTGCCTCTCCCTTGCTTTTCCATTCCTCCAAATTTTATCCGTGAGCCTCAACTTGGCAGAGCAGCCCGAGGCACAGAGAATTATCTGTGGTTGTCTTTCACCTGCTGTTGCGTGGCTCATGTTATTAGCAAAGCATGATGTTTGGATTTCACCATTTCACAGATGCATTATTTTTCATGACCATAAGTTTGCAGAAGCATGTTTTAAAATGATTCCGCACAGTGCATAACAAAGAGCATCACCATGATTTAAAGTAAAACATATTGTAACGCAGTGACTGCTTTGCTGGATAAATATATATAAAATTTATAAGCAAAACCATTTCTTGTCATGTGAGCGAGGATTTCCAAGTATTTGGTACAGTTTATCCCCAGCAAATAAGTTTTAAGTTTATTTATTAGTGTCACAAGTACATTAACAGTGCAATGAAGTTACTGTGAAAATCCCCTAGTCGCCACACTCCGGAGCCTGTTTGGGTACTCTGAGGGAGAATTTAGCATGGCCAATGCACCCAACCAGCACGTCTTTTGGACTATCGGAGAAAACCAGAGCATCCAGAGGAAGCCCACGCAGAAACAAGGGAGAACGTTCAAACTCCACACAGACGGTGACCCAAGACGGGATTCGAACCCAGGTCCCTGGCGCTGTAAAAATCCCCTAGTCGCCACACTCCGGCGCCTGTTCAGGTACACTGAGGGTGAATTTAGCATGGCCGATGCACCCAACCAGCACGTCTTTTGGATTATTGGAGGAAACCAGAGCATCCAGAGGAAGCCCACGCAGATATGGGGAGAACGTTCAAACTCCACACAGACAGTGACCCAATATGGGAATCGAACCCAGTTTCCTGGCGCTGTGAAGCAGCAATGATAATCACTGTGCCACCGTGCCATTCCGTTGTATAGTAGGCTTTAATATATATATAATTTAAAGAAAACAACTAATTCTGCTAGCTACATCATCTCTCCATTCTAAGAAACATTTTACAAGCAGTTTTCATCAGGTGTTGACGGAGTTGCCTAAGTTCATTTTGTTTTGCAAGTTTTGGCCTCCATATTACAAAATGTGTATAGCGTTACTAAAAGTGGTGTAGAAAATCAGGAAATGCTCAAACACGCTGAGGCTTTTTTCTCCAAAAATGAGAAGGCTGAGAGGTGACATAATAATGGGACGGCACGGTGGCGCAGTGGGGGTGGCACAGTGACATTGTGGTTAGCACTGTACTACCTCACAGCGCCAGCGACCTGGGTTCGATTCCCGGCTTGGGTTGGTGTCTGTGTGGAGTCTGCACGTTCTCCGTGTGAGTTTCCTCCGGGTGCTCCGGTTTCCTCCCACAGTCTGAAAGACGTGCTGGTTAGATGCATTGGCCATGCTAAATTCTCCCTCAGTGTACCTGAACAGGCGCCAGAGTGTGGCAACTGGGGGATTTTCATAGCCGCTTCATTGCCGTTTTAATATAAGCCTACTTGTGACACTAATAAATAAACTTAAAACTTAAATAAGGAATTCAGGAAAAATCTTTTGAGGGTGGGGAGAATGCGGCACTTTTGACCAAGTGAAGTAGGTGAGGTAAGTATCATAGATCTCGAGAACGGGAGCTGGAAAAGTGCATGAGGAAGAATGTACAGATTGGATGAGATGAAATCCTAACAGGACTCGACAGGGTAGATGCAGGGAGGATATTCCCAATGGTGGGGGAGTCCAGAACCAACGATCACAGTCTGAGGATTCGGGGTGGACCATTTAGGACCGAGGTGAGGAGACATTTCTTCACCCAAAGAGTGGTGAGCCTGTGGAATTGAATACCACAGGAAGTAGTTAATGCCTAAACATTGAATGTATTCAAGAGGCGGCTGGATATAGCACTTGGGGCGAATGGGACCAAAGGTTATGGGGAAAAAGCATGATTAGGCTATTGAGTTGGATGATCAGCCATGATCGTTAGGGATGGCAGAGCAGGCTCGAAGGGTCAAATGGCCTCCTCCTGATCCTATCTTCCATGTCTATGTCTATGTCTAAGTAGGGTGAGAGGAGACTGATGTGGTGCATAAATAAGGGTATAGACTAGATGTACCAAATGATCTATTTCAATGGAGTAAATTCTATATACTTCAATACAAATGCACATCACCATCTTCCCCAACAGTTTATCAACTGATAACGGCAACTAGACTGGCTTCCACTTCTACCATCACCACTAAAAAGACCCAATTTATGCAGCTTGGTGCCATATAGACTCTGCACCTGGAGAAAGACTTCAATTCCTGATTGGAATAGATTGTTCCCAAATAGCTGGTTAATTTGGTGATTTTGAGACTACCTCAAAAGGCTTTTCCATGGCAACATATCCACCTATCAGAGTTGATCCGCATACCAAACAACACCCTCTTCTCCTGTAGCATCAACTATTGTTCTCTTTGAGGCCATGTGATTCTGTCCTGATGAGTGCAAGGTGAAAAACTTCAACAAAATGGGTGGGATTTTCCAGCCGCGCTCGCCCCAAAACCAGAAAATCCCACCCGAGATCAATAGACCATTGCCCCAACACCCACAATGATTCCCGTGACGAGTGGGATGGGAAAATTCCCCCCATCATGTCTCTTTTCTCAGCAGTACTCAAGTTCTTGTGAGACCAAATGACTATCGGTCTTTCAGGTTTGCAATGTGGACAACATGCTTGTTGGTAACGCAGTTAACGTATTAATGTGCATCCCACCAGACTTTTGGCAGTTCATAACAAACTCTTTGTCATTCAGTTTGAAGGATAAGGAATCAGTGTACCTGTCATGTTCAATAGCAGTGCAGTAATTTGTACTCTTACAGTGCTTTTAATATAATAAAACATGCCAGCTTGGGCATCTAGGAATGGGCAATAAATGCTGGCCAGCCAGCGATGTCCATGTGCCACAGATGAATGAAGATATAGGCGAGAATTGGAGCGACACAAGCGTTCTTGGAGGTAACGAACATCAGAGTAATAGAAAGCTGGATTGCAATTCTTACAGAATGAGAATCTGAATGGTTAAACATTGCCGGGTTTGCTCTCTTGTTTCCATATTCAGGAGTGAGCAAACTTTATTGCTACATTGCCTCGAGCCATAGCTTCTGCTCATTAATCCAATTTCATTGATCCTTTACTCCCTCACTCTCCAGAGGGTGCTGACTAAAGGGGAGGTGTTCACATTTGCTACTGTGCCCACGCAAAGCCAGATGGTGAGAGAGAGCAGGTTGCTTCCTCGCAGGGTGAAAACGCCTTCACTTGGCTATTAACTCACCTGTCAGCCATACAAATGCTTTGCAGTGACAATCTACCAGCTAACAACCAAGAGGGTGGTTTACTACCTCCTGTCGAGGCTCTGCGGTCATCCCAATTGACACCACCTTCCTCAGAACAGCAATTCTACTGGGAGACATGCTAACCTGTGTGAGTCATTCCCACCACACCGGATGCGTGTTATTATCCACTGATCTATCAGTGAATCGATGGCCAGGTTCCCCTGTAATCATGAGTAACACAAATAAATAGATTGAAGAAATGCTCTTCTGTTGCCAAAGGATGTTGCAGTGTAAAAATTCATTGTCAGCCATTGTGAACAAACTGCACTTCTGATTCTTGCTCCGATTCTATTTTGAGGAGCGGCAGATGCATTTCTGTTTGTTTAATCAGGTTTGTGTGATGTGATAGATTGATAAGCCCCATCATTTCCTCCCTTACAAGTGGGATGAGGGGGGCTGTGTAAATTGCTTGCAGACTTCCCACCTAACCTGAGTCAAGCATCGAGATAAACGCAAAATACTGCGGATGCTGGAATCTGAAACGTAAACAGAAAAATGCTGGAAAATCTCAGCAGGTCTGACAGCATTTGCGGAGAGAGAGTGGAGCCAACGTTTCGAGTCTAGATGACCCTTCATTACAGCCCAACTCTGGAGGGGATCTCACAGAGGTTTATGAAATTCTAACAGGACTCGGCAGGGTAGATGCAGGGAGGATGTTCCCGATGGTGGAGGGAGTCCAGAACCAGGGGTCACAGTCTGAGGATTCGGGGTAGACCATTTAGGACAGAGATGAGGAGACATTTCTTCACCCAAAGAGTGGAATTCATTATCACAGGAAGTAGTTGATGCCAAAACACTGAATGCATTCAAGAGGTGGCTAGATATAGCATCTGGGGCGAATGGGATCAAAGGTTATGGGGAGAAAGCAGGATTAGGCTATTGAGTTGGACGATCAGCCATGATCGTAATGAGTGGCAGAGCAGGCTCGAAGGGCCAAATATCCTGCCCTTATCCTCTATGTTTCTATATTTCCAGCATTTTTGTGTTTTTCTGTCTGAATCATATATCATTGTCTTGATATCAGTTATGGCTGTTTTAGGCTATTTGAAGATTAGAAGTCACTTCCAATGTTCCCCTAAATTTTAATTGGCTGTGCACACCCTTTTCCTTTCAACGTGTGGTACCTCAGCATAATTCTGCGCCATTGAGCACATGTGATGTCTTACTGGAAAGAACTTGGACTAGGCCTCAGGCACGTTCAAGTTTGCTGTGTGGCAGTGCTCACCCACAGCCCAGTGGGAATATTGGTGACAACTCACCACAGGATGGTTTAGACCATCATAAAATCATAGAACTGTTACAGTGCAGATGGAGGCCATTTGGCCCATCATGTGCATGCACCCTCTCTGCAAGAGCAACTCAAATGCTAGGTATTTTCCCTGTAACCCTGCAATTTTCTTTCTTCTCAAGCGTTTATTCAGTTCCCTGTAAAAATCCCCGATTGCATCTGTCTCCTTCACACTCTCGGTCAGTAGGTTCCAGATTCTAACTACTTGCTGCGAAATATAAAATTTCCTCAGGTCGTAATTGGTTTTTTTGCCACTGCTTCGGATCAGTGTCTTTTGGGTTTACGACCCTTCTACCAATGGAACAGTTTCTCTCTGTCTTCTCTGTCCAGACCCCTCGTTACTTTGAACACTTCCATCAAATCTCCTTTCAGCCATCTCTGAGAACAAGGAGAACAACCTCTGCTTCTCCAATCTGCCCTCATAACTGACAGTTCTGGCACGGTAGGGTATCACAGTGGCTCGCACTGCTGCCTTACAATGCCAGGGACCCGGATTTGATTCCCGGCAGGAATGACTGTCTGCGCGGAGTCTGCACGTTCCCATTCTCCCACGTCTGTGTGGGTTTCCTCCGGGTGCTCCGGTTTCCTCCCACAGTCCGAAAGACGTGCTGGTTAGGTGCATTGGCCATGCTAAATTCTCCCTCAGTTACACAAACAGGCGCTGGGCTGTGGCAACTCGGGGATTTTCACAGTAACTTCATTGCAGTGTTAATGTATGCCTACTTGTGACAATAATAAACTCTAAAAATGATATTGCTAAAACCTTAGCTCTTTTAAAAGTTATTTTTATGGCTTTAAAGGTGTTAGATTTCATTGCTGTCTGCTAAAGCATTTAAACAGAACTTCAGAGTAATAGTTGCTTGTTCTCAGATTGCTGCCACTTACTGACCATGAATTAATGATTTCCCATTTCTCTGTTCTAAGAAAAGGATTTTATTAACACCAATTCATGCTCGTTCTTGCAATCACTTGATATTTCAACAAAATTTGTCTCTCAGACGACACCAGATTAAGAAAGGATATTCATCCCTTTTCATAAAGCATTCTTGTAATAAGTTTATTTATTTGGTTTAGCATTATTGGCAGTTAAATGGAGTTTGGTAGGCGGGTGGGAGCGATTATACAGAGAAAATGGATGAGTGGGTGTGATTGCAAGAAAATAATCCCATTAGTGGGTTCAGATCATGTCGTAAACAGCACAATGAAGCTACAGTGATTTATTTTCATCTGTATCCATAAAATTAGATTTCCCTTTTGTTTCATCCCTATATTGATAATTGTTTCAAACACATTGCGGCATTGGAACCAGCCACAGTTTAGTTGCCACCACTCTCATCCCTGAGACGGAAGGGTCCGAGTTTCAGGTCCCACCCCAGCCCAAGACTTAGAATCACAGAATCCCGACAGTGCATCGAGCCTGCACTGACAACAATCCCCGTAACTCCACATAGTCCCCCTGACACTAAGGGTCAATTTAGCATGGCCAATCAACTTAACCTGCACATCTTTGGGTTGTGGGAGGAAACCGGAGCACCCGGAGGAAACCCACGCAGACACGAGGAGAACGTGCAAACTCCACACAGACAGTGATCCAAGGCTGGAACTGAACCCAGGTCCCTGGCACTGTGAAGCTGCTGTGCTATCCACTGTGCCATCCTTTTGACTTGAACACAAAACCTAGGCTAACAATTTCCCGTGTAGTAGTGCGGGGGCGGGGGGCGGGGGGGGGGGGGGCGGTGATGCTGCAGTGTCGGAGGTGCTGCACTGCTGGATATCTTGTTAAATTGTGGCTCTATCTGCCCACTTAAGTGGATCACATTGCACTATTCCAGTGAAGCACAGGGAACATCCCCCTGTCTCCCTGACACTAAGGAGCACCTGAGCATGGCCAATCAACCTAATCTGCATACCTTTGGAGGAAACCGGAGCACCCAGAGGAAACCCACGCCAACAGGGGGAGAATGTGCAAACTCCACACTGACAGGCCGGAATTGAACCCGGGTGTCTGGCGCTGTTAAGCAGCAGTGCTAACTACTGTGCCACCCCATGGAAGGTCCTATATAAATGTAAGTTTTATTTTTATTGCTTGGGACATAATACTGCTTCACTTAGTATGCAGCAGCTTAGGGTGGTTTTAGTTTACACTTATACTTTGGATACACTGTGTCGAAATTCCATTACCGTTGCGGAGAATATTGCCATGCCAGACTATTGACCGCTCTCCTGTTAGAAAAAGTTGCACAGACTGATGAGATAGTATCAATTGCCAGTCAGAACACATTTAGAGAGACATTGCTTTGGCGCAGTGTAGTGCTGGCCAGGGAAGAAAATTGCAGCATTTCCTTACAGACCTTTAAACACAGACGCACAGAAGGCATGAATGAGTTTATTGAATGTGAAAAATTAGTGGTGACAGGGAATGTGAGGAGAGACTAAACTGAATCCAAGTTTCTTTTTTCTGTTCTCTCTCTGGTTTTAACAGTAGGTTTTGTTGCTGAATATCCTCAAAAGATGATAATGTCGCCTTGTACTGCGTTTTCGAGAAGCTTCTGTTAAATTGCGAGCACAGCTCTTGGACGTAGAAGGGGCACTCAGTAAGTTGAAAGTTCCTTCAAACATGTGCTTTCAGCCAGAAAGCACTGAGTTTCCATGGTACATCTGAAGCCCTCCAAACTGTAAAGGAAATCCACATAAAGCGATATCACCCTCTTGCAGTTTTGTGTTCGAAAGCAAATCGTGATAGATGTTTAGAATTCGCTGAAACAGTGAAATCATAGAAATCATAGAAACCCTACAGTGCAGAAGGAGGCCATTTGGCCCATCGAGTCTGCACCGACCACAATCCCACCCAGGCCCTACCCCCACATATTTACCCGCTAATCCCTCTAACCTACGCATCTCAGGACTCTAAGGGGCAATTTTTAACCTGGCCAAACAACCTCACCTGCACATCTTTGGCCAGAATTTTCTAGCCCTTCCTGTTGGTTGGATCTTCTGGTCCCACCAATGGTGACACCATCCCGCCCCCCCCCCCCCCCCCCCACACCCCCCCACCCCACCCCGCCACACGCACACACACACTCCCATAGCGTGTACCCCCAGTGCTGGGGCGAGCAAAACCCCGTAGACATCAGCAGGACCGTAAGATCTCTTTGTTGGCTAATAGCTGGCTGGAAAATATGCCAGCGGCAGGGGTGTGCTGCGCAGGGAAGGCGGAAAATCCTGCCCAGTGACACACCATTTTCTTTCTGCCGCATTCCGATTTCTTAGCCCAGAATGTCCTATCGTTAATTCACTGTGATGCGGGATCACAAAGACCAATAGCAGAGGAACTCGGAAGCTGTGAATCCAGAAGCTTAACCACCGACACTGATTAAGCAGATCAATATTGGCATGGCCTAAGTCATCAGAATCTACACCTCCAATCTCCTTCACTATATTAAACTTGATCACTCGCGGAAAATCATTTGAATTATGGACACACTCAGCTGCTAGGTTCAAGGATCAGGCGTGTTTTCACTGGCAGAACTGTTTTTTGATCCTTTATTTAACAGATGATGTTGGTCATTGTTGTCCCAAATTATATAAACCCAACCTTGTTTCGTATGTTTGTTGTGAAACGGAAGGCAAAAAGGTTGAATTTATCAAGGTTACGTCTCAAGGGCATATGTCTGACTCAGTCAGTATTCAGGCATTCTTGGAAATCATCTTAAATAGAACATAGAACATAGAACATTACAGCGCAGTACAGGCCCTTCGGCCCTCGATGTTGCGCCGACCAGTGGTACCAATCTAAAGCCCCTCTAATCTACACTATTCCAATATCATCCATATGTTTATCCAATAACCACTTGAATGCTCTCAACGTTGACGAGTCCACCACTGCTGCAGGCAGGGCATTCCACGCCCTTACTACTTACTAATAGGTATTAGACCTCCTGCGTACGCAGGCACCAAGCATATAAATGACAAGGAAACATTTTGATGATTTTTAGTGAGCAGTTACATTTATCAAGTAACCACTGATATGTAATAAAAATAAGAAGTGCTTGAAAAACTCAAGCAGATCTCACAGCGTCTGTGGAGAGAGGAACGAATTTGATGTTTCGAGTCAAAATATGAATCTTCCTCAGAATCGTTCCGGGGCAGGTTCTGAAGAAGAGTCATCTTGGGCTAACAGCATCAACTCTTTCTCTCTCCAAAGATGCTGTTAGATTGCTGAGCATTTCCAGCACTTTCTGCTTCTTTTTTCAGCATCTTCAGTATTTTGTTTTCATGGGAGACATTGAATTTTACTCCAATTAATTATTCTGAACTCATTTGTTCAATTTTACACCCAGCCCCCACCCCCCCCAGTCTCAGAGGCACCCCCCCCCACCCCCACCTCCCCCCCCCACCCCCCCCAACCCCCCCCCACCCCCCCCAACCCCCCCCACCCCCCCACCCCCCCCACCACCCCCCCCAACCCCCCCCCAACCCCCCCACCCCCCCCCCACCCCCCCCCCACCCCCCCACCACCCCCCCCCCCCCACCCCCCCCCACCACCCCCCCCTCCCCCCCACCCCCCCCCACCCCCCCCCACCCCCCCCCTCCCCCCCCCACCCCCCCCCACCCCCCCCCCCACCCCCCCCCACCCCCCCCCCCCCCCCCCCCCCCCCCCACCCCCCCACCCCCCCCCCACCCCCCCCCCCCCACCCCCCCCCCCACCCCCCCCCCCCCCCCCCCCCCCCCCACCCCACCCCCCCCCCACCCCCCCCCCCCCCCACCCCCCCCCCACCCCCCCCCCCCCCCCACCCCCCCCCCACCCCCACCCCCACCCCCCCCCCCACCCCCCCCCCCACCCCCCCCCCCCACCCCCCCCCCCCCCCCCCCCCCCCCCCACCCCCCCCCCACCCCCCCCCACCCCCCCCACCCCCCCCCCACCCCCCCCCCACCCCCCCCCCCACCCCCCCACCCCCCACCCCCACCCCCACCCCCAGTCTCAGAGGCAAGACAATTGGCTTAACTTCAGGAAATTCAAAATTGTTGGTGACTTGAGTTGAGTGGGATTTGGATTGATGCAATTATTTTCAATTAAAAGCACTGTAGCCGCTTGACCTGGTAATGGTGTAATTGATGGTCATCACAAGACATGCAGCATGAGTTCAATTGGAAGTTAAAATTGGAGCTTGAAACCTGCTGTCTGAAATTTGGGAGCAAATTTTCCGGTTGCACCCACCATGGGAATCGGAGTGGGCGAGGGGCGGACCATGGAAAGGTCCGTTGACCTCGGGTGGGGTTTTCCAGTTTTGGATCGAGCGCAGTCGGAAAATCCCGCCCTTGGTCTCAAAAATTGCTTTCCTAGTTTTTTTCAGTTTTGTTTTTCTTCAGTTTTCCTAACCCACTGGTAAGCCGGTTCAGACTTTATCCCTGTGCTCACTGACGCACACTTTCTCCCAGCCGAATGACGCCTCAAATTTAAAATGTTCGTCCTTTTTCCCAAATCCCCTGATAGCCTCTCCCCTCTCTACCTCCAGCCCTGCCACCTTCTAATATATGTGTGTTTCTCAAATTCTGCTCTCTGAAACCAAGTTCCTTGTCTTCACCATTGGCGACCTGCCTTCGAGCACCTGGGCTCGAAGCAGAGTAATTCCTTTCCTAAGCCTTTGCCTCTCTACCTCTCTCCCCTTTTAGACGCTCCTTAAAATGACCACTTTGACCAAGCTTTTGTCCCCCTGTGTGGTGCTTAGTTGAGCTGTTTACTTTAATTGTCTGTTGACAGTTGATTGCTGACTCAGTATGATGAGTTAACTCCGGGTTTGTTCACTTAGAGCACAAAATTAAACTGTGGACACGCAACTCTCAGCATGACAACAGACTTGTTAAAGCATTGGATACAACTCTTGCTACACACAAAGAAACTGGTGTATCATCTCTGCATATTCCTAAGGCATAAAACACCCTGTCCTAATATTGGGGAGGCAGGGTGACAGAGTGGTTAGCACTGCTGCCTCACAGCGCCATGGCCCTGGGTTTGATTCCTGGCTTGGGTGGCTGTCTGTGTGGAGTTTGCACATTCTCCCCATGTCTGTGTGGGTTTCCTCCTGGTGCTCCGTTCACTGTCTGTGTGGAGTTTGCACATTCTCCCGTGTCTGCGTGGGTTTCCTCCCACAGTCTGAAAGACGTGCTGGTTAGGTGCATTGACCCAAACAGGTGGCAGACTGTGGCGACCAAATTCCCTCTAAATCATCTACCCCTCTACCAAGGGGAAGAAAATTGCTTCCTATCTACCCGATCTATGTCCCTCATAATTTTGTGCACCTCGATCAGTTCCCCCCCTCAGCCTTCTCTGCTCTATGGAAAACAACCCCAGCCTAACCAGCCTCTCTTCACAGCTGAAATGCTCCAGCCCAGGCAACATCCTGGTGAATCTCCTCTGCTCCCTTTCTGGGGCAAGCTCATCCTTCCTATAGCGTGGTGGCTAGAACTGCACAAAGTACTCCAGCTCCAAGACTTTTAATTCCATTTTTATTTTTACTGAATTCAAATTTCACAAGCTGCCGTGGTGGGATTTGAACCCTCGTCCCCAGAACATTAGCCTTCGTGACATTGCTAGTCCTAAGGCATTACCGCTACAGCGCTAATCTTATAAACCTCATCGTTGTAACATTGGCCAAAACCTGCAAAGTGCTCAATGAGGACTCGAAACTACCTCCTACCTCCCATAGAGCCTTGTCGACCAAGGCTGCATTGTTGGAGGCTAATTCTCAGCAACCAGACTCTGCAATCCTTGTGCTTCTGGCACATTGCCTGGGGCTGCAGAGAAGTGGCCCTGGAGTCCCTTTTCTGCCTCCCTGCTTCTCAGCAGCAAGTCCTTTAGGGACCATGGCTACAGAAACTGAAGCTGTCAAATTCAACAGCTGTGTCCTCTGAAAAGACAATTCCCCCAAGGCAGCCAACCTTTACAGCTTAATTGCCTTTAGGTCCTTCCACGAGCAAACCTCACCTTGAAAACACTTAAGGACAGTTTCCATGCACAGACTTTCCAAACAGCGGGTAACTTTTCCATTTAACAAATTTCTGAGTTCTGAATTGAAGCATTGAGAAAGTTTACCTTTCACCTGGGTTATGTTGGGTGGCTTTAGCGCTATTAGTCCTTTTGATTGTGGAATAGTCACCTTCAATCACACCCTGGCACATCCAATCCAACTAATAAGTCATGTTGAATGAGATATGAATCAAAAAGCCCTTACGGTGCAGAAGGAGGCCATTCGGCCCATCAAGCCTGCACCGACAACAATTCCAAAGGCCCCGTATCTACCCTGCTATTGGCCATGCTAAATTGCCCCTTCGTGCCCAGGGATGCGTAGGTTGGTGGGATTAGCAGGGTAAATATGTAGGGTTAAGGGATAGGGCTTTGGTTATTGTCAGTGCAGACTCGATGGGCTGAATTGCCTCCTTCTGCACTGTAGGGTTTCTATGATTTCTAATGCCCCTGACACTAAGGGTCAATTTCACATGGCCAATCAACTTAACCCGCACATCTTTGGGCTGTGGGAGGAAACCGGAGCACCCGGAGGAAACCCATGCAGACACGGGGAGAAAGTGCAAACTCCACACAGACAGTGACCCTAGGCCAGAATTGAACCCCGGTCCCTGCCGCTGTGAGGCAGCAGTGCTAACCACTGTGCCACGGTGTCACCATGGGTGCCAATCATTTCTACGGAGGTTTCCCTGATCGCCTATTGTATATTTGGAGTTGTTTCTTCAGAATAAGAATACCAGTTAAAAGAAAGAAAGACTTGCATTTATGCTGCACCTGTCACGACCCACAGTGCCCAAAAGATGTGTAGGTCAGTGGGGATTAGCAGGGAAAATATATGGGGTTACGGGGATAGGGTAGGTCTGGGAAAGGTGATCTGCCAGGAAGTCAGTGCAGATTTGATGGACCGACTGGCATCTCCCTGCTCTGTAGGGATTCTATTCTCAGAACCGAAGTTCTTTATCCCAGGAACCATTTTCGTGAATCCTTTTTGCACTCTCTGTTACCAATGTTCGGAATATCACAAGGCTGCAAACTATTCAGAATCCTTACAGTGCAGAAGGAGGCCATTTGGCCCATCAAGTCTGCACCAACCATAATCCCACCCAAGCCCTATCCCCG